>NW_012108797.1:1134393-1158915 GCF_000951045.1 Mandrillus leucophaeus | reverse complement strand
TGATGTAAATGACGAGTTGATGGGTGCAGCACACCAACATGGCACAAGTATACATATGTAACAAACCTGCACGTTATGCACATGTACCCTAAAACTTAAAGTATAATAATAAAAAAAAAAAAAGGAAAAAAAAATTTCCATAGGTTCTTGGGGAACAGGTGGTATTTGCTTACATGAGTAAGTTCTTTAGCAGTGATTTATGAGATTTTGGTGCACCCATCAGCACAGCAGTATACACTATACCCAATTTGTAGTCTTTTATTCCTCACCCCCCCCTTTCCTCCAAGTCCCCAAAATCCATTGTAGCATTCTTGGCCTTTGCATCCTCATAGCTTAGCTCTCACTTATGAGTAAGAAGATAATGATATTTGGTTTTCCATTCCTGAGTTACTTTACTTAGAATAATTGTCTCCAGTTCCATCCAGGTTGCTGTGAATGCCATTATTTTGTTAATTTTTTATGACTGAGTAGTATTCCATCATTCATATATATATATATATATATATATATATGAGTGTGTGTGTATATACATATGTATGTGTGTGTGTATATATATACTCACACATTTTCTTTATTCACTCATTGATTGATGGGCATTTGGGCTGGTTCCATATTTTTGCAATTGCGAATGCATGTGAAAGTATCTTTTTCATATAATGACTTCTTTTCCTCTGGGTAGACACCCAGTACTGGGATTGCTGGATCAAGTAGTAGTTCTAGTTTTTGTTGTTTAAGGAATCTCCACACTGTTTTCCATAGTGGTTGTACTAGTTTACATTCCCATCAGCAGTGTGAGAGTGTTCCCTTTACAGTGCATCTCTGTCAACATCTATTTTTTTTTATTTTTAGATTATGCCCATTCTTGCAGGAGTAAGATGGTATTGTATTATGGTTTTGACTTGCATTTCCCTCATCATTAATGATGTTGAGCATTTTTTCATATGTTTGCTGGCCATTTGTATATCTTCTTTTGAGAATTGTCTATTCATGTCCTTAGCCCATTTTTGGATGGGATTGTTTGTTTTTTTCTTGCTAATTTGTTTGAGTTCCTTGTAGATTCTGGATATTAGTCCTTTGTCGGATGTATAGATTGTCAAGACTTTTTCCCACTCTGTGGGTTGTCTGTTTACCCTGCTGGTTGTTTCTTTTGCTGTGCAGAAGCTCTTTAGTTTAATTAAGTTACACCTATTTATCATTGTTTTTGTTGCATTTGCTTTTGGGTTCTTGGTCATGAAGTCTTTGCCTAAGTCAGTGTCAAGAAGGGTTTTTCCAATGTTATCTTCTAGGATTTTTATGGTTTCAGGGCTTAGATTTAAGCCCTTGATCCATCTTGAGTTGATTTTTGTATAAGGTGAGAGATGAGGATCCAGTTTCATTCTTCTATATGTGGCTTGCCAATTATCCCAGCACCATGTGTTGAATAGGTTTTTATCAGTAGCACTTTTTGTTACATGATCTATCATAGAGTTCTCAATATGCAATATACATTCAGATCCAAACATTAACTGATTCTTTAAGTATTTACTCATATTTCTTATCACTATACTATTTCTAGTTACTCTCAACAACTCCTTTCAACTCTTTGAGAACAAGCAGGAATTACATTTTTTGATCAATTGATTATATGGCTGAATAGACACAAATACAGCAGCTCCCCAAACAATTTTATGTATCTGCATGGGAGATACTGGATTTATACTACAATAGTACGGTTTTTTTTTAATTATATTCAAATACATGAGAATGCAACAAGTTTTTGTGTTCAATTCCTATCCCAATATCCTTCCATTAAGTGGAGTCATTCTGGCAACTGACAAGTTTGCCCAATTTGGCCTTCACCCATGACTACCATCAGAAATAGAAGGTCCAACACTTGTCTCAGCCCTATTCCATTTCATCACAGTGTTATAGCAGGGGCTCTTAACCCACTTTTATACACTAATAGAAAATAATAAAACAATCCAAACACTAAAAATATGCTGAGGCGCTATTACCACTACATTTATAGCGATTTGTGCTCTAACACAAAGTGACATCAAAAAGATTGTCACATTTTGTACCTCAAGACAACTAGGTCTTGTGATAGTCATTATTGATATTAATCAACTACATCTAGCACTTCTCCACATCTAGACACATGCATTCTTTAAAACTATACTGTTTATATATTCAGAGCCATCATCCACAACCTTAATGATGATCAAGATATTAAAAAAATAGGATGTCTACTTAAATACATACCTTTTCACTACTCCTCACTTATTATTGGAAGCCTTGCACTCACAGGCATACCTTCCCTTACCGGCTTCTACTTCAAAGACTTATTTATCAAAATTGCAAACATGCTATATACTACTGCCTGAGCCCTTTTAATCACACTAATTACCACCTCCCTAACAGCTGTCTACAGTACTCAAATTGTCTTTTTTGCACTCCTAGGACTATCTAGTTTTTCAACTTTCATTATTATCAGTGAAATTAACTCCCTCCTAGTTAATTCAGTTAAACCTTTAACAACTGGTAGTATTTTTGCTTTTTTAAAAATTTCCAACAACATTTCTCCTGTAACTATTCCCCAAATGACTATGCCATTATACCTAAAACTTTCAGCCCTTGTCATAACTATCTTAGGCTTCATTATGGCAATTAGAATTTAACCAAATAAAATGTAATCTCAAATTTGAATTCTCCTCATACATATATAAATTTTCTAACCTTCTAGGATTTTTCCAACAGTTGTTCACCATTTATCAGTGTACCTAAACCTTTCTAAAAGTCAAAATACAGCATCACTTTAATTAGACATGACTAGAAAAATACCAAAAATTATCTCATCTCCAAATAATAGCCTCAGTAACTATCCCTAACTAAAATGGCCTAATTAAATTATATTTTTTCTCGTTCTTCATTTCATTTTTATTAGCTATACTTCTAGCCACTTAATTACTCTGAGTAATTTCAATAACAAAATATTAACAAAGGGATCAGTCACTTACAAGCATTAATCAACTTCATAAACTGTACAATGCAGCCATACCTATAGAATCTTCACAAAGAAGCCCAACTTCTTTACCCTCAAAAGTCACCCAGTCCTCTAAATTTTTGAAATCAATAATAATTTTTATTTCATCATAGCCTATTATTTATACAATGATTAAATAATTCTATTAATAATCCTAACTATTGTTAGGATTTGAAATTCCCCCAAATAACAACACCAGATCCTCACATTTCAGGATTGTCTTTAGTAGCTATGGCTATAGGATTCTAAACACTACCAGTGTCCCTGCTAAATAAATTTAAAACACTATCATTCCCATAAAACATCCGCCAAGATTTATTACAATCCTGCATTCCACACTACCATTAATAACCCTAAACCCACATAATAAGTAAAAGTTTTGAAGAAAGTCCTACGACGCCTACAACAAAAATAGTAGCAAAATATAGTATATGCCATAATTCTCACATGGAATCTAATCATGACCAATCACGTGAAAAATCATCATGGCACATCAACTGTCAGAACTCTAATAACTAACATTTAACAATCTCACTTCCTAATAAAAATTCTTACTCATTTATTGATATACCTGCAACATCAAACAACTCAACATGAAGAAATTTCGGTTTCCTACTGAGTTTGCCTAGCTTTACAAATCATTACAGGGCTTTTCCTAGCTATACACTGTACCTCAGATACAATAACTGCATTTTCCTCTATCACACACATCTGCTGAGATGTAAGCTATGGCTGAATCATTTAATATTTGCATGCTAATGGATATCTATATTCTTTATCTGTTTATTCATGTAGGCTGAGGTCTGTACCTTTCTAGAAACCTGAAACATTGGAATTATTCTTTTAGTCACTGTAATAGCTACAGCATTCATAGGCTATGTCTTATCATGAAGAGAAACAACAATCACAAATTTACTGTCAACTATTCCATACATTGGCATCAACCTGTTAGAATGAATCTGAGGTGGATTTTCTCTTGACAAGGTAACTTCACACAATTCTTCACCTTTCATTTTATTCTGTGATTCATTGTTCCAGCTCTAATTATTATGCACCTTCTATTTCCACATGAAACAAGATCAGATAACCCAAGGAAACTCAACCAACTGAAATAAAATCCCATTCCACCCCTACCACACAATTAAAGGCATTTTAGGAATTGTTTTTCTACTATCACTTCTATTCAAACTTGTTTTATTCTCCCCTGACTGTTTAGGAAACCCAGATTATATTCCAGCAAATCCCCTCAATATACCACCTCATATTAAACCAGAGTGATATCTTCTATTTGCCTGTGCAATTTAGGATCTTCTCCCAATAAACTAGGAGGTGTCGTAGCCCTTGTGCTCTTAATCATAATTTTAGCAATCATCCCAATCCTTCAGTTATCTAAACAGCGAAGCATGATATTCCAGCTACTAAGCCAATGCCTATTCTGGGTTATAGTATATAATAACCTCATATTCACACAAATCGAAGGTCAATCAGTAGAACACCCTTTCGTTATTATTGAACAAGTATTATCCATTTTATATTTTTCCCTTGTTCTCATATTAATACCACTTACTAGCCTAATCAAGAATAAACTTCAATGAAGAGTTCTTGTAGTTTATTAAATTTGGTCTTGTAAACCAAAAATGGAGAGCACTTCTCCCCAGCACAGTCAAAGGAAAAGCTTTTCCCTCCACTATCAGCACCCAAAGCTGAAATTGTATTCCCTGATTCTTATACTGAATGCAGAGAAATTGTTCCTGAGTTCTCTGTCAGTGTGGGAAAAAAACATAAAATCTACTCACCCTGTGTACATCATGTATTATGTAATTTACCCCATTAATTATGTAGTAGTACTATATATACTTCATCATACATTATACATTTATATCTTATGGTGCTTTAAAATCCATTCCCCATGCATACAAGCATGCATATCAAACTAATCACAGTGCATAATACATTAAATTAAAAGTCCACACATAAATGAATTTAACCATGAGTATTGTTCCCTACAGTAAGTTCTTCATTTTACATAGGACATAATATTATTGATAATACATAGCACAGGAAGTCAAGTGCTTTTTTGACACCATGCTTATCACCTCCAATAGGATTTCTTATCTACCAAGCTTTGATAAATGAGCAGTCTGCTCAGGAAGTGTCCATCTTCTCACTCTGGACTCAGAAAACTTAGGGGTTTCTAGACTGAAACTATACCAGACATCTGGTTCTTACTTCAGGGCCATGAGCTTATAACCATCTACTCATTCCTCTTAAATAAGACATCTCAATGGACTAATGACTAATCAGCCCATGATCACTCATAACTGTGGTGTCATACATCTGGTAGTTTTTAATTTGGGGGGATGATGTGATCCAACATGGCTGTCAAGGCCTTGACAAAACTTGACTATAGCTGAACTTAAATTGAATGTTATTTTCCCAAGTAAAAACCATAAGGTGTTAATTAATTTATGCTCAATGGACATAATAAAAACAAGATACAGTCACAGATGCATAATTCCCATCATACATGATTAACTCTGCAAACTCCCTCTGATCCCCTACTTTAAGCTGTTACGGTATTTATGTAAATATATGTCTTTTATTCTTGCCAAACCCCCCAAACAAAAAATCTTATATCTGCTGATTATTACCTAAGGCTCTAATGTGTACCCACATATTATTAAATTCAATTATAAACTTATCCCAAACATTATTTCAGCCTAACTCCTAATTAAAGCATTTTCTAAAACAAACCAAAAAAATCCATCAAAAATTTGATGTTCTAGGCTAAAACTTTTTGTTTCTTAAGATTATCAAAAAACTCTCAATACTAGACTAATTCTTAAATTTAGCAATTTCCCCTCAAGAGTATTCTCTAGATACAAGTTGATGTAGTTTAATTCAGTAAAGCAAGCCACTGAAAATGCCTGGATGAATTCATGTAACTTCGTAAACACACAGGTTTGGTCCTGGCCTTTTTAGTGAGATTACATATGCAAGTGTCTGAATACTAGTGAGAATGCCCTCTAGATCAGCAGAAGATCAAAAGGAGCAGATACCAAGCACACTAATTAGTATCTCATAATGCCTTGCTCAACCACACCCCCATGAGAAACAGCAGTGATAGAAATTAAGCAATAAACGGAAGTTTGAGCAAGCTGTAGTAATTTCCCGTAGGGTTGGTAAATTTCGTGCCAGCTACTGAGGTCATATGATTAACCCAAATCAATAAAACTCAGCACATTTTTGATTATGTCTAACGCTAAACTGTAAGCCATAAAAGGCAATAGCTAAAATGAAAATAAACTATGAAAGTGACTTTATTATCTTCTGAATTCACAATAGCTAAGACCCAAACTGGGATTAGATACCCCATTATGCTTTGCCATAAACTTAAATAACTGAATAAATAAAGTTATTTGCCAGAGTGCTACTACCAGCAACAACCTAAATCTCAGAGGATTTGGCGGTGCTTTATATTGCTCTAGAGGAGGCTGTTCTGTAATTGATAAACTCTGACAAACCTCACCATCTCTTGTCGATTCAGCCTGTATACTGCTATCTTCAGCTAACCCTAAAAAGTCTTAAAGTAATCACAAATATTTACATAAAAATGTTAGGTCAAGGTATAGTCTATGAGATGGGAAGAAATGGGCTACAGTTTCTAATTAAAGAACACTCCACCTATAATAACCCCTATGAAACTAAAGGTAAAAGGAGGATTTAGTAGTAAATTAGGAACAGAGAGCTCAGTTGAATGAACATGAACACACCACCTATCAGTCTCCTGAAATACTTTAACAAACCCAAATTTATAATTAACACAAATTTATGTATAAAAGAAGGTAAGTCACGACAAAATAATCATACTGGAAAGTGTGCTTAGGTAAACCAAAATGTATCTGAATTCAAAACACCTGGCTTACACCCAGAAGATTTCGTATTAATCTGACCACTTTGAACCAAAACTAACAAAACTCAACAATTACATATATTTAAATGAAAACCTTCATTCATAAAAAGTATAGAAGATAGAAATTCAATTAGGTGCTATAGAAATAATACTGTAAGGGAACAATGCCAAGAATAATTTTTAAAGTATAAAAAAAGCAAAGCCACGAGATAGTGATGCTTTGTAGTTTTCATTTACATTTCCCTAATGATTAATGACGTTTGAGTATATTTTCATGTACTTATTTGACAGTTGTTTATCTTCTATAGATAAGTGTGTATTCAACTCTTTTGCCTATTCATTTATTGGAATGTTTAATTGAATTTTGTGATATTTTCTATATTTTAGATACAAGTACTTATCAGATATGATTTTCAAACATTTTCTCCCAATCAGGGACTTGTCTTTTCATTCTCTTAACAGTGTCTTTATAAGACCCAGAGTTTTTAACTTTGACGCATTCCAAATTACTGATTTATTCATCTAAGAAATCTTTACCTAACTCAAGGTCACAATTTTGCTCTCCCATGTTTTCTTCTACAAGTTTTACAGCTTTAGGTTTTATATTTACATCTATGATCCATTATGAATTGCCTTTTGAATTGTCTTTTGTACATGGTACAATATACAGATCACAGTATGTAACTGTGTATATGAATATCTACTTGTTTCAGCACGATACATTGAAAATACCATCCTTTATACATTGAATGGCTTCTGCACCTTTGTCAAAAGTCAGTTGTCCAATATATGTAGGTCAATTTTTAGGTGGTTTATTTTGTTCTTTTGATCTGCTCTTCTGCCTTGATGCCAGTAGCACACTGTCTTAATTACTATGGGTTTGTAAGAAGTCTTAAAATCAGGTAGTGTTTGTCATCCGTTTTGTTCTTTCTCAAAGTTGTTTGCATAGTCTAGATCCTTTGTATTTTTACATGAATTTTAGAAACGGCATTTTACTTTCTGTTAAAACTATATCAGTTAGGATTTTTATTGGGATTGTTCTGAATATATAGATCAGTTTAAACAGAACAGGCATCTTAACAATACTGAGTTTTCCAACTCATGAAGACAGTATGTCTCTCTATTTATTTAGGTCTTCTTTAATTTCTCTTTGCAATGTTATGTAACGTTCACTATACAGACCTGTCACATATTTGGATAGATTATTCCTAGTTATTTCATATTTCTTGGTGCTCTTATAAATGCCAGTATTTTGAATTACATTTTTCTTTTCACTGAGCTGTCAGCTGCCAAATGTTTAACAGTAGCTGTTAACTAATCTTCTAGGTTGAGATCTCAGACTATAAAATGGAAAAGGTACCTGATACTTAGCAGGCATTTGCCTGTGTTTCCATGTCAGCTTTCAGAAGTTATTGAAAATATACTGTAACTAGAGGAAAAAAGTCCCAGAGACAAATCAACAGGTCATCTCCAGAAAAATCCATCGTAAAATAGTTTAGTAGATTTCAACTTTATATGTGGTCAGAATTGAATCTGTTGAATTGTGGGGTTTGTTACCTACTCCCCACCACCAGCAATCCATCTCAGTGAATTCCTGGGATCTTGGGTGTTGAGAAAGAAAGAGAGAGAGAGAGTGAACATATATGTATGTGGATATGTATGTGTGTATGAATGTGTGTATTGCTGAAGCTGCCAGAAGTATTTATTGTGAGGAATACTTCAGGTTAATTACTGTGGTCATATCAGACCAGTTCAGTTCCTAGGACATACTAGAAAACAAATCAAAGTGATGGTTATTTTCTTTTCCGAGCTGTCTTGGCCCACATTGTTACCATGGTGACTCAGTGACTGCCATGAGATTTGGTGCAGAATGAGCATTCGTTTATGTTTTTTGCCTGAAACACGTATTATTATGATAGTTGTTAAGTGGCTGTTTTCCAATTCTGATGTTCCTTCTGGAATTATCAGTTTGCATTTGAGAAAAAGATAGAGCTTTTTCTTCTCCCTTATTTATCAATGTATTTATTAACATTTATTTATGTCAGTGTGACTCAGATTCCCATGTTCCTCAAAGGGTTACCCTCTGTAATTATTAATATATATTTTTTGTATTAGGCCATTCTTGCCTTGTAATACAAAAATACCTGACATGGTAATTTATGAAGACAAAGGTTTAATTGGCTCATGGTTCTGCAGGCTGGACAGGAAGCATGGCCCCAGGATCTGCTTAGCTTCTTGGGAAGCCTCAGAGAGCTTTTAATCATGGCAGAAGGCAAAGCAGTAGCAGGCATGTCACATGGCAAGAGTGGAAGCAAGAGAGACAGACAAGGGGAAAGTTTCAGACTTTTAGACAACCAGATGAATCAAAACCAGGGAGGTGAGGTGAGAGGTGTCTACATTTTGAGTAATTTCTTTTGTTGTTTCTGTTACTCATCCACGATTGAAAAGCAATGCTGTGGATGGCAACAAGGTCTATGAAAAGCTTAAATCCTTTGATGTCTAATTTCATTGTTAGTTGCTCCTGCTACTCAGCTTTAAATTTCTGTGTCTTGTCTTGTGTGTCCAGTAGATAACAATTTTTTCAATTCAGTAATTCTTATTCAGTGATTAATGTATGAGACACTGAAGAAACATCACAGAGAATAAGAGAAGAAGAATCCCTGGAGCTATCATTCTAGTTTGGGGAAACTGGCAATAAGCAATCAATGAGTGAGGCAATTTCATATGGGGATTTGTGTTTTGAAGAAAATTAACAGGTAGAGTAGAAAATGACTGAGACAGGGATTATCATAGATGAGGTTGTCAGTGAAGCTCTTTCTCAGAAAGTGACACTTGAGCTGAGTCCTGAACAACAGAAAGAAGCTAGGCATGGAGAGGCCATTTTGTCAATGTCCCTGTGCTGTGTATGGGCACCATTGATCTAGGAGCAGAGGACAAGTTGGAGTGGCTGAAGCCTGGCCCATAAATGCAGACAAGTAGGAGATGAGGTTGAAAGGGCAGACAAGAGCCACAAGGTTTGGATCTTTTAAGGAGTTTGGGTTTTATTCTGAGTGTGGAAGGCTAGAGTACGGGAGTGACGTGATGTGATCCTTGTTTTCAGAAAGTGACTCTGGCCACTGTTTGGAGAATGGACTGGAGAGGGACAAAATAAAGAGTGGGGATAACCATTAGAAGAATATTGCAGAAATTCAGGGAAGAGGCACAGGTGAATGATGCCAGGACTGCAGCTGTCTGCAGAGGAAGGGTTAGACCTGGACAGGTCGTGTTTGGAGGTAGGGCATGGGGGACCTGCAATGGCTGTGTGTGTGGGGTGTGTGGGGATAAGGCATAGTCAAGGAGGACCGCTCGGCTGTTTGTTTGGCCATGCAGAGAAATGGTGGGCTGTTTTCTGAGATCAGTTCCTCCAAGTGCTTCTGAGGCATTCTTAAGGTAATTAGTCAACCAACAGTGGTTGTAGTGAAAAAAAGTGATTTTAAAATGCATCAGTTGATGACTAATATTCATACCTGAGGGTAGACGGAAAGAGGAGAGTTAAGGATTGAAAACTACCTACTGGGTCCTATGCATATAACCTGAGTGGCAAAATAATCTGCACACCAAACCCTTGTGACACACAATTTGCCTGTATAACAGACCTTCACATGTACTCCTGAAACTAAAATCAAAGTTAGAAAATGAACAAAAATTTAAAAAATAAGTAAAATCAAAAGCTATATAAGGCAAAAATAGGTAAATTTGACAGCAAAATTAAAAACTATTATTTAACAAAAGATACCACAAACAAAAGTAGAGGACTCCAACAGATTGGAGGAAAATATGTCATTTTATAATAAAGAATGAGTATCTGGATCATAAATAAATAAGAAAAAGGAAAAACAAGACTCATTTGTAAGACTATTAAGCTTTATTTAATTTA
Source organism: Mandrillus leucophaeus (assembly GCF_000951045.1). NCBI lineage: Eukaryota > Metazoa > Chordata > Mammalia > Primates > Cercopithecidae > Mandrillus > Mandrillus leucophaeus. The sequence goes on along the minus strand of NW_012108797.1, from coordinate 1,148,064 downwards.
TTGAATTGGCTTGATTTAATCTTTCCACAATGTAAACATATATCAAAACATTACAGTGTACCCCATAGTATATACAATTATTTGTGAGTTAAAATTAAAATTTAAAAAATACCCGAGTTGATAAATAGGATTCAGTTGCACGACTATTAAACTTTCTTTCCCCAGTATCTGTGCCTTAGAATTTTCAAGTTAATGTGATCCCTGGCCATTTATATTTTTAAAAACCAGAACACAGAGACTTTTTTTTAAATTTAAATTTTAATTTTAAGTTCCATGGTACATGTAAAATATGTTTTGTCCTGTATTGTAAGTACTATATAATCCTGGTTTTACTGACAAGACTTTGAGTGATTTTATGGTGAAATAACAGTATTCAAAGTCACAAGGTTTTTACATGGCAGAACTAGGGTTTGTCTCTAGTCTGTATACAGAGCCCACACTCCTAACCAGTACACTTAGGAAGAAGAGACAGATATTTGTTGAACTATGTCAACCCATGGTGGTTGGTGTAACTTTGAGACCATAGCTCTTTTATCTGTGTTTCTGTAGTCATTCTACATTGTACCAGATGGTATTTATTTAAGAAAAAGTAATAATTTTAAAAATAAAAACATTAATAAACATCATAATTACTTTGTACTAGACAACTTGGCTGTTGATATAGATAATTCCTTGGACCCCCAAGATGAATGAGTTCTTTTCCCTTTTAGGAACTCAGAGTGGTTTTCCAGATGGGAATCACATTGCTCTCTGTCCCTGAGATCTTGCTGGAGACAGGGCTACTCAGTCCCTCTTTGCTGGGTGAGTATAGATGTGGTGTGGTGACTTACTCAAGGGCACCTAGAGTTAGTGGGATAAGTATGTCTCCTGTCTCATATCCAGCTGCATGTCCATTATACACAGCTGTATTAGTTTGTTTTCATGCTCCTGATAAAGACATACCCAAAACTGGAACCAAAAAAAGGTTTAATTGGACTTACAGTTCCACATGGCTGGAGAGGCCTCAGAATCGTGGTGGGAGGTGAAAGGTTCTTCTTACATGGAGGCAGCAAGAGAAAATGAGGAAGAAGCAAAAGCGGAAACTCCTGATAATCCCATCAGATCTCGTGAGTCTCTTTAACTATCACGAGAACAGCACGAGAAAGACTGGCCTCCATGATTCAGTTACGTCTCCCTGGGTCCCTCCCACAACATGTGGGAATTCCGGGGGATACAATTCAAGTTGAGATTTCGATGGGGACACAGCCAAACCATATCATACCGCCCCTAGCCCCTCCAAATCTCATGTCCTCACATTTCAAAACCAATCATGCCTTCCCAAGAGTCTCCCAGAGTCTTAACTCATTTCAGTATTAACCCAAAAGTCCACAGTCCAAAGTCTCATCTGAGACAAGACAAGTCCCTTCCACCTATGAGCCTGTAAAATCAAAAGCAAGCTAGTTACTTCCTAGGTAGAATGGGGATAGAGGTATTGGATAAATGCAGCCATTCCAAATGGGAGAAATTGGCCAAAACAAAGGGGTTACAGGGCCCATGCAAGTCCAAAATCCAGCAGGGCAGTCAAATGTTAAGGCTCCAAAGTGATCTCCTTTGACTCCAGGTCTCGCATCCAGGTCACACTGATGCAACAGGTGGGTTCCCATGATCTTGGACAGCTCCACCCCTGTGGCTTTGCAGGGTACAGCCTCCCTCCTGGCTGCTTTCATGGGCTGGTGTTGAGTGTCAGTGACTTTTCTAGGCATATGATGCAAACTGTCAGTGGATCTACCATTCTGGGGTCTGGAAGACAGTGACTGTCTTCTCACAGCTCCACTAGGCAGTGCCCCAGTAGGGACTCTGTGTGGGGGCTCCAATCACAAATTTTTCTTCTTCACTGCCCTAGCAGAGGTTCTCCATGAGCGCCCCGCCCCTGTAGCAAACTTTTGCCTGGGCATCCAGGAGTTTCCATACATCTTCTGAAATCTAGATGGAGGTTCCCAAACTGCAATTCTTGACTTTTGTGCACCTGCAAGCTCAACACCACGTGGAAGCTGCCAAGGCTTGGGGCTTCCCCCGTCTGAAGCCACAGCCCGGGCTGTATGTTGGCTCCTTTCAGCCACAGCTGGGACACAGGGCACCAAGTCCCTAGGCTACACACAGCATAGGGACCCTAGGCCCAACCCAGGAAACCACTTTTTTCTCCTGGGCCTCCAGGCCTATGATGGGAGGGGCTGCTGTGAAGGTCTCTGACATGGCCTAAAGGCATTTTCCCCATGGTCTTGGGGATTAACATTAGGCTCCTTGCTACATATGCAAATATCTGCAGCCAGCTTGAATTTCTCCCCAGAAAATGGGTTTTTCTTCTCTATCACATAGTCAGGCTGCAAATTTTCCAAACTTGTATGCTGTGCTTCCCTTATAAAACTGAATGCCTTTAATAGAACCCAAGTCACCTCTTGAATGCTTTGCTGCTTAGAAATTTCTTCTGCCAGATACCCTAAATCATCTTTCTCAAGTTCCAACTTCCACAAATCTCTAGGACAGGGGCAAAATGCTGCCAGTCTCTTTGCTAAAACATAACAAGAGTCACCTTTACTCCAGTTCCCAACAAGTTCCTCATCTCCATCTGAGACCACCTCAGCCTGGATCTTATTGTCCATATTGCTATCAGCATTTTGGGCAAAGTCATTCAACAAGTCTCTAGGAGCTTCCAGACTTTCCCACATTTTCCTGTCTTCTTCTGAGCCTTCCAAACTGTTCTACCCTCTGCCTGTTACCTAGTTCCAAAGTTGCTTCCACATTTTCGGGTATCTTTTCAGCAACACCCCACTCTACTGGTAACAATTTACTGTATTAGTTCATTTTTACACTGCTGATAAAGACATACTCAAAACTGGGAACAAAAAAGGGTTTAATTGGACTTACAGTTCCACATGGCTAGGGAGGCCTCAGAATTACGGCGGGAGGCGAAAGGCCCTTCTTACCTGGCGGCAGCAAGAGAAAATGAGGAAGAAGCAAAAGCGGAAACCCCTGATAAACCCATCAGATCTTGTGAGACTCATTAACTAGCACAAGAATAGCATGGGAAAGACTGGCCCCCATGATTCAGTTACCTCCCCCTGGGTCCCTCCCACAACATGTGGGAATTCCGGGAGATACAATTCAAGTTGAGATTTAGATGGGGACACAGCCAAACCATATCAACAGCATTAGCCGTGTTCATATCTGTAGTGCTTCACTTTTCAGGGGCTCAGTGGATATGTGCTTCTTTGAGGTTAACCTGCAGATAATATATGGGAACACTAAGTATCTTCAAATAAGAAAAAATAGGGTGTTGAATTTTTTATGTAGCCTAAACTGTAATGGGAAATTAGAAGAAAAATTCCTAGAATCATATATCATGTTCTCTTTTGTAACTTTCTTCCTTCAGTCAACATACTGTATGTGAGATTTACATTTATTGTTGTCTATAGTAGTAGATCATTCATCAATTCATCATCATTGGTGGATATTGTTACATCTAGTGGATATTTCACAGTAAGCATATCTGCTATGTGGATTTTTTCTAGTTTTTGACATTATGAATAACTTGTACATATCTTTGGATAAACATTTATTTTTCTGTCTTTTGGGTGTGTACCTTCCCCAGACCTAAGAATGAAATTTCTGAGTTGTAGGATGTGTGTATGATCAGCTCAGTCAATACTGCCAGCACTTTTTCAAAGTAGTTGTTGAATTTGTATTTTCACCGGTGCTGTGAAAATTACACAGCTTCCATATCCTCACCAACACTTGGTGTTTTCCATCTTTTTAATTTTCTTTTTCTGGTGTAAGTGTGGTGGTATCTCATTATGGGTTTTAATTATACTTTAATTTCTCATTAACTCTCTGGAGTTTTAAATCTCTTTTCTCTCTTTGTTTTTGCTTTTCAATTTACATGTTCAGTATCCCTAATCTGCAAATCCAAAAGGCTCCAGTATCTGAAATTTTTTGATCATTGACATGATGCTCAAAGGAAATGCTCATTGGAGCATTTCAGATTTTGGATTTTCAGATTAGTGATATTCAACCTGTATTTGTTTATTACACTAGATCTTTGGTTTGTGCAGTATACATTCTCAATTTTGCTGATTGTATCCCCATTGTGCTGTTACTTACGTTGCTCTGGCCCCTCCTATTTCCTGTAAATTAGTAGAGTTAGAGGCTTCATCCAGTTCAGGATTTTTTTGCCAAGAGTACCTCGGATGTGTTACATATCCTATATCCTTACGCCAAGTCTTAGTTCAGGCTGCTTTACCAAATTACCACAGACTAGGTGGCTTAAATAACAAGCATTTACTTCTCATGAGTCTGGAAGCTAGAAGTCTAATCAGGATGCCAGTATGGTTGGGTTCCTGGTGAGAATCCTCTTCCTGGTTATGTCCTCACATGGCCTTTCCTTGGTGTGTGCATGCAGAGAGCAAGCAAGCTCTCTGTGTCTCTTCTTATAAGGACACTAATCTCATAATGAGGGCTCCACTTTGATGACCTAATTATTTCCCAAAAGTCCTATTTTTAAATACTGTCACATTGGAGATTACGGTTTCCACATATGAGTTTTGGGAGGACACAAGCGTTCAATTCATAGGCATACAAAGAACCTCATTGTGTCTGATTGTCACTCCTACCTTGACATTAAGATTGAGCACTGGGCTCAGGTGTTGCTAGACTGATCCATCCATTGTGAAATGTCCCATCTGCTTTTTACCTCATGATTTTTTACAATCTCTGATCTTTACCAAGATCTGCATTTCATTAAAAATTCTACAGTGATGGTGTTTAGATAGTACAATTTCTTCTGCATTTATTAGCTGGACATTTTCTATAACAGAAACTCCCCCGCTTCAACCCCCGCCAACTATCAGGCTTAACTGAGGTATGGCACACACAGGAAAGGAAGGACAAATATTTAATCATTTTGCAGTATTTCCAGTTTTAAGAATAAGTATTGTTTCTGTAGGATCCTCCACAGATGAGCAGTGAGTTGGTTTTGTTTGAGTTTTTTCTTTTAGAGTGTCATCACGACTCAGAGATGTTTCTGTATGTAATGTGTTTTAACTCACTGTAGGCACTAATGTTTTTGATGCTTAAATTGTTCTTATTTGGTCTGTGGAAGTCCTATCAGGTTGGCTTCTGAGTCTTTTTGACATGTTCGCTGGTATGATCATTCAGTCCAGACTCATCTGGTACAGCTTGACCACAGACTTGGATTCGGCCATTTTTCCTTGTAGGTAATATTTTTAGAGGACTCAATCTGGGTACTAGAGTTGCTCATTGCTACTGGGTTGGCCATTGCTTCTTAACTTTTTCAGTGCATCAGACCAGTAAATAGGTATTATATTTTTAAGAGAATATACATGATCAGCTTCCATCCTGGGCTGCTACTCTGTTCCCTTATAAGTAATTATTTTTATCAGTTTTTGTTTTAACCTACTAGTTTAAAGAATATAATAGAATGTTATATGGCTGTTAGTTTTCTCCTCTCCTCAGAGGTAAAAGGTGGCATATCCAACCTCAGTCAAGTTTCTAGAAGCTCAGAGGTGTGGAGCATTTGAGATATCCCTTCTAAGGTGAAGGATAAATACTTGCACCTGGCCTTTCCTACAACCAAAAAAGAGGTACACCATCTGGTGGGCTTCTTTGGATTTTGGAGGCAACATACTCTTCATATGGGTGTGTAACTCTGACCTATTTACTGAGTAACACAAAAAGCTGCTAGTGTTGAGTAGGGCCTAGAACAAGAGAGGGCTCTGCAACAGGTCCAGGCTGCTATGCAAGCTGCTATGCCACTTGGGCCATATGATCAAGCAGATCCAATGGTGCTTGAGTTGTCAGTGACAGATAGGGATGCCCTTGGGAACCTTTGGCAGGCACCCATAGGTGAATGGCAACACAGGCCCTGCCATCTTTCCTAGATAACTACAGTTCTTTTGAGAAACAACTCTTGGCCTGCTAATGGGCCTTAGTAGAGACTGGAAACAACCAAGTTTTCACGTGACCTGAGCTGCCCACCATGACCTGTGTGTTATCCAACCCACATAGCCATAAAGTTGAGTATGTACAGCAGCACTCACTCCATCAACAAAGGTAAGTAGTATATATGAAATCGAGCTCAAGCAGGCACAGAAGGCATAAGTAAGTTACATGAGGAAGCAGCTCAAATGCCCATGGCCCTCATTTTTGCTACACTCCTTTCTTTCTCCCAGCCTGCACCTATAATCTAAGTTCCCTATGATCAGTTGACAGAGAAAGAGAAGTTTGGTTTACAGATGATTCTGCATAATATGCAGGCACTACTCAGAAGTGGACAACTAACGCTACATCCCCTTTCTGGGATGTCCCTGAAGGACAATGGTGAATGGAAATTCTCCCAGTGGGCAGAACTTTGAGCAGTGTACGGTGTACCTGGTTGATCACGTCGCTTGGACAAATGGCTGGACCTGCCATTTCTATATATACTGATTCATGGACTGTGGACAATAGTTTGGCTGCATGATCAGGAACTTGGAAAGGACATGATTGGAAAATTGGTGACAAAGAAATTTAGGGAAGAAGTACTTGGATAGACCAACACACATTGGGAATCAAGCTTTCAATACATAAACTTTACTGGACACATTCTTACTGCAGCATTCTGCCCCCGGCTCATAAAATTCATGTCCTTCTCACATGCAAAATATTCTGACTCTATCCCAGTAGCCCCAGTGTCTTTACCAAATCAAATATGGATGAGACTCAAGCCATGATATATTCCGAGGCAAATTCCCTCAAACTGTGAGGCTATAAAATCAAAACAAGTTATCTACTTCCAAAATGCAACAGTGAGACAGGCATAGGATAGATATTCTAATTCCAAAAGGGAAAAATAGGCAAGAAAAGAGGAGTAATGGGTCCCAAGTAAGTGCAAAACTGAACAGGGCAAACAACGTTAAATCTCAAAGCTGGAGAATAATCTTTCTTGACTCCATGTCCCACCTTCTGAGCACACTGGGGTATGGATTAAGCTTCAAGGCCTCAGAAAGCCCCATCCCTATGGCTTTGCTGGGTTGCGCCCTTGCAGCGGCTCTCATGGGTTGGAGTCTCCTGCCTGCAGCTCTTCCAGGCTGGGGCTGCACGCTGATGGATTTAGAGGTTCATGGTCTCAGTGGCAACCCTATGCCTGTGGCTCAACTAGGCATTACCCTAGTGAGAACTCTATAGTGCCTCTGCCCCTGCAGCAGGTTTCTGCCTGGGTCACAGGGATGTCTGATACATACTTTAAAATCTAGGTGAAGGAAGCGGTGCCCCCATAGCTCTTGCATTCTGCTCACTTGCAGAATTAGCACCATGTGGGAACCAGCAATGCTTACAATTTGCACCCTTCACAGGAGCAGCCCGAGCATACCTAGGTCCACTTGAGATACAGCTGGGGCTGCCAGGCAGCACTGTATTAGAATTCAGGGATCAGAGTCCCAAGATGGTTCTGAGCAGTGAGCCCATGAGGGACACCCCAGGCCTGTCCCTTGAAATCATTCTGCCCTCCTAGATCTCTGGACTTGTAGGAAAGGGGCAACTTTGAATATATCTGAAATGTCTTCAGAGTCTTTCTCCAATGCATTGTCCTGATGAACAGCACCTGGCTTCCTTCTAGCCATGCTAATCCCATTATCAGAGAGTTGCTTGGCTGTACTCTTGCATGCTTTTTTATTCTTTATATGACATGAATGTGAATTTTCCAAATGTTTATGTTCTGATCCCCCCCTTTTTTTTTTTTGAGGTGAAGTTTCGTTCTTGTTGCCCAGGCTGGAGCACAATGGCGCAATCTCGCCTCACTGCAACCTCCACCTCCTGTGTTCAAGCAGTTCTCCTGCCTCAGCCTCCCAGGTAGCTGGGATTACAGGCGCCTGCCACCTGCCACCATACCTGGCTAATTTTTATATATTTAGTAGAGATGGGGTTTCACCGTGTTGACCAGGCTGGTCTTGAACTTCTGACCTCAGGTGATCCCCTGCTTCAGCCTCCCAAAGTGCTGGGATTACAGGCATGAGCCACCATGCCTGGCCCTCTGATTCCTTTTTAATTATAAATTATAAATTCGGTCTTTAAATCATTTCTCTTTTCTTACATCTTACTGTATGCAGTTACAGATGCCACACAGTTCCTCCAATACTTTGCTTAGAAATTTCTTCTGCCAGATACTTTAGTTCATCACTCTTAAATTCTGCCTTCCATAAAGCCCTTGGGCATCAAAACAATACAGTCAAGTTCTTTGCCAATTTATAACAAGAATTGCCTCTATGCCAGTTTCTAATAATATATTCCTAATTTTCATCCAAGACCTGGTGAGAATGGTCTTTACTGTCCATATTTCTACCAATGCTCTAATCATAGTCACTTAGGTAATCTCTAAGAAGATTCAGACTTTTCTTACAGTCATACTCTTCTTCTGAGGCCTCACCAGAATTGCCCTTAATACTCTGTTCATGGCAATGTAGGCTTTTGCTAGCTGGCTCCTCCGAATTCTTCTAGCTGCTATTACCCAGTTCCAAAGCCACTTTCACATTTTCAGTTATTTGTTGTTTCAAAACCCCACTTCTTTGGTACACATTTTCCTAATCCATTTTTGTGCTGCTAAAACAATGTCACAGACTGTGTAATTTGTAATTTATTGACTCACAGTTCTGGAGGTTGGGAAGTCCAAGATCGAGGGGCTGGCATCTGGTGAGGGCTTTTTATTGTATCATCCCGTGGCAGAAGGGCAAAGAGAGGAGGAGAGACAGCAAGAGGGGGAACAAACTTGTCCTTTTATGAAGAACCTACTCCCACAGTAATGGCATTAATCTGTTTCTGGGTGCAGAATCACCATGACCCTAGACATCTTAAAGGTCCCACCTTCCAACACCTTTATATTGGGAATCAGGTGTCCAACAAATGAACTTTGGAAGACACATTCAAACTATACCACTGTGGATACCAACTAGAAGCAAGTCACTAACTCCAGCTCACACACAATGAGGCAGATTATACAAAGAAGTAAATAACAAGAAACAAGAATCACTGGGTGCATACTTAGATTATACTTACCACAACATCACTAGGCCATTTCTCCTTACTGATTACTGGGAATACTTCATATGTCATGATAATTAGACTCATATAATTTAATATTATAACCTAATTTAATATTACAATTTTATAATGCAATTTTAATATAATATATTTGATATATTAATATTATATTTAGATAAATATTTAATAATTTGATATTATATATCATATAATTTAGTATTATAGTTTTAAAATAATATAGTTCATTATATAAATAAATTAAGCAGTACCCAGTGCATGTGAGCACTGAGAGAAATTAGAGCATTCAAATTCCTGGTGACTTCAGGACACAATGCCTTAATGAAATTTCAGTTTCTATTACTGAGCAGGCATTATAAAGCAATTTGTCTGATTTACATAACTGTTCCTAAATTTCCATAATTTAATCTAAATTATACATTAAATAATAGGCTACTTGAATAAATGTTAAGATGAAAAGAGATGCAAATTAGAGCATTTCTTGTTCATACTAGTTTTGTCAACATTAATTTTCTACCCTCCAGATCATCTGTTCCAGAGGAAACATGTGTCGTTCTGACTGAGCCCCTGCCTGTCTGTCACCTTAAGAACCAGTCAATTCATATGGTCCACATATCAAGGTCTCCTGTGCCCAGAGAGAGAGAGGATTTCATTTCAACCATCACCATCACCACCATCATCATCATCACCAGGAGGGGTTGTTGAGTGAGCATCTGGGGAGAGGAGAGTAAAATGATCAGTTCCAAAGCCCTGGTGGCCAGTCATCTACATAAGAAGTCACTGGGCATAGGCAGTGTTTCTCTCACCTTCTTTCATTCTTGTCCCTGTTTTGGAGGACTTTTAGACATGTTCTTCCTCACACATCCTTTCTGCCAAGAATGTAAAATATTAATACGACACGTAAAGTGGTAACTGTTTTTGTACTGTGGTACTTTGCAGGACCACAAACCATTGTAATGTCTACCATCCTCCTTAGCATCGAGAGCCAATTTTCAGCCCCTTGGGCATGATGTCGCCTCTGTTGACAATGCATGAAATACTGTAATGACAGCAAAGGCTGGACCACATTCCTGCCCATTACTTGATGTGTGATGCTGAAATCCTTTCTTACCCTCTGTCAGCTTGCCCTTAGTCATCTGTAAAAGGAGACTCACTATATCTTCCTTACATGACTAATCTATGGTGTAAATAAGAAATCCTGTACAGCATAGATGTCACCTAGTAGGACATCAACAAATGTTCATACTGACCCACTTTTCACCTCCCTCCTAGAGAAGTGATAACTGTTACCTAAGCCAAACAGCACAATTGCCATAGAGTCTACCTGGAAATATACCAAGCAATAAGAAGTTAAACCTACTCACACTTGCATTATGAATAAAGCTTTGGGAACTATTCCTGTGTTGCAGGAGGACTTTGCTGAGGGATCAGGGAAAAGGGAAAGAAATAATTAAAACATTTCCTTTAATCCCCTGTCATTTTCTGCCCCCTTGTTTGATCTTCTAGATTGATATTGGAAAAGCAGTTTCTATTGAGCCCCCAAATGAAGAGTGAGTGCAGATGAAGAGGAGGCAGGACTCACAAGCCCTTGACCTTCATTCCAGACCCATTAGCACCTACAGGACCCTGCACCGGGATTTCATCTGCACTGTCAGCTTCTTCAAAGAGAGAGAGGTTGTTGAGTGAGTACCCACAAGGGCACAGTACTAAAAACATGTAAAATTACAAGTGTTTAAGTCCTAGAAGGTTATGATCTATAAAGAAGATACCTGGGTGTCCTCTGGGGAGGGTAAGAGTTAGAATGCCATTCCTATTCCTTACTAGATGAATCTGCAAAATTGATTTTACATCAGCAAGTTTAATATAGTCAACTTCAGAATGGGAATAATGATGATTTCTCCACAGAGTTATGAGGGAATCATGCAAAATATACAACTACATGCTTTTAGCTATAAATATATAAATGACATCATGGAGTAAGTGCTCTTTTGAAAATTTTTATTCTCTGAAAATAGTATTACTTAGCTATATCTAATAAGGTGATTTGAGATTCCTTTAAATATGACTAGCCATGCTATCTTGGCCATCTTGCATATATGCTGTCCAGACCTAAGAGTACAGTGGGTGACAGGTGCCTTGCTTTCTTCTCTCAGAGAGGTTGCCAAATGTCTCTGCAAAGAGGTTGTACCAATTTGTCCTCCCTAGGCCATGTATGGAGTTTTCATGGCCCTACATTTTCCATTTAATGAGGATACAGCATAAACACCAACTCACTGACTGAGTTTTCTTTTCAAACACCATAATTATTCCAGAACATATTTGAGACATAAAGTGGGATCATTATCTTTGCATTTGGTAATTTAAATGTGAAATATGCCATTTATAGGAAAATAAAATATGGAAAATGAAAAATAACATTCCAACAAAAGTATATCACATTAGCAAATATTAATAATGTAGTGAAACCCATTATTTGTACAGATCTTGAAAAATGAATGTTCATATCTTGTATTTCATTGTGACAAATTAGTAAAGAGATTTTAAGGTGAATTAGACGAATGTTTAATATTCATGGCTTTTTGAGGAAACAGTCCCGCTTGTGGGAATTTATACTCTAGTTAACAGCCTGAGAGGTCCCTGCCATCATCAATCATGTGTCCCTCCTGCTCAGTGCTGAGCTGACAATTTGCCTAATTGGCTTGGTGCCTTAAGGACTCCCTGACCCTGTTCCATCTATCCTTTTATCCAAAGAGAAAAATAGGTGTCATGGCTGGATGCCCAATTTCAATGGACTATATAGTGATGAAACCCAAGGGTTGATATGGAGCAGTGCTCAGATCCTTACTCCTGGAGGGACAAGTAGATCTCTGGCCTCATCCCTATTTGAGATAAATCTCTGTTCCTCTCCTTTCTCTATGTCCTCAGAGGACCTCCTTTTCCTACCAGATAACAAGCAGTCCAATATTTCCCTGAAGTTTAAGTTTGCTAAAGAATGGAAGACACTGGATTCAGACATCTTTGGCTCCCAACCCTGCCATAAACCTCTCCTAAGGCAAGGGGAAGGAACACCAAGCCTGGTTCCTTGCTGGAAATGCAAGGAGGGTAAACACAGGGAGGACAGACATTAACTTCCTCAACAGTGTGTGTCCAGATACATTTGCTAAAGATCTACCACCAGCACTTAAGGTGCCCAGGCTGCCAGCTACTATCCCAGGCTCTGTCAGTTTCTGTGGTGATCAAATCCTTTGCCATTCTACTTTGCCCTTGCTCATCTGTAAAAGGGGACTCACAATGCCTTTCTTAGACAAGTTTTCTGTGGGGTAAATGATAAATCCCATACAGAGTAGATGGCACCTAGTAGAACTTCAACGAATGGTCATCCAGGCCCAACTTTTTCCTCCCTCCCAGAGAAGTGATGACTGTTATCTAAACCAAGCAGCATAACTGCCACAGAGACCACCTGGAAGGAGAGCAGGAAGATGGAGCATGTGCTCACACTTACATTATACATGAAGCTTTGGGGCCATTTCTGTGTTGCAGGATGGTTTGCTGAGGTATTGGGGTAAGGTGAGAAGATCGTCAAACCAGTCCCCTGTCATTTTCTGCCCCCTCATTTGATCTGCTACATTGATTTGGAAAAGCAGTTTCTATTGAGTCTCAGATGAAGAGAGAGTGCAGATGAAGAGGAGGAAGGAATCATAAGCCTTTGACCCTCATACCAGACCCATTACCACCTATAGGACCTTGCACTGGGATTTCATCTGCATGATCAGCTCTTTCAAAGAGAGAGAGGTTGTTGAGTGAGTACCCACAAGAGCATAACCCTGGCAACACAAGAAACTACAAGTGTTTAAGTCCTAGACAGTCATCATCTCTAAAAGGAGACAATGTGTTATCCTTTGAGGAGAGTAAGAGTTACATCCCCACTCCTGATCATTACTAGATGCCTCTGCAAAATTGATTTTCTATCAGTGAGTCTTAGTTGGTCATCTGTAAACTAGAAATAATGATGCCTTCCTCAAAGACTTGTGAGAGAATTATGCAAAATATGTAATTGTACATTTTTGGCTATAAATGTTTGTGCTATCGTAGAGTAAGTGCCCCTTTGCACCTTTTTCCCCTCTGAAAATAGTGTTTCTGAGATTTCTCTAATAACGTGACTTTGGGACTGTTTAGATATTATGAATCCTGACCATTTTTGTACCATTGCCCAGGCTGCTTGATTCTATCCCTGGCTCCATGAGTTTGTGTGGTGAGCAAACTCTTTGCCATCCAGCTCTGTGCTTAGGAGGAAGTGCGTTGTAGTCATATACATCCATGAAGAGAGCATAATCGTACCTCACTAGTAGGGTTGTCATGAGAATTAAATTCAGTCACTAAAGTCAAGAACATGGAGCTGGACCCTATAAACAATGTGCTCCATCAATATTAGTTGCCTTTTCTCTCTGGATCAGAAAACTAATGTGGCTCCTAACCTGACCCCTCAGGTAGGCCTCCTTCACTTGCATGTACATGAGAATTAGCTTGGAGAGCCTTTTCTAAACCTTTAGCAGAAACTCACTTGTTGGAAATAGGACTTCTATATCA
>NW_012108797.1:1106906-1134343 GCF_000951045.1 Mandrillus leucophaeus | reverse complement strand
GCCTCCTCCTCACTTGCATGTACATCAGAATTAGCTTAGAGATCCTTTTTTAAACCTTCAGCAGAAACTCACTTGTTGTTGGAAGTAGGACTTCTATATCAAAGTCCATTCAAGTGATTAAGCCATAGTAATATGGGCCTCAGAAAGTAGATATTCCATTTGACACCTGAAGTGTTATGTGAAAGCTCATTTCCCCTTCATTCCGTCTGTGCCAGGTATGACCAGCTTTTGCCTTTACTGCCACTCTGATCGCTCATTTCCTTAGTCCTGCCCATTGAAAGAGCTCTCTCAGATAATTGTTAACTCAGAGATTCACAGCTCTTGTTCCTCTGTGGTGTCTCCTGTTTCAAGAGCCCAACATGAAAATATGGCATGCTTCTATGATGTTAACCTGCTGATAAAATGAGAGGATACAAAATAGCTTATTATCTGAAAATAGAATGCTGATTTTTATCCCTGACCCCAAACGTCATGAATGAGATGACGAAATGGCAAGTGACTGATGATGCTCTATTCTTCACAAGATGCCATCAGCTGGAGATGGAAGCCCCAGGAACCAGTGTGGGTTCCTGGGGCTGTTTCTACTTCCTTCACTCCCTGAATTATTTTCTGTGGACTAAGATTTGTACTCTGTTTGTGGCTCTGATGGTGTTGGTGTGTGCTTTCTGGGAAGTACGAATGGGGAGGAATGCTAGGAAGGTGTCAGCTGTTAGAGAAGCCCTGAGAGGAGGGGATCCTGATTTAAGAGAGGATTGAAAACCATGGCCCTAAGTCAGGTTAGTCCGGCATGCACATGATGTCTAATAATAAGGGGGGTGGCACACTTACCCTCCTAAGAGGCACCTGAATTTCCTGTGAGGGGATGTCCCTGCCATGTTTGTGTGCCTTGGAAACTGACTTCTGACACTGTAAGGACAGCATTAGTGTTGTCCTCAGAAGGCTAGGCGGTGGGGTGAGGGTGGGGGAAGATTGAATCCTCAGAGCAACTTTAAAGACCCTACTGACAGAGACAGGACAGCCTGCTTCAGCTGAGAGGAGGGCAGGAGAGATAACTAGGTGGGCAACAGGTGTCTCTTAAAGCAGGAACCATACAGTGGTACATGAGGATCATCAACTCCGGCTAAGTGAGATGCTGGCCTGAGATGTTAGAGCACTTTTACATGCTTTCATGAGCTGGAGGTAGAGCACAGGCCTGCTGATTCTCAGCTCTGTGCTCTCATGAATTACTGCAAGCTGCCTTTTCAAAGGAAAGGCAGACTTGGTTCTCGCCATCTTGGAGACACAGTTTCCTCATCTCAAAAATGGGAACTGACACCACTCCTTTTATAGGGCGGTCCTGAAGACGGACTGCTATCCTGTGTGTGCAGAAAACAAACTGCAAATATAACCCTATTCACGTTAATGAGACAGACCCTGGGGTCATTGGAAAATGGAAGGCTCAGCCAATGGTGCCATTTGCTCAGAGCACAGAGTGCTTGCACACAGGGCTAGAAAATGTAGGCTGGGTCCATGGTAGGAGGTGTCTCTGGCAGGGAGAGAAGGTGGGTTGGTTTTGAGGATGTTTTGAAGATATGATTATCTTTACCCACTTTCTTAATAGTGCCAGCATTACCTGGTAGTGCTCTTCCTTCCAGAGACTGTATTTGTCTCTGAGCCACTGTTGCTATGCAACAGCCTCCTCTGAGCTCAGAGCATGATTCAGCAATACTGGTCTGAGCTGCTACATCCAGAGTCCTGGAGATGAGATGACAGAGAGGAAGTGGCAGAAGGTCTGGGAAGTCTGTACAGGAGTGGAGTCTTGGGATCTTGAATGGCCTGCTGTCTGGGAGGGTCCATCTCTGGAGTGAAGACATGTCAGCCAACACTGATGAGAGACAGAGCGAGTAAAGGAGATAGATCAATGAACAAAATATATGAAGTGGACATAAAATGAAGCTTATGCTTAGCCTTTTAATATACATAGGAATTTTCCAAAAAGAATTGGCAACATATTCTCTAAACTGTTTCACGAATGACTCTAAAGAATAACATCTGTTTGGTCATCTAAAAAATTAGGAGCTTTAATTTTTAAGAAAGGAAAACCAAAATGATGATAGATCCCCTTTGCCCATAATTGCAGCTCTAGAATTCTCAGATGGTGACTCAGCAAGAGTGGTAGGAGGGAGTAGGGACCTAGGCTCGATGGTTATCAGCCAGAGCTTCTGGAATTTTCCACACATTATCAGTAATCTTGTGTATTCATCACTATCTGGGATCTCTAAGCCCCAAGATAGGAAGCCCAGTCCCTCTCTGAGATGGAGAGAAAGCCGTACCTGGGAGTGTGTGTTTGGCGTGATAGAGTTTGAGCCCTAAATACACACACACATACAATGTTGTGTTTCAGCCATAGACACACACACACATACAAGTACACCCACACCTACTATGTCTAGGCATTTATTTCAAACTGCTTCTTCTCCCATGAGCAATATGTTTTTTACATGTTCCAAAAACAGTAGGTGTATGTGTACGTGTTTTTGTCAAACCATGTACAATTTAATCTTAATATTATTACCTCAGTGGTTTTCTTGATTATAACATTTCAAAAAGTAAAGATAAGTATTTATACAATGAAATATATATATGGGGAGAGAGAGAGAGGAAAGAGAAAGTGATAGAAATGATTACTACAGTGAAGCACATTAACATATCCATCTATTCACATAGCTATCATTTTTTTTGTGAATGCACTTGAAACCTACTCTCTTACCAAATTTACAATGTACACTATATTACTATTAACTATAGGCATCATGCTGTACATTAGATCTCTAGGCTTATTTATCCTTCATAGCTTCAATTTTATACTTTGGAACAACATCTCTCCTGTTCCCCCCTTCCCCACTCCTGGTAATGACAGCTCTATGCTTCTATGAGCTTGACTATTTTAGATTCTACATGTAAGTGAAATCATGCGTAATTCTTCTTTCTATGTCTAGCTTATTTTACTTAGCATAATGTCCCCCAGCTTCATTCACGCTATCACAAATAGTAGGGTCTCCTTTTTAAAGGCCAAAATAATATTCCATTGTGTGTGTGTGTGATTATATATATACACACACACATATACATATATAATAATCATATAATATATAATATATAAACCACACATGTATATATACATATATGTATATATAATCACACACATATACATACATACATATACATATATATTTATAATACAATATTCCATTGTGTATACAAAGTCCTTGATATAAAATGGGGTGGTGTTTCCATATAACCTATGCACATCCTCCCATATACTTTAAATCATCTCTAGATTAGTTACGATACCTAATACAATGTAAGTGCTATATAAATAGTTGTTATACTAAATTGGTTTTAAAATTTGTATTTTATTATTGTATTGTTTTTATTTTCTTTTCAGAATATTTTCAGTCTGAGGTTGGATGCATTCATGTATGCAGAATCCACAGATACAAAAGGCCAACTGTACTTGTTTAATTCTCACCACAACCTATGAGAAGGATCTATTGTTGCCTGACTTTAGACATAAGGAAACTGAGGTACAGTGAAGACAGAGTTAGCAAATGCCAGGCTTAGATTTGAACACAGGCTGTGTGGCTCCCGAGTAAATTCATCTATCCAGCATGTGCTGCTGCCTCTCAAATGATAAGAAAAATCTTACTTTTTGGGCGGTGGCTCACACCTGTAATCCCAGCTACAGGGATCACCTGGTGATCTCAGTGATAGATAACACCAGGTAAGCAAAGTGTGGAGTTTGCCTGATGGTTGCTTCTGGACTGTTTGGTATATTAATATACTTACAGGAAGCAGTGGCTTATGCCTGTAATCCCAGCACCTTGGGAGGCTGAGGAGGGCGGATCACTTGAGGTCAGGAGTTCGAGACCAGCCTGGCCAACATGGCAAAACCCTGTCTCTACTAAAAATACAAAAAGTAGCCGGGCATGGTGACACACACCTGTAATCCCAGCTGCTACTCAGGATGCTGAGGCAGGAGAATTGCTTGAACCTGAGAGGCGGAGGTTGCAGTGAGCCAAGATTGCACCACTGCACTCCAGCCTGGGCAACAGAGCGAGACTCCATCTAAAAAAAAATAGGAAAAGAAAAACTTACTTTTTCATCAGGGCACAGCACAATAAAACAGTGGGTTAAATTGTGTCCCCTCTGATTGGAAATGTGTATATTAAAGCATTTCCATTTGTCCTTGACCCTAAATCTACCTCGCATTTATAGATTTATCTCTTACCTCATCAGTGTAGGTTAGGTTGGGGTGTTCAGTGTAGAGGAGTCCCTCCCAGAAAGTGGAATGGTTATCCTTCATTACCCCAACTTGTACAGGCTTTCCAGACCTTTGCCCACCCCTCTTAGTCTCCAGGACACTGTGAATACAGCAGCCCAGACCCCACTCCGCTGCCTCTCTCTGTCAGTCACCTCCTGCTGGCCCTGCCCCACATTATGCCTTCCAGCCGGTGACTATCAAGGGGCAGTAGAGCTACCTGGTGTTCCATCATATAGATGCCCCAGAGTATGTTGTTGTTGTTGTTGTTGTTGTTGTTGTTGTTTTATGGTCCTCTTTTGCACTTTAAAGTTTTTTTCAGGCAGAATTTGAATCATTTGAATGATTTCATAAAGGTTCATAAGCTAGGTTTTTAGGGAGGTAGTGTATTTTTTGGTGTTTGCATACACTTCTTTGCAGAGAAGTTTGATAATGGCGGTGCATTGGTGCCACCTTGTAACAGAAGCCTGAACTGCAGCCTGAACTAGTGTAAGCTGGAAGGTGAAAGGGAGGGACTGTGGCCCAAACTTACAAGATAGAACTTTCTGGAAGTCTGGGTGTAAAAGGTGGCATACACAAGCAAAAAAGATACTGAGGGCCTCTAAGCAGGAAGTACAGGTTTTTAGTATGTTAAAGAGAAAGAGGTATGTGAGAGGAACTAAAAGATCATTTTAACGTTTATGCGTTGAGACTTGTGGTTAAATAGCTAGAAGCCTATATAAGCAAAAATGGGATCAGACCATTTATGATTTCTGTAACCCACTTTTACTGTTATTGTGATTACCTTTCTGTATAAATATATTTTTATGATAACATTTGAAATAACTACAACAAAATTTTAGTGTCATTTTTTTTTAATGACCTGGGTATCATCTCATCATGTGGATGCCCTAAAATTTATTTAATTGGTATCCTAATTACAAAAATTTAGTTCCCTTACTATTTTTTTTCTATTACAAACAATAATATACTTAACCCTATGCTCATATAGACAGACGCAAATATCTTTGTGAGCATTTATTTATAAGTTCCTGAAAATGTCATTTCAAAACCCTTTGAACTATAATATTCTTCAAAATACTATTACTCATTTATATTCCTTATATCGCAGTATGAAAATACCTGTTTTTCCACACATTAAAAATAATGTGAATCATTAATCTTGTCTGCAAGATATCATTTTTTCATCATTATTTTTATTATAATTTGTTTTTGCTACCTTCTAGAATTCTATCCTATGGATGTAATATTATCAGTTTTACAACTCTGTGTTATTCAGAGTGTTCTGATAGCTCCTATTACTGACATTCTGTGGATTAAATCTTTTCAGAGTCTTTGCACCACAAAAGAGCACAGCTCTGGGCACAGTTCCTGTAGCTGTTTGTACTGGTGAGCAGAATGTGTTCCTCCTAGGAGAATTCTGGTATTGTGATAACAGAACATGATTGTCATATGAGAGAGAGTCTGTGTGCTGACAATTACGTTTCCCTCTTCCTTCTGCCCCTTTATGGCCTTATGTTCCATTTGGTCTCTAAATTCAGGCTCTGCAGTGAAGGAAGGGAATTGTCAGGATGACAGGCCTTAACACTGGATCCTCATCAACATCTTCCACTATGTCCTGAAGATAAACTTCTAAAAGAGAATTGTTGGTGCAAAAGGTGTACACCTATGTAACCCTTTGCAAGGTATTGCCGTACTGACACCCATAAAGGTAGTTCCATATAGGCTCCCCAGGTGGAGTCATGTGGCTGCAGAGGAATGAAGAAACTGGTAATGTTGACATCTAGTCACACAAGGCAGGTGCTGGACTTTGTCATGGATCAACTCTCAAGCCACTACCATAATTGGAGGATGTGGAAGTGATCAGAAGTTATCAAATTTTGCACACAAGCAAAACCCAAAGTAGCATGAGGGGAAAGGGGACAGTCACTGCTTGGAGGAACACAGGAAAGAGTCAGCAGATTGGGATATAGCAACAGTCGTATACATTCATGTTTATATGAAGCAGGTACATCAAATCAATATCAGAAGACCAGATCATTATCATATTTTTTTTTTTTTTTTTTTTTTTTTGAGACGGAGTCTCGCTCTGTCGCCCAAGCTGGAGTGCAGTGGCGCCATCTCGGCTCACTGCAAGCTCCGCCTCTCGGGTTCACACCATTCTCCTGCCTCAGCCTCCCAAATAGCTGGGACTACAGGCGCCCGCCACCGCGCTCGGCTGATTTTTTGTATTTTTAGTAGAGACGGGGTTTCACCGTGGTCTCGATCTCCTGACCTTGTGATCCGCCCGCCTCGGCCTCCCAAAGTGCTGAGATTACAGGCGTGAGCCACCGCGCCCGGCCATTATCATATTTTTAACAGCTTTCTTGCAGCTAAACCTACAGACAATATAATTTACACATTTAAAGCTTATAATTTGATGAATTTTATTAAATGTATAGAGTTTTTCACCCATACCATAATTAAGTTTTAGACATTTTCATCACTCCAAAAAGTCTCATCATGCTTGAATGCAATTAGTCCTTGCTTCCACCCCAGGCCTTAAACCACAGATATGCTTGGTGTCTCTGTGGATTTCTTTACTCCAGAAATTTCATGTAAATGCAATTATATAATATTTGGTCTTTTGCATATATCTTCTTCCACTTCACATATATTTTGAAGGTTCATCTATATTATGGCATATCCATACTTCATTCCTTTTATTGGCAAAGAATAATCATAATATATCACATTTTAGACACATTTAACAATTAATGGACATTTGGGTTGTTTCCAGTTTGGGGCTATTGCAAATAAGGTTGCTACGTACATTTGTATACAAGTTTTTATGTAGACAAATGTGTTGATCTTGGGTGTGTACCTAGGAATGGAATTGCTGGGTCATATGATAACTCTATCCATGCGAGGAACTGTCAGGCAATTTTCATGACTGATTGTCTGGAGGAGCACAGACTTAGTTTTTCTTGTGATTAGACTAGTGTTATAGGTTCTGAGAAAGAATACCACAGAGTTGAAGTGCCCTTCTTGTCACATCATATCTGGGTTTACATAGTGCCCACATGAAGTCACTGGTGATAATGTTTCATCACTCGGTTAAAGTGGTGTCTGTCAAGTTTCTAATAACTATTTTTTCATTCCCTACTCTGTTCTTTAGAAGGAAGTCATGAAATCAGCCCTGCCCTCAGCAAGTGGGGTGCAGAATTAAGCTTGACCTCAGGGAGAGCAGACAGCTACATATTTCACTTAGAATTATTTGAAAAAGACAGTTTTCCTCCTCTCACTGATTTCTTTATTAATTCAAACTTTTGTTCATATTGGTATGGATTCATGTATACCTATGTTAAATGCTGGGATATTTTATTGAACAAATGCATCACAATAGAAACTCCAACATCTTGGTATCTGTGGTGCAGACTGGAACATGAGTGCCGGGGAGACTAGAGCACTCAGATTCCTGGCAGCCTCAAGGCACAAAGCTTTTTTTTTTTTTTGCTTATTTATTTATTTATTTATTTATTTATTTATTTATTTATTATTATTATACTTTAAGTTGTAGGGTACATGTGCATAACGTGCAGGTTTGTTACATATGTATACTTGTGCCATGTTGGTGTGCTGCACCCATCAACTCGTCAGCACCCATCAACTCGTCATTTACATCAGGTATAACTCCCAATACAATCCCTCCCCCCTCCCCATGATAGGCCACGGTGTGTGATGTTCCCCTTCCCGAGTCCAAGTGATCTCATTGTTCAGTTCCCACCTATGAGTGAGAACATGCGGTGTTTGGTTTTCTGTTCTTGTGATAGTTTGCTAAGAATGATGGTTTCCAGCTGCATCCATGTCCCTACAAAGGACACAAACTCATCCTTTTTTATGACTGCATAGTATTCCATGGTGTATATGTGCCACATTTTCTTAATCCAGTCTGTCACTGATGGACATTTGGGTTGATTCCAAGTCTTTGCTCTTGTGAATAGTGCCGCAATAAACATACGTGTGAATGAAACTCCAGGTTCTATTACTGAGCAGGCATTAACAACATAGTTCCCCTGATTTATTTAACCTCTCCTAACTTCCTATAACCTGACCTAAACTATGGATTTCACATTAGGTTACTTGGATGAAGGTTAAGGTTAAAGGATATACAACTTAGAGTACGATATGATTACAGTTTTAATATTAGTTTTAAAAACATTAATATCGTCTCTCCCAGAAGAAATACCTGTTGTCTGACTGAGCCCCTGTCTGCCATCTTAAAAGACAGTTCACATGGTTCCCATTCGAAGGTCTCTTGGCCCTAGGGGAAGGATTTCACTTCCATCATCATTATCTTCATCATCACCAAGAGGGGTTGTTGAGTGAGCATCCATGAGGGAGTGTAAAATGACTAATCCCTAAGCCTTGGTGGCTCATCATTCACAGAAGTCCCCGAGTACATGCAATGTTTCTTAACTTTCTTTCATTATTAGGATCCAAAGGAGGCTTTTTAGACATTCATTTTTTTCCTCATTAGCTCCTTCCTGCCTAGAACATCAAATTTTAATAGCACCAATATAGTGTAAACTGTTTGTGTGCTCTGTGGTTCATTGTAGTGCCACAAACCATTGTAACGTCTACCATCTTCCTACCCTCCAGAATCAATTTTCAGCCCCTTGGGGACAATATCTCCTCTGTTGAGAATGCATGGATATTGTGATGATGGTAAAAAGCTGTAACTTCATTCCTGTCCCTTACTTGATGTATGACACTGGAATCCTTTCTTAGCCTCTGTCAGCCTGTTGTTGGTCATCTGTAAAAGGAACTCACAATGTCTTCCTCACAGAACTGTTCTGTGGGGTAAATTGGAAATCCTGTACAGAGCAGATGGCACCTAGTAGGACTTCAACAAATGTTTGCCCTGGCCCACCTTTTCTTTTCCTCTCAGAGAAATGATGACTGTCACCTAATCCAAACAGCATAACTGCCACAAAGACCACCAGGAAATGGAGCAGGAAGAAGTAGAACATGATGAATGAAGCACCAGGGCCATTTCTGTGTTGCAGGAGAACTTTGCTGAAGGATTGAGGGAGACTGAAGAAGCTCATTGAACCATTTTCTTTAATTCCTTGTCATTTTCTGCTGCCTTGTTTGATCTTCTAGATTGATATTGGAAAAGCAGTTTCCCATTGAGCCTCAAATGAAAAGAGAGTGCAGATGAAGAGGAGGTAGGAGTCACAAGCCCTTGACCTTCATACTAGACCCATTACCACCTACAGTACCTTGCAGTGGGATTTCATCTGCACCATCAGCTTCTTCAAAGAGAGAGAGGTTGTTGAGTGAGTACACATAAGGGAACAATCCTAGCAACATAAAAAACTACAAGTGTTAAAGTCCTAGACGGTCATCATCTCTAAAACGAGACCAGGTGTTGTCCTTTGAGGAGACTAAGAGTTGCATCCCCACTCCTGATCATTACTAGATGCCTCTGCAAAATTGATTTTCCATCAGTGAGTCTGAGTTGGTCATCTGTAAACTAGAAATAATGATGCCTTCCTCACAGACTTCTTGTGAGAGAATTGCACAAGGCATACAATTGTTTCCATACTTTTAGCTAAGTTAGTGCTGTTATCCAGCTTTTCATTCTCTAAAGATAATGTTTCTGAGATTTCTCTAATAAGATGACCTTGGGATTGTTTTGATATGACTAGACATGTTGTGACCATGCTTGTATACCTTTTCTGGTGCAACACACATGCTTCTCTGTATAGTCCGTGATTAAGAGAGTAGCAGCTGATGGGGGCCTCATTTTGTTTTCTCATAGATGTTGCCGAATGTCTCTGCAAAGAGGTTGTACCAATTTGTTCTTCCCCATTAGTGTATGAAGTTCTTTTCACCTACATTTTCCATTTAAATGGGATGTAGTATAAACACACACTATCAGTCATCAGGGTTTATTTCTAAACTCAGTAATTATTCTATGATATATTCTGAGGCATAAATGTAAACTATGTCATTTATTTAAAAACGTGATAGAAAAAAAAAAGGAATCTAACATTATAACACCAGGATATCAGATCAGCAAATACTTAAAAAGTCTTGTGAAACTTATCATTTGTTCAGATCTCTAAAGCAGGTGCTCTCTTATAGTTGGTTGGGATACATATTAATAAAAAGATTATACAGTTCAATTAGACAGTATAGCAATGTTAAATTTTCATGCTTTTTGAGGAAACAGTTACACTTTTGGGAATTTAGCCTCCTGGTATAGCAGGAAGAGCTCTGGCAGTCATCACTCATCTGTCCACATGACTCAGGAAGCTGCCCATTTTCCTAGCTGACTCAGCCTTCAAGTCCCATCTTCCTGAGGCATTGTTTTACAATGTAGGTTTTACTATTATTTAGGATAGTGAGGCCAAGGGATCAGGATACAACTGCCATTAAGGAGATAGTTTGTTACTTGAAATTTCCAAGAGGAGGCACTCTCCATTCCACATAAGTCCACTCAAGAGTCCACCAATTTAGGCGGGAGGTAAACGCGGCAAAAGCCTTTATTGTAGTTTTCTGTGGTAAATGACAGACAAGGCAGGGTAATTAGGCTTAGGACTGACTACTCGGAATAATTTCAGCAGGTTCTGTGGTGCAGGGGCTGTCCTAAGTTGTCTGGAATTGTTACCGGAAAGAGGTCCTGATCCAGACCCCAAGAGAAGGTTCTTGGATCTCACTCAGGAAAGAATTTGGGGCAAGTCTGTAGAGTAAAGTGAAAGCAAGTTTATTAAGAAAGTAAAAGAATAAAAGAATGGCTATTCCATAGGCAGAGCAGCCCCGAGGGCTGCTGGTTGCCCATTTTTGTGGGTATTTCTTGATTACATGCTAAACACTGGAGTGGATTATTCATGAGTTTTCCAGAAAGGTGTGGGCAGTTCCCAGAACTGAAGGTTTCTCCTCATTTCAGACCATATAGGGTAACTTCCTGATGTTGTCATAGCATTTGTAAACTATCATGGTGCTGGTGGGAGTGTCTTTTAGCATGCTAATGCATTATAACTAGCACTTAATGAGCAGTGTGGACGACCAGAGGTCACTTTCATAGCCATTTTGGTTTTGTTGGGTTTTAGCTGGCTTTTTTACTGCAACCTGTTTTATCAGCAAGGTCTTCATGACCTCCTATCTCATCCTGTGACTAAGAATGCCTTGACCTTCTGGGAATACAGCCCAGTAGGTCTCAGTCTTATTTTACTTAGCTCCTATTCAAAATAGAGTTTCTCTGGTTCAAATGCCTCTGACAGAATCAGGCTCTGATATGATTAGGGGAGGGTACTATTGGCCTGGAAAGTAAGAGCCCAGTAGAGGAAGTGTGAGTGTGTATGTGTAGTTGCTCTGGATTAATTAGTTTGAATATAAAATGTGTGCTCCTTAGGTGAGTTTTTTGTTAGGACTGGGAATTAACTAACCCTGGAAGGAGCAGTCCCTCCCCAGTTAGCAAGGCCTCAGATGCCAGAGCATCAAGCATACAAGAAATAGGAAAAAAATGCCACCACTGTTATCTATCCTTTGATCCAAACAGAAAAATCTGCCTCACGCTGGATACCCACTCGGGGTGGACCATCCAGGAGCCACTCCAAGCTTTGATATGAAGCAGTTCTCAGGTTCCTACTCCTAGAGCGACCTGTAGACCTCTGACGTCATTCCTGTCTGGGAGAAATCTCTCTTCCTCTCCCTTCTCTGTGTCCTCAGAGGTCCTCCCTTTCCTACAAGATAATAAGCAGCCCAATCCTTTCTTTAAGTTTTCATAAAAGATGGAAGAAATACTGGCTTCATGTGTGAAGCTTCTGCTTCTAGCTCTGCCACAAACCATTCCTGAAGCAAGGGGGGGAAGGGTCACCAAACTTGGATCCTTTCTGGAAATGCCACCAGCACCCCAGGGTGCCCACATTGACAGATTCTATTCCTGGCTCTAGCAGTAGGCCTGGTGAGCAATGTCTTTGCCATCCTTCTCTGGTAAGGAATATGTGCTTTGTAGTTACATCCATCTGTGGAGAGAGAATAGCAATACCTCACTAGCAGGGCTGTTGTGTGGGTTAATTCCAACTACTAACGTGAAGAATGTAGCACTAGGCTTGGCTAAAAATCGACTTCGTAAATATTAGCTGTCTTTCCTCTTTGGGGCCAAAAGTTCATATGACTCCTAACCTGCCCCCTCACCCAAGCTTCCTTAACCAAATTGCAGGTCAGAATCACTTTGGGATCCCTTTCTAAACCCTCACCTGAAACTCTTTTGTTGGTGAAATAGGACTTCTGTATTGAAGGCCATTCAAGTTATGAAGTTGTAATAATGTGGGCCTCAAAAAATATATACACCAATTTGGCACCAACATGTATCCAAGTGTTCATTGCCCCTTTATTCCACAAATACCAGGTGTTACCAGCTTTTGTCTTTTTTTTTTTTTTTTTTTTTTTTTTTTGTGACAATCTGATCTGCTTGTTTTTGCCAGACCTTTCCCATTGGAAGAATCATGTCAGATGGTCATTAAACTTACAGATTCACAGGGTCACCCCTTAGACTTTCCAGATTTAAAACAAAACAAAACAAAACAGTATGACTAGTTGAATTTGAACTTCAGATAAACAAAATTATATACACTAAAACATTCAGATTTACCTAGATATGCTGTGTTTTATCTTTCTATGCTTCCCATGGAAGACTCTGTATTAAACCAAGGTGCTCTACACAGTAGCCCCCGCTGAGCTGCCAGCAGATGCCAGCATCAGTCATCCATGTCAGTGAGCTTTTTTGGAAGTCCCAGGATGCATTTGTCTGTATTCAGATGATTGCAGTCCCTGGTGATAGATACCACATTGAGCAGAAATCATCCAGCGGAGCCTAGTGAACACACAAAATCCTGAGAGATAATAAATGGCTATTGTTTGGGACGTTTTGTTAAGTAGAAATGAATATCCAAAACATGTGGATTTGGTGAACTTTCCCTCTTTTTCTCTAATCTATTATACTGGAATTTGTAGAGATTCTGTTAGCCTTAAAGCCTTGGTAGGACTTTGTTATAAATTTTGCCATAATCTGCATATGAGTTTATGTGTGGGTATTGAATTATGAACATTTCCTTAATTCCTTCTTGAAGTGATTTTTCAAGGGAAAATTTCACAATATATGATTTTCAACCCGCTCTTGGAATTTAGAATCTAATTCAAATCTCCCTCCATAAAAGGAGCTTCCACTGCAATTACTCATTTTAAGGAATTCAGAGGCTGTTACTACATGCTACTCCCAAGCCATATGGAAAATCATATCTTCAGCAGGTTGCTTGATGAATATGCTATTGAGACAAGGGATATCTACCACTTGTGAACTGTTTTTCAAAGAAGGTGTCCTGAGATACTTTCTCCTGCTACAGGGATAGCCCTTGGCAAGGAGATTACTTTCCTTGGGTACACATAGTCAGGGCTCCTCAGGAGACAGCACGTGGTTAACTGTTCATTGCACTCCTTGACCTTTGTGACTGTCCCAATGCAGCACTGCTGGATGGACTAATCTGTCCAGTTCTGGGGTTCATTCATAGAAAGCCCATGTGACAGTAAATCTAAGTCATATTGTCCAATATCACTTTTATGAGGAATAAGGTCAATGTATTATGCTTATTAGTTTTTTGTGATTTTTTTTTTAGTTGGTTTAGAGTTCAGACTAAGAGCAGAAAGGTATTTTGGGGGCTTCTTAAACACGAAAGCATTGTAAAGCAAGACCGTAGAAAGAGTTGAGGAGCCAGTGAGGCACAGAAAGGGGAGTAGAGCTGTAGGCCTGTTGTAAGACCCATCCCTGAGGACAGAGCAGAATGATTGCCCAGAAGGGCAGCTTACTATTTAGAGTTTTGAAGGGAGAGGACCTGGGTTGAACAACCCATTTCTCCTTTCAGATTTACCAATCAGTTAAGTCATTCCTGTGATAGAGAAGGAGTGAGTGAGTGTATAGAGAGGCTACATGTTTGTTTGTTTGTTTGTTTTTCATGGATGTCTCTTCACATGGAAAAAGTATCAAAAATGTAAGATAAAAATTTTCCAGGGTAACCCAATGTATTATTGAATTGACTAGATGTCTGCCTACTAAATGATTATATTATTATAGGCCTGCTTCCATGAAATAAATGTGAGATTGCTTAAATGACATTTTATGGTATTTTAGATCATTTTAATCATAAATATGATTATAGATAGTCTCTAGTTTTCCGCCACAGATGACTAACCACTTAGCATGATGTGTGAGTTTTACAAGTTCACTCTCAGAGGGCTAGTTCATCACCAAGAGCCCTGGGGTACCTCCTGGGTCTCTGGATACTGGTGATACTCCTCTACTG
The DNA here is from genome assembly GCF_000951045.1 of Mandrillus leucophaeus. Taxonomy (NCBI): domain Eukaryota; kingdom Metazoa; phylum Chordata; class Mammalia; order Primates; family Cercopithecidae; genus Mandrillus; species Mandrillus leucophaeus. The sequence goes on along the minus strand of NW_012108797.1, from coordinate 1,119,694 downwards.
TCACTTTTAAACAAATAAAATTTTTGACCACAGGGACCTGCTTTCTTCTACCAAACTGGGCAGAGTTCCCCCAATTGCCTGGGTCCCAGCCTAGTTCCTCTAGTGAGTATGCTTTCGCAAGTGGTGGTCTAAAGTGTGAAGGTATTTTGCTTTCAGCTATAGGCAAAGGAACTATGCAAAGGCTTGTGAGATATAGAGGACAAGTCAATGCATCACAGTTGCCATGGAAACCTGAAGTTATTATGGGGCTTCTGCATCTTTTAATAGAGCAGAAGACCTAGAAGAATATGGCTATGAGAGCAAGGTCCTACCTTCAGGTGTCTGGGACTCAGCTGAGGGTGTGGGTGCCCCATGGTGGGGGCTGAACTGCCCTGGGATGAATGAGAGAGATACAGGGCTCTTTCTCACCCCAGTGAGTGTTGCGTATTCCTCCAGGGTGTCCTGTAGCTACTTTCCACATAAAGGCCAGACGTGGGAGGATGAGACTGATAATGACTCTCTTTGACCTCAGCTTCCTCCTCTGTAAAATGGGGATAAGAATGCTCACATACGGCCGGGCGCGGTGGCTCACGCCTGTAATCCCAGCACTTTGGGAGGCCAAGGCGGGAGAATCACAAGGTCAGGAGATCGAGACCATCCTGGCTAACACAGTGAAACCCCGTCTCTACTAAAAATACAAAAAAATTAGCCAGGCGTGGTGGCGGGTGCCTGTAGTCCCAGCTACTCGGGAGGCTGAGGCAGGAGAATGGTGTGAATCCAGGAGGCAGAGCTTGCAGTGAGCTGAGATCGCGCCACTGCACTCCAGCCTGGGCAACAAAGCAAGACTCTGTCTCAAAAAAAAAAAAAAAAAAAAAAAGAATGCTCACATACAGGATTGCTGCAACCAGGATTGTAATAACACAAATGCAAGCCCATAGCCCTGTGGTTATTGCAGAATCAGGAATGCCTGTGTGAGTTGAGGTCACTTCTCGTTCTTTTTCAATTTTGTTGTTAGAAGATAGATGAGGAAAGGAGAAGAAAAAGGTCCTAGTGAGAAACCCACTGATGACCCTTCTAATTGTTATGATCACTGCCCAATTGTATCAGTGTCATTGTTCACTAACCCAGTGCCTAGCATGGTGCCAGGCACATAATTACTCTAAGAAAGCACAGTGATTGCTGGATTCTTTCTCTCCTTGTGCAGCTCTTCATGTGGATGTCTGAGCTCCTATCAGGTGTCTGAAAGAGGCAGATTCTGAGGATTTGGGTCATGATGGCTGCCAAAGCTTCTACGCCTGACTTAAAGGGCAACAATCCTAGGAGACCACCAGCACTTACATCCCTGGTAGGACATGACACCTGCTTATGGTGAGTTCATAGATCTGAACAAAAGCGTGTGGTGGAATAGCTCCTGTGAGGTTCACAAAATAGCCTAAAAGTAAAGAAGCTACTTTCATCTCATTACTGGGGAAGACAGCAGGGGGAATTTCCTTTCATCAGCAGCTGCATGCTTTGAAGTAGCCCTTGACACCCATCTAAGTGATGCCTGCTTTGAAAGCAATGAATTACCCACACTGAAGAAAGAACTTGATCTTAATATGCACTTGTAGTAAATACAAATTTTTTTCTGACTGTATAAGTCATTCACATGTATCTCCCAGTTGGGGGTTGAACTATGCAGTTGGTTGGAAGGTGTTCCTAGCAGTTTGATTCATGTATTAATATTTCTCCTTGCAGTCTATCGGCTTTAGCCTCATTTTACATTTTTTTAAAGACTTTAAATCAGAAAAACAAAAATTGAGGGAATTCCACATGAATTTTAATATCAGCTTGTTAATTTCTAGAAAAAAATTTATGCTAGTATTTTGACTGGGATTCCATTGAAAGCATAGATCATTTTGGGGAGAACAGCCATCATAACAAAACTGAGTCATCCAACTCAAGAAAGGAAGAAAAGGCCTAGAGACAATCTACAGGTCAACTCTAGAAAGATCAATCTATAAAAGAATAGTTATAGTACTTCCAATTTTATATTTGTGGTTAGAATTGAATCAGTTGAATTGTGTTTTTCTTCCTCACGTGATGAATCATGAGTTCTTTGATGGTGAGAGCGAGGGAGAGAGCATGTGGATACATCAGTGTATGTACATGCACATATGTATATGTTTATATCACTGAAGTTGTGATGAGTATCTATTGTTAGGAACACTTAAGGAGTGTTAATGTGGTCATGTCAGTCTCTTTCAATTCTTTGCACATTTTATGAACCAAATCAGAGTGATTATTCTTTGCTTTTTTTCCACCTTTCCTTGGCCAGCATGGTTACCATGGTGACTCATTGACCACTGTGGGATTTTGTGCAGACTGAGAGCATCCATGTATGATTCTCATCTGAATCACTCACACACAGTGGTCTGTCCACCAGACATAGTATTAGCCTTTGATCTTATATGCAGTTGTTCACTTCTAAAGGGCTTAGAAGAAACTTGCTTTGCTTCTCTGAGGTTACATTACATAACATAAGAGGACACTAAGTAACTTAAAAGAAAAAGAAATGGGTTGTTGATATTCTCCTTCCTCAAATTTTATCAGGAGGTTAGAAGAAATATTACTGGAATCATACAGCATGCACTCTCTTGTATCTGGCTCCCTTCAGTCAACATAATGTGTGTGAGATTAATGTGTATTGCTGTTTGTAGTTGTAGATTATTCATTCTCATTGCTGTAAAGTATTATATTGTTTGGATATTTCATAATATAGTTACCTGTTATAAAAACTTGGGTATTTTCCAGTTTTTGACTTATCATGAGTAATGATCATATGAACATTTTTGTTTGTATCAAATAGATGGACATATATTTTCATCTCTCTTGGGCGTATACCAAAAAATAGCATTCCTGAGTCATAGGGTATGTCCGTATGTGGCTCCGTAGATACCACCAAGCAGTTTTTACAGCGTCTTTTTTTTCAATCTATATTCCCACCAGCAGTGTGTGAGAGTTTCACTTAATCCATATCCTCACCAACACTTGATATTTTCCATCTTTTCCACTTTTGTTGTTCTGGTGAGGTTCTCCTCCTGGTTTTAATTGTAATTTCTCCAAAGTGTTAAGTCCCTTTTAATTCAAAGAAGGTCTATCCTTTTTTTCAACCTTCTACCTTAGTCAGAGTTCTCCAACAAAACAGAACTACTCATAAATATATGTGTATATATACATGTATATGTGTGTGTATATATGTATGTATACATACACATATACACACACTCGTATATATGTATGTATATATGTGTATATATTTATATATACACACACACACAGAGACATTGCAGAGATGTTACAGGTTCAGTTGTAGACCACTGCAATAAAGCAAATACCATAGTAAGCAAGTCACATGAATTTTATGGTTTCCCACTGCATATAAAAGTTACGTTTATACTACTATAGTCTATTAAATATGCAATAGCATTATGTCTATAAAAATAGTGTACTTACCTTAATTTAAAAATACTTTATTGCTAAAAACTGCTAACAATCATCTGAGCCTTCAGTGAATCATTATCTTTTTGTTGGTGGAGGGCCTTGACGCCGTTGATGGCTAACAGATCAGGGTGGTGGTTGCTGAAAGTTGGCATAGTTCTAATAATTTCTTAAGATAAGACAACGATGAAGTTTGCTGCATCCATTGACTCTTCCTTTCACAAAAGATTTTTCCGTAAGCATGTGATACTATTTGATAGCATTTTACCCAGAGTTGAAGTTATTTCAAAATTAAAGTCAATCTTCTCAAACCCTGCCACTGCTTTATCAAGTTTATGTAATATTCTAAACCTTTTGTTGTCATTTGAATGATGTTCACTGCATATTCACCAGAAGTAGATTCCATCTCAAGCAACCACTTTCTTTACTCATCCAGAAGAAAAAACTCCTTATCTGTTCAAATTTGATCATGAGATTGCAGCAATTCCATCACATCTTCAGGCTCCACTTTAATTCTAGATCTCTTGCTGTTTCCATCACATCTGCAGTTATTCTTCCTCTGAGGTCTTGAACCTCTCAGAGTCATCCATGAGGATTGGAATCAACTTCTTCCAAATTCTTTTTAATGTTGATATTTTGACCTCTTCCTCTGAATCACAATGTTCACAAAGTCATGTAAAATGATGAATTCTTTCTAGAAGATTTTTCCATTTACTTTGCCTGGGTCTACCAGAGGAATCACTGAGCAGTAGGCCTCAATAGTGGGCTTAAAGTATTCAGTAAACCATGCTATAAACAGGGGTGCTGTCATTTAGGCTTGTTGTTTTATTTCTAGAACGCAAGCAGAGTATATTTAGCATAATTTTTAAGGGCCCTAGGATATTCAGAACATTGGCTTCAATTTTAAGTCACCAGCTTTATTAGCCCCTAAAAAAAAGAGTCAGTCTGTCCTTGAAGCCTTGAAGCCAGGCATTGTTTTCTACTTTCTAGCTATGAAAGTTCTACATGGCATCTTCTTCCACTATAAAACTGTTTTCTCTACATTGAAAATACTTTGTTTAGTATAGCAACCCTCATCAATTATTTTACCTATGTCTCTGGATAATTTGCTGTAGCTTCTACATGAGCACATGCTACTTCACCTTGCACTTTCATGTTGTGGAGATGGGTTCTTTCCTTAAACCTCAAGAACCAACCTTTGCTAGCTCCAACTTTTCTTCTGGCTACACTTTTCTTCTGCTGCTTCCTCATGTTTCTTAGCCTTCATAGAATTGAATAGAGTTAGAGCCTTGCTCTGGATTAGGCTTTGGCTTAAGGGAATGTTGTGGCCGATTTGATCTTCTATCCAGGTCACTAAAACTTTCTCCTTATCAGCAATAAGGCTGTTTTGCATTCTTTTCATTCATGTGTTCACTAGAGGAGAACTTTTAATCTCCTTGAAAAACATTTACTTTGTGTTCACAACCTGGCTGTTTGGTGCAAGAGGCCTAGCTTTTGGCCTGTCTCGACTTTTGACATGCCTTGCTCACTCAGTGTAATCATTGCTAGCTTTCGATTTAAAGTGATAGACATGGGACTTGTCCTTTCACCTGAACATTCAAAGCCATTGTAGGGTTAATATAATAGCCTAATTGCAATATTGTTGTGTCTCAGGGAATAGGGAGGCCTGAGGACAGGGAAAGAGACCCAGAAGCAGCCAGTCAGTGAAGCAGTCAGAGCACATACATGTATCAATTAAGTTAGTCATCTTAGATGGGTGTAGTTTGTAGTGCCTGCCCCAAAACAATTACAACAGTAACATCAAGGACCACTGTTCAAAGATCACCACAACAGCTATTACAATAATAATGAAAAAGTTTGAAATATTGTGAGTATTACCAAAATATGACAGAGACACAAAGTGAACACATGCTATTGGAAAAATGGTGCTAATAGACACACTTGATATAAGGTTGCCACAAAACTTCTGTTTGTAAAAGAACATGAAATATCTGTGAAGTGCAATAAAGCAAAGTACAGTAATATGCCTGTATGTGTATACACATACACACAAGCACACATACATATGTACATACACACACACACACATACACACAGAGGGTCCTTATTACGGAGTTACATTCCAGTAAACCTATCCTAAGTTGAAAATATCATAAGTCAAAAATGCACTTAATACACCTAACCTACTGAACATCACAGCTTAACCTAATTTGCCTTAAACACACTCAGAACCCCTACATTAGCCTACACCTGGGCAAAATCATTCAATACAAAGTCTATTTTATAATAAAATATTGAATATCTTGTGTAATTTATTGAATACTGTACAGAAAGTGAAAAACAGTTGTATGAGTACTCAAAGTACAGTTTCTACTGGATGCATATCACTTTTGTACCACCATAATGTTGAAAAATTGTAAGTTGAGCCATAGTGATAAAGATTTATTATAAGTAATTGGCTCATGTAATTATGAAGGCTGAGATTTGTCAACATCTGCAGTAGGCAAACTTGATTTCCAGGAGAGCCTATGGTATAGTTCCTATTCAAAACTGAAGGTCTGAGAATCAGGAGAGCAGGAGAGTTAATGTTGTAAATTCCAGGCCAAAAGGCTGCTGGCTAGAAACACAAGAAAAGGTGATTTGAATTCATGTCCAAAAGCAGGAAAAGACCAATGTTTCAGTTCAGGAAATGAGGCAGAGAAATTCCTCCTGGTCAGCCTTTTTGTTCTGTTCACATCTTCAATTGATTGGACGAGGCCCATGCACATTAGAGAAGGCAAACTGCTTTACTCAGTTCACCCATCTGAATGTTAATCTCTTCCAGAGACACCATCAAAGACACACCAAGAATAACTTTTTTTTTTTTTTTAAGACAAGATCTCACTCTGTTGCCCAGGCTGGAGTGCAGTGGCACCATCTCAGCTCACTGCAACCTCCACCTCCCAGGTTCAAGCAATTCTCCTGCCTCAGCCACCTCAGTAGCTGGGATTACAGGCGTGTGCCACCACACCTGGATAATTTTTGTGTTTTTAGTAGAGACAGGGTTTTGCTGTTGGCCCAGCTGGTCTTGAACTCCTGGCCTTAAGTGACCTGCCTACCTCGGCCTTTCAAAGTGCTGGGATTACAGGCATGAGCCACCGTGCCCAGCCCAGAATAATGTTTGACAAAACATCTGGGCCCTTTGTTGCTCAGTCAAGTTGACACATAAAATTAACCATCACACATTCCAATTTATTTGCTTAAGATATTTTGCCCTGTGGAGTTTACTTTGTGGATTTTGCTGACTTATATCCTTATTGTGTTGTTTATTATATTCCACTGGCAACTTCTTTTCCTTTAAATTTGTATTAGATTTAGAGTCTTGATCCAATTCAGATTTCTTGGCAGAAGTACCTAACATGTGGTGGTGTTTATTCCTATAGCATTATACCAGGAGGAGGCTCATTGTATCTAGTTGTCTCTCCTTTGATCACTAGGTTCAAAAGTTGTTAGATTTACTGATTATAAAAATTTTCATCTGCATTATACCTCAAGTATTTTGCAGCCTCTAAAGATTGTTGTATAAATCCACATTTCATTAAAAGTTGTAGCAGGGTGATGTTCTAATTCTATTTTTGGCATTTATTAGCTTGAATTATTCTATAAAAGAAACATCCCGTCATCAACTGTAGGTTAGTATGGTATGCATAGGAAAATAAGATGAATGTTTAATTCTTTTGTTGTATTTCTACTTTTCAAAATAATGGGTTGTTCTCCTAGGATTCTTCAAAGGGGAGCAATGAGTTGATTTTGTTTTGTTTTGTTCTGTTCTATTATTATTTTAAAGTGTTTTCATAAACTCCAGATGTTTCTGTATTTGATGTGTTTTAACCTATTGCAGTATTTTTATTGATGTTCAGATTTTTCTATCTTTGTGAATGGAAGCTCCTTTAGCTCAACTTATTCTTGACATGGTTTTGAGTATGTTAGTTTGGTCTAGACTCTTCTGGTACCATTCCTACCCCAGACCTGGAGTCAGACATTTTTCCAAGGGAGTCTGGTTCTTTTTAGTGGGAAATGTTTTAGAGGTCTCATTCTTGGTACTAGAGTTGTCCATTACTATTGGGTTGGTCATTATTACTTATCCTTTTCAGTGCTTGAAACCATTAAGTATGTGTTATATTTTGAGATGATACACATGATTGTCTTTAATCCTGGGCTGCTCTTCTATCCCTTTATGCATAATCATTTTTATCAATGTTTGTTTTCGCCTTCTAATTTTAAAATTATAAGCAAATACATTATTTTCTCCTATTTTATGGTTTAAAAGTAGGCTACTCTACTTCAGTGGAGTCCAATACGATTTCTGCAGAGATAAAAAGAGTCTGTGTCTACACTGTTCACCACAGTAGCCACTAGGTCCCTGTGGTTGTTGAACACTCAAAATGTGGTGATTGTGATTGAAGAACTGAATTATTAATTGCATCTAAATTTAATCAACCTAAATTTAAATAGCCATGTGTGGCTAATGTCTACCATAATAAACAGCAACAGCTCAAACATATTTCTGCACCTCATGTTTTCCACTTAAGAATATATTCTAGAGATCAATACATAGCAGTATAGAGAAGGAGTCCTTGCTTTTTATTGCTGCATAGTATTCTAGGATACAGATGTACCTTAGATTATTCAATAAATCCCTTATTGGTGGACATTTGTTTTATTTCTAGTCTCCTGCTGTTATGATTTGTTCTGCCAGTAATGGCCTTGTGTTTATGCCATTTGGTCTTTTTTCATTGTGTTTTTGGGATAGATTCTTAGAAGAAAGATTGCTGGTACCAAGATAAAATACCTACGTGTAATAAAATAGAAGATTTGAAACAGAGTGTATCTGGAAATGTAGCTGCAGAAAGTGACCTGAGGACTTTTCATTCTTTTTATTCCACATGATTTTTGGTTTCTTTCTTTCTAGGGTGACATGGGTAAAGGAATTTCTTTTGTTTTTGTTATTTTATTTTATTTTCCTTTTCATTTCTTTTGTATTTGTACAATACTAGTTATTTACTTTTTTCAAAATTTCCACGTTTTTGGGGAACAGGTGGTATTTGGTTACATGAGTAAGTTCTTTAGTGGTATTTTGTGAGATTTTGGTGCACCTATCACCTGAGCAGTATACACTGAACCCAACTTGTAGACTTTTATCCCTCACTTCCTTCCTACCCTTTCCCCCTGAGTCCCCACATTCCATTGTGTCATTCTTTGCAACCTCCTATCTTAGCTGCCACTTATGAGTGAGAACATACGATGTTTGGTTTTACATTCCTGAGTTACTTCACTAACAATAATAATCTCCAATCTCATACAGGTTGCTGGAAATGCCATTAATTCATTCCTTTTTATGGCTGAGTAGTATTCCATCACATATATAGATATATACCACAGTTTCCTTATCTACTCATTGATTGATGGGCATTTGGGTTGGTTCCACATTTTTGCAATTGCAAATTGTTCTGCTATAAATGTGTGGGTACAAGTATCTTTTTTGTATAATGACTTCTTTTTCTCCGGGTGGATACCCAGTAGTGGGATTGCTAGATCAAATGGTAGTTCTACTTTTGGTTCTTTAAGGAATCTCCACACTGTTTTCCATAGTGGTTGTACTAGTTTACATTCCTACCAGCAGTGTAGAAGGGTTTCCTTTTCACTGCATCTACACCAACATCTATTTTTTTTTAAATTTTTTGATTATGGCTATTCTTGCAGGAGTATGGTGATATTCCATTGTGGTTTGTATTTGTATTTCCCTGATGATTAGTGATATTGAGCTTTTCTTCATATTTGTTGGCCATTTGTATATCTTCTTTTGAGTATTGTCTATTCATGTCCTTGGCCCACTTTTTGATGGGTTTGTTTGTTTTTTTTTCTTGTTAATTTGTTTGAGTTTGTTGTAAGCTGTGGATATTAGTCCTTTATCAGATGTATGGATTGTGAAGATTTTCTCCCACTCTGTGAGTTGTCTGTTTACTCTGCTGACTGTTCCTTTTGCCATGCAAAAGCTCTTTAGTTTAATTAAGTCCCAGCAATTTATCTTTGTTTTTATTGCATTTGCTTTTGGTTTCTTATTATGAAATCCTTGCCTAAGCCAATACCTAGAATGGTTTTTCTGATATTATCTTCTAGAATTTTTATAGTTTCAGGTCTTAGATTTAAGTTCTTGATCCATCTCTAGTTGATTTTTTATAAGATGAGAGATGAGGATCCAGTTTCATCATTCTACATGTGGCTTGCCAATTATCTCGCCACCATTTGTTGAATAGGGTGTCCTTTTCCTACTTGATGTTTTTGTTTGCTTTGTCGAAGATCAGTTGGCTCTAAGTATTTGGCTTTGTTTCTGGGTTCTCTATTCTGTTATATTAGTCTATGTACCTATTTTTATACCAGTACCATGCTGTTTTGGTGACTATGGCCTTATAGTATAGTTTGAAATAAGGTAATGTAATGCCTCCAGATTTGTTCTTTTTGCCTAATCTTGCTTTGGCTATACAGGCTCTTTTTTGGTTCCATGTGAATTTTAGCATTGTTTTTGCTAGTTCTGTGAAGAATGATGGTGGTATTTTGATAGGAATTGCATTGAATTTGTAGATTGCTTTTGGCAGTATGGTCATTTTCACAATATTGATTGTACTCATCCATGAGCATAGGATGTGTATCCATTTGTTTGTGTCATCTATGATTTCTTTCAGCAGTGTTCTGTAGTTTTCCTTGTAGAGGACTTTTACCTCCTTGATTAGGTGTATTCCTAAGTATTTTATTTTATTTTTTTGCAGCTATTGTAAAAAGGAGTTGAGTTCTTGATTTGATTCTCAGCTTGGTTGCTGTTGGTGTATAGGAGAGCTACTGATTTCTGTATATTAATTTTGCATCTGGAAACTTTGCTGAATTAGTTTATCAGTCCTAGGAGTTTTTTGGAGGAGTCTTCAGGGTTTTCTAGGTATACAGTCATATCAGCAAACAGCGACAGTTTGACTTCCTCTTTACCAATGTGGATCCCCTTTATTTCTGTCTCTTGTCTGATTTCTCTGGTTAGGACTTCTACTACTGTGTTGAATAGGAGTGGTGAGAGTGGACATCCTTGTGTTGTTCCAGTTCTCAGAGGGAATGCTTTTAACTTTTCCCCATTCAGTGTTATGTTGGCTGTGGGTTTGTCATAGATTGTTTTTATTACATTGAGTTATGTCCCTTATATGCCAGTTTTTCTGAGATTTTTAATCATAAAGGGATGTTGGATTTTGTCAAATGCTTTTTCTGTGTCTATTGAGATGGTCATGTGATTTTTGTTTTTAAATTTGTTTATGTGGTATATCACATTTATGACTTGTGTATGTTAAACCATCCCTGCATCCCTGGTATGAAACCTACTTGATCATGGTGGATTTTCTTTTTGATATGTTGTTGGATTCAGTTCACTAGTATTTTGTTGATGATTTTTTTCTTTTCTTTTTTTTTTTTTTTGAGATGGAGTCTCACTCTGTTGCCCAGGCTAGAGTGCAGTGGTGTGATCTCGGCTCACTCCAGCCTCCGCCACCTCCCAGGTTCAAGCGATCCCATATCAGCCTCCCAAGTAGCTAGGATTACAAGTGCGTGCCACCACACCTGGCTACTTTTTGTATTTTTAGTAGAGACGGGGTTTCACCATGTACGCCAGGCTGGTCTCAAACACCTGACCTCAGGTGATCCACCTGCCTTGGCCTCCCAAAGTGCTGGGATTACAGGCATGAGCCATCACGCCTGGCCAACGATTTTTACATCTGTGTTCATCAGGGATATTGGTCTGTAGTTTTCTTTTTTGTTATGTCCTTCCCTGGTTTTGGTATTAAGGTGATACTGGCTTTGCAGAATGGTTTAGGGAGGATTCCCTCTTTCTCTGTTTTTTAGAATAGTGTCAATAGGATTGGTACCAATTCTTCTTTGAATGTCTGATAGAATTCAGCTATGAATCCATCTGGTCCTGGACTTTTTTTGTTGGCAATTTTTAAATTACAGTTTCAATCTCGCTGCTTGTTATTAGTCTATTCAGAGATTCTATCTCTTCCTGGTTTAATCTAGGAGGGTTGTATATTTCCAGGAATTTATCCATCTCCCCTTGGTTATCTAGTTTATTTCTGTAAAGGTGTTCATATTAGCCTTCAATTATCTTTTATATTTCTGTGGTGTCAGTTGTAATATCTCCTGTTTTGTTTCTAATTGAGCTTATTTGGATTTTCTCTCTTCTTTTCTTGGTTAATCTTGCTAATGGTCTATTAATTTTATTTATCTTTTCAAAGAACCGCCTTTCTGTTTCATTTATCTTTTGTATTGATTTTCTTAGTTTTAATTTTATTTAGTTCTGCACTGATCTTGGTTGTTTCCTTTCTTCTGCTGGGTTTGAGGTTGGTTTGTTCTTGTTTCTCTGATTCCTGGAGGCGTGACCTTAGATTGTCTGTTTGTGCTCTTTCAGACTTTTTGACATAGGTGTTTAGGGCTATGAACTTTACTCTTAGCATCACCTCTGCTGTATCCCAGAGGTTTTGATAGGCTATGTCACTATTGTTGTTCAGTTTGAAGATTTTTAAATTTCCATCTTGATTTCGTTTTTGACCCAGTGATCATTCGGGAGCAGGTTATTTAATTTCCATGTATTTGCATGGTTTTGAAGGTTCCTTTTGGAGTTGATTTTCAGTTTTATTCCACTGTGGTCTGAGAGAGTGCTTGATATAATTTCAATTTTCTTGAATTTATTGAGACTCGTTTTGTAGCCTATCATATGGTCTATCTTGGAGTTTATCTTGATCTACCTTGTGTTTTTTTAAATTGTATCTTTGTTTTGTAGGTCTTGTGAGATTTATGCTTTAAAGAGGTTCGTTTTGATGTGTTTCCAGAATTTGTTTCAAGATTTAGAGCTCCTTTTAGCATTTCTTGTAGTGTTGGCTTGGTAGTTTCAAATTCTCTGTTAAATAGAATGTATATTCTGTGGTTGTTAAATGGAATGTTCTGTAAATATATGTTAAGTTCATTTGTTCTCGGGTATAGTTTCAATCCATTGTTTGTTGACTTTCTGTCTTGATGACCTGTCTAATGCTGTCAATGGAGTATTGAAGTCCCCCACTATTATTGTGTTGCTGTCTATCTCATTTCTTAGATGTAGTAGTAATTGTTTTATAAATTTGGGAGCTCCAGTGTTAGGCACGTATATCCTTAGGATTGTGATAGTTCCCTGTTGGGCAAGGCCTTTTATACTTACATATTGTCCCTCTTTGTCTTTTGTAACTGCTGTTACTTTAGAGCTTTTTTTTTTTTTTTTTTTTTTTTTT
>NW_012108797.1:1080775-1106856 GCF_000951045.1 Mandrillus leucophaeus | reverse complement strand
TTTTTTTTGGTCTGATATAAGAATAGCTACTCCTGCTCACTTTTGGTGTCCATTTGCATGGAATGTCTTTTTCCACCCCTTTACCTTAAGTTTATATGAGTCCTTATGTGTTAGGTTGGTCTCTTGAAGGCAGCAGATTGTTGGTTGGTGAATTCTTATCCATTCTGCAATTCTGTATCTTTTAAGTGAAGCATTTAGACCATTTATATTCAAGATTAGTATTGAGATGTGAGGTACTATTCCATTCATCATGCTATTTTTTTCCTGTATACCTTGTGTTTTTTAAATTATATTTTTGTTTTATAGGTCCTGTGAGATTTATGCTTTAAAGAGGTTCTGTTTTGATGTGTTTCCAGGATTTGTTTCAAGATTTAAAGCTCCTTTTAGCATTTCTTGTAGTACTGGCTTGGTAGTGTCAAATTCCCTCAGCATTTGTTCATCTGAAAAAGACTGTATCTTTCATTTATGAAACTTAGTTTCACCAGATACAAAATTCTTGGCTGATAATTGTTTTGTTTAAGGAGGCTGAAGATAGGACCCTAATCCCTTCTAGCTTATAGGGTTTCTGCTGAGAAATCTGCTGTTAATCTGATAGGTTTTCCTGTATAGATTGCCTGACGCTTTTGCCTCACTGCTCTTGAGAGTCTTTCCTTCATCTTAACTTTAGGTGACATGAGGCCAATGTGCCTAGGCGATGATCTTTTTGCAATGAATTTCCTAGGTGTTACTTGAGCTTCTTGTATTTGGATGTCTAAGTCTAGCAAGACTTGGGAAGTTGTCCTCAATTATTCCCCCAAATATGTTTTCCAAACTTTTAGGTTTCTCTTCTTCCTCAAGAACATGGATTATTCTTAGGTTTAGTCTTTTAACATAATCCCAGACTTCTTGGAGACTTTGTTCATTTTTTTATTATTTTTTCTTTGTTTTTGTTGGATTGAGTTAATTCGAAAACCTTGTCTTTGCATTCTGAAGTTCCTTCTTCTGCTTGTTCGATTCTATTACTGAGAATTTTCAGAGCATTTTGCATTTCTGTAAGTGCGTCTATTATTTCCTGAAATAATTTCCTTTTGATTGTTTTTTATTTATGCTGTCTGTTTCACTGAAGATTTCTCCCCTCGTTTCTTGTATCACTTTTTTTATTTCCTTAAATTGTACTTCACCTTTCTCTGGTGTCTCTTTGATTAGCTTAATAACTGACCTTCTGAATTCTTTTTCAGGTAAATCAGGGATTTCTTCTTGGTATGGATCCATTGCTGGTGAGCTAGTGTGATTTTTGGGGGTTGTTAAAGAACCTTATTTTGTCATATTACTAGAATTGTTTTTCTGGATCCTTCTCATTTAGGTAGGCTCTGTCAGAGGGAAGATCTAGGGCTCAAGGCTGCTGTTCAGATTCTTTCGTCCCATGGTGTGTTCTCTTGATGTAGTACTCTCTGCCTTTTCCTAGGGATATGGCTTCCTGAGAGCTGAGCTGTAGTGATTGTTATCTCTCTTCTGCATCTAGCCACCTAGCAGGTCTACCAGGCTCAGGCTGGAACTGGGGGTTGTCTGCACAGAGCCCTGTGATGTGAACCATCTGCAGGTCTCTCAGCTGTGGATACCAGCACCTGCTCCAGTGGAGGTGGCAGGGGGCTAAAATGGATTCTGTGAGGGTTCTTGGTTTTGGTTGTTTAATGCAGTATTTTTTGCTGGTTGGCCTTCTGCCAGGAGGTGGTGCTTTGAAGAGAGCATCAGCTGTGGTAGTATAGGGAGGATCAGGTGGTAGGTGGGTCCCTAGAACTCCCAAGAATATATGCCCTTTGTCTTCAGCTACCAGTGTGGGTAGGGAAGGACCATCAAGTGGAGGCAGGGCTAGGCATGTCTGAGCTCAGACTCTCCTTGGGCAGGTCTTGCTGCAGCTGCTGTGGGGGATGGGAATGTGGTTCCTAGGTCAATGGAGTTAAATTCCCAGGAGGATTATGGCTGCCTCTGCTGTGTCATGCAGGTTGTCAGGGAAGTAGGGGAAAGCTGACAGTCACAGGCCTCACCCAGCTCCCATGCAACCCAAGAGGCTGGTCTCACTCCCACCGTAGTCCCCTCAACAGCACCGAGTGTGTTTCCAGGCAGTGGGTGAGCAGGGCTGAGAACTTGCCCCAGGCTACCAGTTGCTTCCCTGCCTGTGGCGTCTGCATACCAGATTCATGCCCTCCCCTGAATTCTGGCCAGGAGACTTCACATTCAGTTGGAATTGTTACAGAGTTCATCTGGAGGTTTCCTTCTCCCTGTGGTCTTTTCCCATTAGCTCTGGTAGCCCTCTCCAAGGACCTCTGTGAGATAAGGCAGAAATGGCTTCCTAGGGGACCCAGGGAGCCCACAGGGTTTTTCCTCCTACTTCCTCTACCCGTGTATTTCGCTAGGCTCTCTGAATTGACTCAGCTCCAGGTGAGGTCAGAATCTTCTCCCATGATCTAGACTTTCAGGTTCCCCAGTGAGGGTGTATGTTCAGGGGTAGATGATCCCCCTTTCCCACTTCCACAGCTTGGGCACTCACAGTATGTGGAGTGTCTCCTGGGTCCTGCAGGAAAAATCTCCTTCTTTCAGAAGGTCTGTGGGTTCTCTCAGCTTTCCTGGTTTATTTCTGCAGTAGTTCTGGAGCAAAAGTACACGATGCGAGTCTCCATACACTGCTCTGCCTGTCCACGTGGGAGCTGCAATCTAGTCTTGCCTCCCATCCACCATGATCCCTCTGGAATTCTTATTGAGCCCCAAGAAGAAACAGTACAGAAGATCCAGGAATATTAATGGGCCAGCTGGACTGAAGATGAGAATCATTAACCTTGTGCCCTGGCTGCAAAACCCCTCAACTGACCACAGGTCTTTGAGAAAGTCCCTTCCCTTTGTTGGCCTCAGCCCAAACACAGAGGAGCACTCAGTGTAGAAACAGTGATTAGAGGTGTGGGCTTTGGGGTGAGAAGTTTCTGAATTTGACCCTGGGAACCATCACTTTTTGGTTGTATGATCTATAGTAAGCAATTTGTCTATTAATACTATATACCTTATAATTGTTAGCATATTTTATTATTATTATTCATTTCACCTATCAAAAGGGTGAATAATAGGAGTAGGAATACATGGCCAGGTATTACGTTTCATGAACCTATAATGAAAATAACTGTTGGACAGAGTGTTTGATATATAGATTAAAGGAACTCTATAGAAATCTCAGGAGCAGACCCAAACATATAATATTATTCAATATGTTACATGTATACCATTTCCAATCAGATGTATTGTTCAAGAATTGAGGCTGGATCAACTGGTAAAGGGTTCATTGGGAAGCAAATTTGGGGCAAGGCATGGTGGTCCTGCCTGTGATCACAGAACTTTGGGAGGTCAAGGTGGGAGGATTCCTTGAGCCCGGGGTTCAAGATGAGCCTGAGCAACCTAGTGAGATCCCATCTCTACAAAAAAAATTAAAAATTAGGCAGGAGTGGTGGCACATGGCTGTAGTCCCAGCTACTCAGGATGCTGAGGTGGGAGGACTGCTTGGGCCCAGGAGGTCAAGTCTACAGTGAGCTGTGATCACACCACTGTACTACAGCCTGGGTGACAGAGCAAGAACCTTCAAAAAAAAAGCAAAGTTGTATCATGTCTTTTACCTTGTAATTTAACCAGAATGCCTCATCCACATGTTAGTACTTAAGGTAAAAGGAAAACTAAAATAACAAAAAAGACAGGGTACTGAACTATATATATGGTATATTAATTATATGAGTTGCATATGTAGTATATGTACAGTTCATGTGCGTACATGTATACACAAAAAAATCCCAAAGAACATAGCTCAATGTTAATTTCAACCATGATGGGATTGATTTTTTTGTTGTTGTTTTTTTTGACACAGAGTCTTGCCGTGTTACGCAGGCTAGAGTGCAGTGGCGTGATCTTGGATCACAGCAGCTTCTGCCTCCCGGGTTCAGTCGATTCTCCTGCCTTAGCCTCCCAAGTAGCTAGGATTACAGGTGTGAGACACCTGACATCCTGAGTAGCTGGGACTACAGCCATGTGCCACGACTCCTGCCTAATTTAAAAAAATTTTTTTGTAGAGATGGGATCTCACTATGTTGTTCAGGCTCATCAACGTCTAGGAATCCTCCCACCTCAGCCTCCTAGAGTTCTGTGATCACAGGCAGGAGCCACCATGCCTTGCCCCAAATTTGCTTCCCAATGAACCCTTTACCAGTTGATCCAGCCTCAGTTCTTAAACAATGCATCTAATTGTAAATGGCATATATGTAACATATTGACCACTCAGCTAATTTTTTTTTTTTTTTTTTGTATTTTTAGTACAGATGGGTATTGCTGTATTGGCCAGGCTGGTGGTCTCGAGCTCCTGGCTTCAAGTGATCCACCTGCCTCGGCCTCCCTAAGTGCTGGAATTACAGGCGTGAGCCACTGCGCCCAGTCTATGATGGGACTGATATTTTTAACTTCTCCACTTGGCTCAATATTAAGCCTTTGCTGAGTATGGATTAGACTTATGAAAAAAAACACTATATCCCCTAAAACCTCTGCTACTTATGAAATATTTCAGATAAAGTGTATAGATAACTATAAAATTAATCCAGGTTAAGAAAAACTTTACTCCTCCATGGCCCTTTCTTCCCTGCTAGAGATAATCAATATCCAGAATGCGGTATTTATTCCACATATTTTTTATTACTTTACTATATATGAGAACATCCCTAGACAAAATGTATATTTTTTTGCATATTTGTCTTCATACAACCACACACACACATTAATACTATAGGTGTTCTTGTCCTCCAACTAGCTAATTTAACGTCGTATGTCTATATGTACACACACACACACACAAACTTGATTCTTATACTCAAGAGAGCATTGTGAGGAATTCAAGGGGAAACTCTCCTCCAGATCCCAGCACAGTTTTTGACACATTATTCACAGCACCAATGTTTGCTTCCTTCTCATCCCAACTCTGCTAAGATGTTATTTCTTTACATTCACTTCTAATTTTACCATTAAGTATTCTTTTCATCTGCATTCTTTTAGTTTACATTGTGGTTCTTTATCAGGCTTTCTGAATTGAATGTTTAACTCATTTATTTTCATTTTTATTGATATCGGTATTTAATGCTTTAAAATAGTCTCTGATAGCTACTCTAGCTAAATTCATACATGCTCTGTTTTCATTATGATTATATGCACCAAATTCTGCAATTTTAATCTATTTCCATTTGGGCGCAAGTTTTGTTTAACAGCCTCAGATAGAATCAGTTTTCATGAATGATCCATGTTTATATGAAAAGTAGGTGTGTTACCTAATATTAGGCTTCACAGTTTAGAATAAGTGTATCTGTAAGATCTACCCTTGGAATTATGTTGCTTAAGTCTTCTCTACAATTACTAAATTTTTCTCCACCTGAACGTTTTTGGATAACAGGAAATGTAGAATCATCTATTATTAAATGGTGTGCTTCTTCCTACTTCTCTTGGCACTACTGTAGTTTTTGTTCTATCAATATTTTTACCACATGACTGCATAAGTAAGTATTAATAGCTCCCATCTTCCTTGTGAATTGTAGCCTTTGGCTTTATCAACTGTGATTTTTTGTCTCTTTAAATCCATTTTGGTCTCAGTTTTTTCTCTTAATTATCAAGATTGTAACCCTTATTTTCTTTATATTGTCAACTGCCTAGTGTATATTTATCCTTACATTTTTAACCTATATGAATACATTTGTTTTACGTGTATCACTGGGAAAAGCATAGCTTTGGATTTTGCTTCAATAGGCAATCTGAAATACTTTTATTTTAATAGATGAGTTAAGCCAATTTACTGTTATTGATATGATTGCCCATTTGTGTTCAATTCTGTTGTATTGCTTTTAAACACAAATTGTATAGTCTTTCACTAGTTCATATGTTTATTTGCTATCTATATTTATTTAGGATTTAGAATGGTTAATACATAATATCCTTGATATGGAAGAAGTCTTAATAATGAGGAGAGAAATCATCAAAAGATATGAACAGATAATTCGCATAAAATGCAATATACATAGTCACTAAACTTTCAAAAATATACCAAATTACAATAATTCTGCCTGCCATGGGCTGCCAGTGTGCACTAGAGGTATCTCATGTTTCATCTTATGGATGCCGCAGAGTAGAGGATTTTACTGTCATCTTTTACACTTATCAATTTTATTCTGACAGAATTAGAGCCATTCTGTATGTAAATTCATACGCTAGGTTTTAAGTGAGGAATTTTTTTTGCTCCATGCAAACATGGCTGTGGAGAAGTTTGACAATGGTGGTATGATAGTGCCCCCTCGTGACTGAAGCCTGAACTTCAGCTTGAACATCACAGTAGGAAAGTGGGAGGGAGGAGTTGTGGCCCAAGCCCGCCCTACAGAGTTTTCTAGAAGTCTGAGTGGAAAATTGGGTATTCCCAGTGTGTAGGAATACCGACAGCCTCCATTTAAAAAATGAAGCCCTTTACTATGTGGAAGAGAAAACTATGTCAGAATAATAAATATATTTTTTCAGTGCTTTGAGACATATGGATAAATAGCTGGAGAACTGGGTAAGCTAAAATGGATGCCGATCTTTTATCATCTTCGTAACCCAAGTTTGCCCTTATTATAACCATTTTTTCATGGAAGTATACTTTAAAATACTTAAACACAAAATCTCACTTTTTTTTTTTTTTTTGGACTGTGTATTTCATTGTGTGGATGCCCTCAAATTTATTTCACTAGTATTACAGCAATGAAAATTTAGTTCCCTTACCATTTCTGTGACCAAAAATAATGTACTTAACGCCATGTTCACGTATATGCAAATATGTTTGTAAGCATTTATTTATAATAAGTTCCTGAGTCATTTTAAAGCCCTTTGAACTATAACATTTTATATTAATAATGAATTCAAAATACTATTACTAATTTATATGACCTGTATCACAGTGTGAAAGTACCTGTTTCTGCACACATTAGAAATAATGAGAATGATTAATTTGGTGCACAAGAAGTCATGTCTCATCATTACTTTCATTATAACTCGTTTTCGTTGCCTTCTGGAATTCCATCCTATGGATGTGACATAATCAGTTTTCACAACCTCATGTTATTCAGACTGTCCTGATATTTCCTATTATCTACACTGTGTGGATGGCATCTTTTCAGACTCTGTGCACTGCTGAAGGGCACAGTTACGGGCACAGTTCCTGTGGCTATTTGCACTAGTGAGTTGAATGTGTCTTCCTTGAGTCCGGCAAGCTGTCTTAGGAGAAATACAACATAACATGATAAATGTCTCAGTTTGTGTGAGAGTGTGTGTGTGTGTATGTGTGTGTGTGCTGACAACCACATTTCCCTCTGCCCCTTCATGGGTTTGTGTCTCATTTGGTTTCTCTTCCCAAATTCAGGCCCAGAAGTGACAAAAGAGAATTATCAGGATGGCAGTCCTTATAACCAGATGCTTGTGAACATTCTTCACTACATTCTGAAGATGAATTTCTACAAGGGAAATTGTTTATGTAAGTGGTGTGTACCCTTTGATATGTATTGACATAGTGGCACACATAGAGTTGTGCCATTTAGACTCCCCAAGGGGAGGCATGTGAGGTCAGCCACAGAGGAGTGAAGAAATTAGTTAATGCTGACATCCTATCACATAGGATGGGTTCTGGACTCTGTCATGGACCCGCTCTCAAGCCATTGCCATAATTGGAAGACGTGGAAGTGATCAGATGCAATCAAATTTTGCACACAAGCACAACCTGATGTAGCAATGAGGGGAAGGGGGAAGAGGAATGATCATTGCTTGGAGTTACACAGGACAGAGGCAGCAGGGGTAGGACACAGGCACTCTTTTATATGCATTCTTTTTTTTTTTTTTTTTTTTTTTTTTTTGCGACAGAGTCTTGCTCTGTTGCCAGGCTGGAGTGCAGTGGTGTGATCCCGGCTCACTGCAACCTCCACCTCCTGGTTCAAGCGATTCTCCTGCCTCAGCCTCCCGAGTAGCTGGGACTGCAGGCATGCACCACCACGCCCAGCTAATTTTTTGTATTTTTAGTAGAGACGAGGTTTTACCATGTTGACCAGGATGGTCTCGATCTCTTCAGCTCGTAATCCGCCTGCCTTGGCCTCCCAAAACGCTGGGATTACAGGCGTGAACCATCCTGCCCGGCCCTATATGCATTCATTTTTATATGAAACATATGCATCAATTCTTTTGTATGAAAACGTTTGGTCATTACTGTGGTACAACAGAAGACCAGGTCAGTATCATGTTTTTTTTCACATTTACACAGATTTTTATTTTGTTTTAGACATTGTCTTACACGCAATAGACATTCAATATTTGTTGAAATTAATGAAAGAAAAGAGAACATGAAAAGGGGCTAAGAAGACAATAATCTGCTTTTTAATTTATAGACAGCAATTAGGTCAAACAGTTATAATAATGATGACAAAGAACAATATCTGAGGTACACTCAAAATCTTTTGAGGGTTATTTGCCACTTTTCCTGGCTATTTCTACACCTCTTGATCTCTAGTGAATGTTTCTATTTACAACTACATATTTTGTAAGTTTCACCTACTGTATTTCAATCAACACTGTAAAAAATGAGGAGAGTCTTTTTGGTTCAAATGTGGTTTTTAGTTAATTATGTGATGTGTATATGATTTTTGTTACCTTTTCTGTTTAGATATCAGGAGAATCGAAAATATGTTGATGGTGGAATTGTGGTGTGACATTTTTACTGACTATTACTCTGTAAAAGTTTTATCTATGAGCTCTATGGGTTGTTCCTGGCTTTTGAAAATTTACTTTAAGGAAGTGTTTTTGGAAATGGATTATAATTATACTAGTATGCAATCTTATGTATTTGCAACTGTCTAAAATGTTATGATACTTTCCTTTCTCCCTGTAATCTGGCATTCATCCATTCAAGACATTTTAATTGAACTCTTACAATGTTCTTAATACTGTGATAAGCTCTGAAGGTAAACTGTGGCTAAAAATGTTGCAGGATAAAATACAGGATTCCCAGTTAAATTTGAATTTTAGATAAACAACATTCTTATACTAAAAATTATTCTATGTTTATCTGAAATTCAAATTTAGCTGAGTATCCTGTAGTTTTTTATTTTATTTGTTTACTTGTTTGTCTGTGATAAATATGGCAGCCCTAGTAAAAATAAATATAGCCCTTGATTTATTCTAATTTACTCTTCAGTTGGCAAGGAAGGCACTAATCAAATAATCCTGCAGATTAATGAAAAATTGCAACTGAGATTAGTATGAACAAGAATAAATTCAAAGCTGAAGAAGAAGAATATAATTGGAAGAGAAACCTTGTCAGAAAGGGGACTTCAAAGAAGACTTCTCTGTGGAAATGTCAATGGACCCCCAATACAGTGGGGAAGGAAAGAGATACTCTGTCACTTTCTTTTATTTTTTTTTCTTCTTTTTTTTTTCTTTTTTTTTTATTATTATTATACTTTAAGTTCTAGAGTACATGTGCATAACGTGCAGGTTTGTTACATATGTATACCTGTGCCATGTTGGCGTGCTGCACCCATCAACTCGTCAGCACCCATCAACTCATCATTTACATCAGGTATAACTCCCAATGCAATCCCTCCCCCCTCCCCCTTCCCCATGATAGGCCCCGGTGTGTGATGTTCCCCTTCCCGAGTCCAAGTGATCTCATTGTTCAGTTCCCACCTATGAGTGAGAAGATGTGGTGTTTGGTTTTCTGTTCTTGCAATAGTTTGCTGAGAATGATGGTTTCCAGCTGCATCCATGTCCCTACAAAGGGCACAAACTCATCCTTTTTTCACTTTCTTTTAAATGACAGTTTTATATTCGACTTTAATAGTATAAGCAGTAGAAAGCCTGGCTGCTCACAGAGATGCAGAAAACACTCAAAGCCTTGTTTCAGGACCCACCCACTGTCTTTCCCATTTGACAGCTGACTCATAATGAAGCCAGAGGCTGCCAGTTTTAGACTTATGCAAAGGTGGTACATTTCAATATTCAATTCCAATTAATATGGATATTTTCTGGGCTCAGAGAAGGAAAGGTTATTTGTCCCATCAGGCCACTGGCCTTTGCTCCTACCAGGAGTGAGAGGAACCATGCCTGTTTTTAAATAGCAGCACAGGCTGCTGGGAAAGACACAAATCTATCTACTCACCTGGGAGCTGTCAGACAGGAATGTTGCAAGTGTCTACACCCTGCAGTGCCTCTGGCAGGATTAGGACTCTCAAGCTTTCCCAGTGTCCCAGCTTGTGATTCCTTCTTGCTTTCCAAGTTTCCATATGCATTCAATATTTAAAAATGGTCTTGGACAGTTTGTATTAATTACTCAGATTTTGAATATGCCCATTGTTTACCATCATTATAATAACAGTCCTACCCCAGGTTTATATGTTTATTCCCATATATTTGGGTTCCTTTAATTGTCATATGTATCTTTATGATGTCTGCAAAATAAAAGGGCAATGAGTGTTATTATACCAATTTTTATGGATGCAGGAACCTGAGCATAGTCTCTCCACATAAGTTGCTGAAGTCATTTTTCTAATACAATCCACAACCGGATTGACTGCTTACCTAGACTCAGCTTTGTCTGGAGCTGTATCAAGCTAGTTAGAAGTGCAAAGTCCAAATTTATTGACTGAAAAAAAAAAAAAAACCTTGAAAAGATAGTACTAAATATAAATAAATAAGTCACAAAATATGCAGCCAATTAGATTAAACTCATCAAAAATAAAGTGACACCTGCTTTTTCTTGCTTCCATTTGCTTGGTAAATATTCCTCCTTCCCTTTATTTCAAGCCTATGTGTGCCTTTGCACGTGAGATGGGTCTCCTGAATACAATACACCAATGGGTCTTGACTCTTTATCGATTTTCCAGTCTGTGTATTTTCATTGAGGCATTTAGCCTATTTACATTTAAGGTTAATATTGTTATGTGTGGATTTGATCCTGTCATTATGATGTTAGCTGGTTATTTTGCCCGTTAGTTGATGCAGTTTCTTCCTAGCATTGATGGTCTTTACAGTTTGGCATGTTTTTGCAGTGGCTGGTACCGCTTGTTCCTTTCCACTCCTGAAGTGCTTCCTTCAGGAGCTCTTGTAAGGCAGGCCTATGGTGACAGAATCTCTCAGCATTTGCTTGTCTGTAAAGGATTTTATTTCTCCTTCGCTTATGAAGCTTAGTTTGACTGGATATGAAATTCTAGATTGAAAATTCTTTCATTAAGAATGTTGAATATTGGCCCCCACTCTCTTCTGACTTGTAGGGTTTCTGCAGAGAGATCTGCTGTTAGTCTGATGGGCTTCCCTTTGTGGGTAACCCGACCTTTCTCTTTGGCTGCCCTTAACATTTTTTCCTTCATTTCAATCTTGGTGAATCTGACGATTATGTGTCTTGGGGTTGCTCTTCTTGAGGAGTATCTTTGTGGTGTTCTCTGTATTTCCTGAATTTGAATGTTGGCCTGTCTTGCTAGGTTAGGGAAGTTCTCCTGGATAATATCCTGAAGAGTGTTTTCCAGCTTGGTTCCATTCTCCCCATCACTTCCAGGTGTATCAGTCAAACATAGGTTTGGTCTTTTCACATATTCCAATATTTCTTGGAGGCTTTGTTCGTTCCTTTTCATTCTTTTTTCTCTAATCCTGTCTTCATGCTTTATTTCATTAAGTTGATCTTCAATCTCTGATATCCTTTCTTCTGCTTGATCAGTTCAGCTGTTGATACTTGCATATGCTTCATGAAGTGCTCATGATGTGTTTCTCAGCTCCATCAGGTCATTTATGTTCTTTTCTAAACTGTTTATTCTAGTTAGCAATTCCTCTAACCTTTTTAAAAGGTTCTTAGCTTCCTTGCATTGGGTTAGAACATGCTCCTTTAGCTCAGAGGAGTTTGTTATTACCCACCTTCTGAAGCCTACTTCTGTCAATTTGTCAAACTAATTCTCCATCCAGTTTTGTTCCCTTGCTAGTGAGGAGTTGTGATCCTTTGGAGGAGAAGAGGCCTTCTGGTTTTTGCAATTTTCAGCCTTTTTGTGCAGGTTTCTCCCTGTCTTCATGGATTTATCTACCTTTGGTCTTTGATGTTGGTGACCTTTGGATGGGGTTTTGGTGTGGACATTCTTTTTGTTGATGTTGATACTATTCCTTTCTGTTTGTTAGTTTTCCCTCTAACAGGCCCCTCTGCTGCAGGTCTGCTGGAGTTTGCTGGCAGTTCACTCCAGACCCCGTTTGCCTGGGTATCACCAGTGGAGGCTGCAGAACAGCAAAGACTGCAGCCTGTTCCTTCCTCTGTAAGCTTCATCCCAGAGAGGCACCGGTCAGATGCTAGCCGGAGTTCTCCTATATGAGGTGTCTGTCGACCCCTGCTGGGGGGTGTCTCCCAGTCAGGACTCATGGGGGTCAGAGGGACCCACTTGAGGAGGCAGTGTGTCTCTTAGCAGAGCTCGAGTGCTGTGCTGGGAGATCTGCTACTCTTTTCAGAGCTGGCAGGCAGGAACGTTTAAGTTGGCTGAAGCTGCACCCACAGCCACCCCTTCCTTGAGGTGCTCTGTCCCAGGGAGATGGGAGTTTTATCTATAAACCCCTGACTGGGGCTGGTGGCTTTTTTTCAGAGATGCCCTGCCCTGAGAGGAGGAATCTAGAGAGGCAATCTGGCTACAGTGGCTTTGCCAAGCTGTGGTGGGCTCTGCCCAGTTCGAACTTTCCTGTGTCTTTGTTTATGCTGTGAGGGGAAAACCACCTACTCAAGCCTCAGTAATGGTGGACGCCCCTCCCCCCACCAAGCTGGAGCATCCCAAGTGGACTTCAGGCTGCTATGCTGGCAGCAAGAATTTTAAGCCAGTGGATCTTAGCAGCAAAAATTTTAAGCCAGTGGATCTTAGTTTGCTGGGCTCCGTGGGGGTGGGATCCACTGAGCTAGACCACTTGGCTCCCTGGCTTCAGCCCCCTTCCAGGGGAGCGAACAGTTCTGTCTTGCTGGCATACTACATAAAAATTGTAGTACCATATTTTTAAACAGCTTTCTTACAATATACTTTACAGACAATGAAATTTACCCATTTTCAGGGTAAAATTTGATGAATTTTAGTAAATGTGTAGAATTGTGCTACCATCACCATAATTAAGCTTTTAACATTTCCATTACCTCAAAAAGTCCCGTCATGCTTGAATACAGTTAATTCCTGCTTCAGCCTTGGCAATCACAAATGTTTTCTGTGTCTATATATTTGCCTGTTTACATGCTTTATATAAATGGAATCATACAATATTTGGTCTTTATTGTTTGGCTTCCTTCACCTGGTTATGATATATACTCAAGGTTCATCCATGGTATAGCCTGTGTCATAATGTCATTCTTTCTAATGGCTGAAAAATCTTGTATGAATAGACTACATTTTTTATCCGTTTATCTGTTGATAGTCATTGGATTATTTCTAGTTGTTGGCTAATATGAATGACAATTCGACATACATTTGTGTACAAGTTTTCAGGTAGACTTATGTTTTCATTTCTCTTGAGTATGTACCTAAGAGTGGAATTGCTGGTAACTCCCTGCTTATCCATTTGAGGAACTTCCAGATGACTTTCATGACCCTGACAGTCATGAGGAGTAGAGGCTTAGCCAGTTGTTCTTATTGTGATTAGACCAGGATTATGTGTTTCGAGAAAGAATACCATTGAATTGAAGTGCCCTTCTTGTCACACTATATCTAGTAGTCAAGAGGCCTACTTAATGTCACTGGTGATGTTAATTAATTAAGGTGGGGTTTGTCAAGTTTCTCTAGTGTATAGTAACTATTTTCCATGTGACTAGAGAGCATTTGGGAGAAGGAAAACACTCCCACATTTCTAATTTCACCGTGAGTCAGTGTCATTTCTATGTGGTGGAATGAGTGCCCTGATGGTGCTAGGGAAGGGAAGAAGGGTATTCCACCACTTCTATTCAACTGAATCATGGACCCCGTGAATGGAGTTTGGGGTAAGGGAATGAAGTCACCACACACCACACTTCTTCCTGTTTCGCGGATTTTCCTGTCCCCTTATATTACCCGCCATCTGCATGAGAAAAGTGTGTTTCCTTTGCAGTCCCAAGGGGCTTGATGAAAGCCTCATACTGTCTGCTGTTCAGGACACTGGAGCAAGAGAGACCAGAGATCTCTCTGCATTATTGGTGCCAGACCCAAACCAGTAACTGTGAGATGTTCTGGTCTCAGGGTTAAGTCACTTACCCTGCTAGCCTCCCTTGGAGAGTGCATATTTCTGTTAATGTGGGAGCTTCATTACTGTGTGGTAGAGTGATGGTAAGGCACACAGAAGTAGGAAGAGATGGAGCGCCTGGTGGGTGAGCCAACACCCAGGACTAGTGCTGCATGATCCACCCTTCTCATGGTCTAGATCTTCCCATCATTCTGTCCTCTCTCAGGGTACCTTGGATACCTGTGTACATCCCATACTGTCACACAGAGCAGGAGACAAATGAGGTGGGGAAGGGAGCAAAGACAGAGAGAGGTAGAGGTGATCCCTGGAGGGCCTGCTGTTTTCTGTTCTCTTCGCGGTTATTTCTTGTTCCACATGAGGTTATGTTTCTTTATTTCACCCCACAGTTAACCTCAGAGACCTGGTAATCCATATGACCCCACAGCTATGCCTCATGGCCCAAAGGGCAGGATTTCATCTCCACCATCCTCTTCCTCAATGTGAAGGGCTGTTGAGTGAGTACCCTTAGGGAACAATACTGGGGAAGTATACAATTATCATCTTCCAAATAAGAAGCTGCTGGTTCCATTGCGTAGGAGGGTAAGAGATAGAATCTCATTGCCATTCTGCCACTTATCTGGAGAGGGTCTTAGTCTCTGTGAGCCAGAGCTTGATCATCTGTGAGATGGGACTCACCATACTTCCTTCACACTGCTGTCCTGATGGGTAAATGGAATAAACCATATATTTTTATACCACTATCTTAGTCCACTTAGTGTTGCTATGAAGGAATATCTGAGGCTGCATAACTTATAAAGAAAAACTTTATGTGGCTAACAATTCTGATGGTTGGAAAGTTCAAGATTGGGCATCTGCTTATGATGAAGGCCTCAGGAAGCTTCCACTCATGATGGAAGGCCATGGGGAGCTAACTTGTGCAGAGTTCACATGGCCAGAGAGGGAGAAGAGAGATGGGAGGTACTAGACTGTTTTAAACAACCAGCTCTTATGGTAACTAATAGAGCAAGGACTCACTCATCACAGCAAGGATGGCACCAAGACTTTCGTGAGGGATCCACCCCCCTGACCCAAACACCTCCTGTTAGGTCCCACCTCCAACATTGGGGATCAAATTTCAACATGAGGTTTAGAGGAGTCAAACATCCAAATCATAGCAAACACTTATTGAAATTATTTCTTCTGAAAATGATGTTTCTAAGATGTCTTTAATAAGGTGACTTTGGGGTTATTTTGATATTTTGGCCACGCTGCCATGACCATTCTTGCACACATGCCAGGGACTCTCTGCAGTGCAGACTTAAGAGTTGATGGGGCCATGCTTGCTTCTCTCATATATGTTCCCCAGTGTCTCTGCAAAGACAGTCCACCATTTTGTTCTCCTGCTTCAGTGTATGTCGTTCTTATGACTCCACAATTTCCATTTAAACAGGACACAGCATAAACACAAACTCACTCATCAGGTTTTCTCATCAGACTCTAGGACTATTCAAGGACATATTCTGAGGCATAAAGTGGGACTGTTATGTTTGCATTTAGAAATGCACGTGTGAAATATGCCATTTATGTGGAAATAGGTGGAGAAAAATGAAAAGTATTTTAACATTACAGTGATAGGATATTACATTAGCAAATATTAATAACATTGGGAAACCCATTATTGCACAAATCTAGAGAAACAGGTGCTCTCATCTTGCAGTTGGTTAGGATATTCATTAGTAAAGAGATTTTAACTTTCAACTAGACAGTATATATTAAAAATAGTCATGCTCTTTGACAAAGAATAACCATTTGTGGAAATGTATCCTCCAGATACAGCATGGCAGATCATTATCACACGTGTGTCCCCACTGCTGAGAGCTGAGCTGACCATTTCCCTAGCTGGTTTACTACCTTCAGCCCCACCCTCCTTCCCGACCTTGAGCTATCCATCCTTCCAACCAAACAGGAGAATCTGTCTCATGGATGGATGCCCAGCCTCGATGAACTATATACAGAGCTTCTCCAAACATTGATATGAAGCAATGCTCAGGTCCCTACTCCCGGAGGGACCTGTAGACCTCTGACCTCATCCCTGTCCAGGAAAAACCTCTCTTCTCCCTTCTCTGTGTCCTCAGAACCCTTCCCCTCTCTGCCAGGTACAAGCAGCCCAATCCTTTCCTTAAGTTTAAATTTTCATGCAGGATGAAGCAAACGCTGGCTTCAGACAGCTTCTGCTTCCAGCCCTGCTATAAACCTTTCCTGAGGCGGGGAAGGAGGCCCAAGCCTGGTTTTCTGCTAGAAATGCAGGAAGGGTAAACACAAGGAGAACAGAGATTAAACTCCTTAACAGTATATGTCCTCATGCTAAAGCTCTGCCACCAGCAACTGAAGGTGCCCAAGCTGGCAGGTTCTGGCAGTGGGCCTGGCTCTGGCAGTGGGCGTACTGAGCAACATTTTTTGCCATCCAGCTCTGTGGTAAGAAGCATGTGCTTTGTAGTCGCAGACATCCATGAAGAAGAGAGGATACTGGTACCTCAGTAACAGGGCTGTCATGAGATCAAATCCAGACACTAACATAAAGGACCTGGAGCTAGGCCCCTCTAAACACTGTGTTCCGTAAATAGAAGCTATCTCATATATTAATTTGACCTGCCCCCACGTCCAGGGCTTCTTAACTAGGATGCACATCAGAGTCACCTTGATGAACCTTTTCTAAACCCTCAGCTGAAACTCCTGTGTTGGTAGAAATAGGACTTCTTCACAAAGGCCATTCAAGTCATTAAGCTTTAATAATATGGGCCTCAGAAAGTGTATACATCAATGCTGCACCAATAGTGTATATGAAAGTCTGTCCCCTTTATTTCACCAGCACTAGGTATTACCGGCTTTTTTCCTTTTTTTCAGTCTTACCTGCTCATTTTCCTTAGACTTGACTCATTGGAAATGTCATGTCAGAAGGTCAATAAAACTTACACATCCAAAGGCTGTACCCATAGGGTTGCCAGATTTTGCAAATAAAAATATGAGATGCCCAGTTGAGTTCAAATAAAATAATATTGCATGCCACATCCAGAGTCACATATCCAATACAGTATGTGTGTATATGTATGTATCTATCTATCTAAATAGAGGGTTTGGGGAGAGACTGACTTATTTTCAGGAATTGGCTAGCATGATTATGGTAGCTGGAAGTCGCAAATTTGCAGGATGTGTTTGCAGACTGCAGACCGGTGAAGAACCAATGTTGCAGTTTAATTCCAAATGCCATCTTCGAGCACACTTCCCTTTGCTTCAGGGGATGTCAGTCTTTTTTTTTTTTTCTATGCAGATTTCCAGTTGATTAAATGAAGCCTACCCACAGTATAGATGGTAATCTGCTTTATACAATATCCAGAAATTTAAATTTTAATTTCATTCAAAAACACCCTCAAAGAAACATCCAGAATAATGTTTGATGAGCTGTGTACTTTAGCCCAGCCAAGTTGGCATATAAATATAACCGTCACACACTAAAATATTATTCATTATTTGTCTGGAATCAAATTTAACTGAGTGTCTTCTGTTTTCTCTGGCTACCCTACCCATGGAGGACTCTGTGTCAAACCAAGGTGTTCCAGGCAAAACGCCAGCTGAGCTCCCAGAAGTTACCAGTACCAGTCATCATCCATGTGAGTGAGCCTCTTGGATGTCCCAGATATGTGGAGCATCCAGATGACTGCATCCCCAGGTGACAGATACCCCGTGAAGCAGGAAACACCCAGCTCAGCCCAGTCAACACACAGACTCCTGAGTGATAATAAATGGCTATTTTGGGGGTTAATGGTTAAGGAGAAATATATATGCAAAACATTAGGGTTTTGGTGAGCTTTCCCTCTTTTTCTGTGATCTGTTACTGAATAAGAAAGGGCTGGTGGAACTTAGTTATAATTTTGACTATAATCTGAGTGTTGGTTTATATGTGGATAGAGGTTTGTCATTGATAAATGGATAGAGATGTCCATTGATAGGACATGTCATTGATTCCTACTTGAAGAGATTTCCAGTGGAAATTTTCACAATGTGTAATTTTTCCACTACCATTGGAATTTGGAGCATAATACCGTAAGATGAGCCTCTACTACAGTCATGTAAATTAAGGTGCTGAGAGTGTGTTGCTACAAACCACTTCATAAGAAAAATCTCAGAGGTTGGCTTAGTGAGTTATGATTCCAAACAAGGGATATTTCTTCACATTTCTTCTGCTACAGGGATAGCCCTTGGCAAGAAAGTCGCTTTTCTTGAACACACATGGACAGGGCTCCTTCAGGAGACAACAGGTCATTATGCATTGCAATCCTTGGCATTTGTGACTCCCAATGCAGCACTGCTAGGTGGACACTGTCAATTCTGGAGCTCTTTCATAGCCCATGTGACAGCAAATCTAAGTCATATTCTCCAGTATCACCTTTATAAGAAATAAAGCTCATGTAGTTTTAAAATTACATATCTTGGTTTAGTGCTAAGACTTGGAGCAGTGGAGTACTTGGTGGGAGCTGAGAGGCCCTTAAAGATTCAAGCATTGTAGGCTGGGTGCAGTGGCTCATGCCCGTAATCCCCGCACTTTGGGAGGTTGAGGCAGGCGGATCACGAGGTCAAGAGATCGAGACCATCCTGGCCAACATAGTGAAACCGTGTCTCTACTAAAAATACAAAAATTAGCTGGGCATGGTGGCACATGCCTGTGATCCCAACTACTTGGGAAGCTGAGGCAGGAGAATTGCTTGAACCCAGGAGGTGGAGGTTGCAGTGCGCCAAGATTACGCCAGTGCATACCAGCCTGATGAAAGAGTGAGACTCCATCTCAAGAAAAATTTAAAAAAATATATTCGAGCATTGTAAAGCAAGACCATAGGAATAGTTGGGGAGCCAGCGAGACACAGAAAGAACAGAACTGTGGGCCTCTTGTAAGATCCCTCCTGTTGGCAGAGCAGAGTGAGTGTCTCTGAAAGGCAGCTTACTACAAAGAGTTTTGAAGGAAGGACTCCAGCTGAGCAGCATGTTTCTCCTCCCAAAGGAGTGTGCAGAGAGGCTAGAAATGTTTTGGTTGTGAATGTCCATTCACATGGAATAAAATACTGGGATGGGGGGAAAAGACTTTGTCAAGACAAACCATTGTATGATTGAATTGATTAGGTTTTTGCCTACTAATGACTATATTATTCTAAGCCTGCTTCCCTGAAATAACTTAGAGATAGCTTAAATGACATATTTTGGTGTCGCTAGTTTGTTTAGTCATATGATTATAAACAGTCTCTCTGTTTTCTGCCACAGATGCCTAACTGCCTAGCATGGTGTATGAGTTGTACATGTTCCCTCCCTCAGGGCTAGCCCATCGTCTAGAGCCTTAGGATACCTCCCTGGCTCTCTATGTAGTGATAATATTCCCTCAAGGTCAGTTTTAAAGCAAACAAAATTCCCAACAACACGGACTTCTGTCCTTTATCAAATGAGGGCAGAGTTCCACCAATTGCCTGGGTCCCTGTCTAGTTCCTTTTATTGGTAAGCTTTCTCAGGTGGTAGTCTGAAGAGAGAAGGTTTTTTGCTTTCCCAGAAAGGCAAGAGGACAGAGGGCGCTATGGAGGCAGCATTTCCAGTGTGGAGGATAAGCGTATACATCTCGGTTGCCATAGAAACCAGACATCATAAGGGTGACTGTTACGACTTTTCAATGGAGACTTACATGGCCTGGTGAAAAAAGCAGGGTTGCCTTCAGGTGTTTGAGACTCAGCTGAAGATGTAGGGCTGAACTGCCCCAGGGTGTGGAAAGACAAGGGATTCCAACCAAGTCTCCTTGTTCTTGCTTTGGGACTCGGTGCCCTGGCTGTCTGGTGAGAAAGAGAGGTGGGTCCCTCCTGGCCCCAGGGAGTGTGGTGTCCTGTTCCAGGGTGTCTCAGGGCTACTTCCCATGTAAAGGAGGGGCGTGGGAGGATGATACAGGCAAAGACTGAACTTAGTGTCCCATTCTGTGTAATGGGGATAATTACGCTCACCCACAGAATTTCTGGAACTTACCATGATAAAGCAGGTACAAGACCATAGCCCTGTGGTTATTGTGGGATCAGGAATGTTTATGTGAATTCGGGCCTCTTTTTATTCCTTTTCAGATTTGTTGTTAGGGGATAGATAAGGAAAGAAGAAAAAGGCCCTGGTGAGAAACCCATTGTACCTTCTGGATATGATCACTACCCAATTTTATCAGTGTCATTGGTCACTAACCCAGTGCCTAGTATGGTGCCAGGCACAGAGTTACTCCAAGAATATACAATAATGGCTGGATTCTCTTTCTCCCTGTGCAACTCTTCATGCCTGTGTCTGAACTTATATTAAGGGTCTGAAGGAGGTTCGTTCTCAGGATCTGGGACGTAATGGGTGCTGAAGCTTCTACTCAGGATTTGAAGGGCAGCTGTCCTCAGGAGACCCCTGGCACTTCCCTCCCTGGTAGGATATGATGCCTGATTCTAGTGAGTTCATAGATCTGAACAAAACCGTGTTGTGGAATAGCTCCTGTGAGGTTCACAACATAGTCCAGAAGATGAGAAACTACTTTTTGTAGTAACCTTGATTCCCGTCTGAGAGATGCCTTACTTTATCATAAAGCAATGAATTGTTCACTTGAGGAGGGAACTTGATGTGTAACATGTATTTGCAACAAATTTACATACATTTTCTGCCTGTATGAATAGTTGTCAGTGATGCCCATGAATTTATCTGATGGATGTTGAACTATGCAGTTAGAAGGTTAGAAGATCTTCCTAGCAATTTGTGATTATAGTATGCATTCTTCCATGGTTTCTACATTTTTGTCTGTTCTATAATGAAATTTTCTAAGAAGCCAGAAATTAAGTGCTACCTAAAAATATCAAAATGTCAGGTACAAGAATTCAGCATTTTCAAAATTAATAATTGCAATGTAGTTTGCCCTATTATAATGATACCCAGCTATGTCCACTAAGATAACTAGATTGTTCTAAATACCATTATTATTTCCCAGGACATCACAATTTCAGTTCTTTAGTACCTGGCCTACCTACCCTTCCCCCTGTCTTGCCCCCAGGTAAACACAGCATGCCTGTCACTATACATTACTTTACGTGTCCAGAAATATATTTAAATGGAATCATAGAAGTGGTTTCTTTTTTTTTTTTTTTTTTTTTTCAACACCTGGGGGTTTTTTTTTTTCCTTTTTTTTTTTTTTTTTTTTTTTTGATCAACACCTGGGTTTTTTCATTCACTCTACTTATATTTATCCATTTTATTACATTTATCCATTGATATACTTCATTTGATTGCTAAATGCTATTGCAGTATACAACCACACTAAACATTTTATCATCCATCCATTTGTCGATGGACATTTTGGCTGTTTCTCATTTGGGGCTCTTGTAAATAAAGCTGCTATGAACATTTGTGAATGTCTTTTTGTGAAAATATGCATTCTCTTTCAAGGGTCAATACTTAGGAGTTCAGTCCCTGGACCATGTGGTAGAGGTAAGATTAATATTGTAAGAAATGGCCAAACTGTTTTCAAAGTGGTTGTACCATTTTTCATTCCAACCAGCAGTGTTTCAGCTGGATATAAGCCCTTTTCTGGATATATCCTATTCTGGATATAAGCCCTTTACCAGATAAATGGTTTCCAAACATTTTCTCCCAAACAAGGACTTGTCAACAGTATGTTTGGAAGAGCAAAGTTTTTAACTTTCAGGAAGTCTAATTTATTGATTTCTTCACTGGAAGCAGGGTTTCAGCTTCCAGAAAATTGCCGGTGATTGGTATGGTCAGTCTTTTAAATTTTGATCTCATTCTTCTGGAATGAAATAGTATCTCACTGTGCTTTTCATTTTCTTTCCCTAATTATTAATGATGTTGAATATCTTTTCATGTGCTTATTTGACATCTGTATATTTTCTTTAGTGGAGTGTCTTTTCAACTCTTCTGTCCATTTATTTATTGGAGTGTCTGTTTTCTTCTTAAGGAGTTTTGTGAGATTTTCTGTATTCTGGATATAAGCCCTTTACCAGATAAATGGTTTCTATACATTTTCTCCCAAACAAGGGCTTGTCAACAGTATCTTTGGAAGAGCAAAGTTTTTAACTTTCAGGAAGTCTAATTTATTGATTTCTTCACCTACAGATTGTAGTTTTGTCTCACTCATGAAGTCTTTACCTTACCCAAAGTCAGAAGGATTTTCTGCTGTGTTTTCTGGTAGAAGTCTTATAGTTTTAGGTTTTATATGTATATCTGTGATCCACTTTGAGTTGAGTTTACCTTTGTGTATAGTATGATATTTGTGTATAGTATGATATATATTCACAAGTACAAACACTGTTTGTATTTGTGAATATAGATGACCACTTCTCCCAGCACAATTTGTTGAAAAGACTATCTTTGCTCCACTGAATTGCCTTTGCATCTTTGTCAAAAAAAAAACCAGTTATCCATGTAGATTTGGTAGGTTTTGGATTCCTTATTCTGTTCCTTTGATCTGCTTTTCTACCTTGATGCCAACAGCATATTCTTGATTACTGTAGGTTTGTAAAGAGTCTTGAAGTCAGGTAGTGTTTGTTCTCTAACTTTGACCTTTTTTTCAAAGTTGTTTTTATCCGCTAGATCCATTAAATTTTCACATGAATTTTAGAATCAGCCTGTCAATTACCTTTTTAAAACTTTGGTAAAATTTTTTATTGAGTTTGCATTAAATTTATAGATCATATCGGGGAAAATTGATATCTTAACAATACTGAGTCTTCTGATCCACGAACACAGTATGTCCCCCATTTATTTAAGTCTCCTTTAATTTTCTCAGCAATGTTTTGTAATGTTCAGTGTGCAGGTGTTGTACAATTGTGGACAGATTTTTTATCCATAAATATTTCATACTTTTCGAAGCTACTATAAATGGCATTTTAAAATACAATCCCTAATTATTATATTTTCTTTGAACTATTATATTTTCTCAGCAGCCAAATAATAATAGCTCAAGGTTTTCTTTGGTTGAAAGCACGGGCCATTTTCTGATTGAAAAAGTATTTGAAAGATGTCTCACAGATATTCTACAGGGGTCATCTCCAGAAAAAGTAATCATTAAAAGAGCATAGTTCAGTAGCTTTCAACTTTATATGTATGCTTAAAATAAATCTGTTGAAATGCAAGGTTTGCTGTTTTTTGTTGGTGGTGGCGGTGGTTGTGGTGGTGGTGTATTTTTGTTTTTTGTTTTTTTGACAGCATCTTGCTTTGTTGCCCAGGCTAGAGTAAAGTGGTACAATCATAGCTCACGGCAGCCTTAACCTCCTGAGTTCAAGCAATCCTCCCCGCTCAGCCTCTTGAGAAGCTGGGACTCCAGGTGCACACCACCATACCTGACTAACTTATTGTTTACTTTGTAGAGACAGAGTCTCATGTTTCCCAGGCTGATGTCAAACTCCTGGGCACAAGTGACCCTCCCACCTCAGCCTCCCAAAATGTTGAGATTATAGGCATAAGCCACCATGCCTGCCAGGTTTTAATTTTTTACCTGGCCACCTACCCACTCAGTAAATCTACATCAATGAATTCCTGGGATCTGGGATGGTGAGAGAGATCAAGTATGTATGTATGTGGGTATCTATGTATTATGAATGTATATATCACTGAAGCTGCCAGGAATGTTTATTGTAAGGGATAGTTGAGGTTAATTACTGTGCATCGTGTGAGTCCTATTCAGTTCCAAGCATATATTAGGTATAAGATCAGGGTGGTCATTCATTTTTTTCCCAGCTTTTTTGAGCAAGCATGGTTACCATGATGACTCAGTGACCACTGTGGGATTTGCTGGTACAAACTGAGCATTTATGATTTTTACCTGAATCACTTACAACTATGAGAGTTGTCAAATGTTGCTTTTCTAATTCTGTTATTCCTTCATGAGTTATTACTAAGCACTTGAGTGTAGAGATTTCTCCCTCCCTCCCTCCCTCACTCACTCCCTTCCTTCCTTCCTTCCTTCCTTCCTTCCTTCCTTCCGTCCTTCCTTCCTTCCGTCCTTCCTTCCTTCCTTCCTTCCTTCCTTCCTTCCTTCCTTCCTTCCTTCCTTCCTTCCTTCCGTCCTTCCTTCCTTCCGTCCTTCCTTCCTTCCGTCCTTCCTGTCTCTCTCTGTTGCCCAGGCTAGAGTGCAGTGGCTTGATCTTGGCTCACTGTAGTCTCAACCTCCCAGTCTCAAACGATCCTCTCACCTCAGCCTGCCAAGTACCTGGAACTACAGGTACATCCCACCACATCCAGTTAATTTTTTGTATTTTTAGTAGAGATGGGGGTTTCACTATGTTGCTCAGGCTGGTCTTGAACTCCTGGGCTCAAGAAATTCACGTGCCTTAGTCTCCCAAAGTCCTGGATTACAGGTATGAGCCATTGTGCTTGGCCTCATTATTTATTAATGTACTTATTCATGTTTTTATTTATATCAATATGACTGTGAGATTCCTATTTTTTTTCAAAGGGTTACACTCTGTTACTATCATTCTGTATTTTGATGCTCACATTTTTCCAGAATTGGCCAGTGGAAGGACCTTGAAGTTGGTTTCAGTGTCTGCTTGACACCTCCCTAGAATTCTTTGAGCATGTATTTTGCTCTCTGAGCCTGACTGTACCCCATCTGTGGAAAGGAAGTAATGATGCTCACCTCAGAGCACAGCTTTGAGGATTTGAAGAGAAAATGTCTGAAAATAACAACCTAAAGCTTGTGGCATCTTGTAGGCCATCAGCAAATGTTCTTCATTCTAATATTACCTCCTTCACTATGCCAGTGTGATGTCTTGACATTAATGTAATAGTGTGACTACTAGGATGAATACTTGGAAATGTAACAGAAAGCACAGAGAAGCCCACATTTCTATTATGTGTGAGCTTCAGTGTCACTGTTGTGTGTAGCAGGGGGTTGTAGGATGGAGCTGGGGAAGAGGAAAAGTATCATAGCACAGCTTCCAGATAGTGGGGACACGCCAGACATCATCATCCCATCCCCTGTGTTTCATGTGCTTTCCCATCCTCTTACTTTCCTCTCTATTCCATGTGCTTTCTTATCTTCTTAATCTCCCTTCTAATGCAACATCAGAGAAGGGTGTGGACTCTGCATCCCAGAACCAGAAGCTGATAGAGAAGAACCAAGTGCGATGTGGAGTCTGCTAGACAGGTTGCTGGAGCAAGAGTGAAAAGATCAGGGTTCCATCATTGGGACACTTTAGGTGAGTCACTACCCTTCCACCAGCCTCGCCCATACAGCAGGATAACAATCCCCAATCCTCCAGACTACTTGGAATACTCTAGAGTTTAAGGGTGATCCCATGTGAAAAAGCAATCAGTGGTCTTCGGTGAAATGGAAGAACCAGCGCACTTTCAAGTAATTACATTAACAGAGATACTTCAGATGTCCCAGAACTCTGCATGGAGGCATTAAATTAATTATACTTAAATATGAACTGTTTAGGTCGAGAATTTTTCCAAGTGTGCTCCATGGGCCACTTCATCAAATTCATCAAGGGTTGCTTATTAAAATTGCAGATACTTGGGCCCATCCTAGATCTACAGAATCAAAACCAGGGAGGTGGGGTGAGAAGTGTCTACATTTTGAGTAATTTCTTTAGTTGTTTCTGGTATTCATCAGTGTTTGAAAAGCGCTGCTGTGGATTGGCAACAAGGCCCATGAAAATTTGAATCCTTTGTTGTCTAATTTCATTGTTGCTCCTGCTACTCAGTTTTAAATATCCGTGTGATCTCTGGTATGTCCAATATGTAACAATTCCTTCAATTCAGTAATA
>NW_012108797.1:1076209-1079410 GCF_000951045.1 Mandrillus leucophaeus | reverse complement strand
CTGCCCGCCTCGGCCTCCCAAAGTGCTGGGATTACAGGCGTGAGCCACTGTGCCTGGCCCAGAGTGGTTCTTTCACTCTCCCAAGGTCACAGAGAGCCAGGTATCCCAATTTCTCTGTAGTATAATTTTTTAAATAATGGGATTCTTGGCTATTTATCCTTGTAAAACCAAAACACAAAGCAGTATTTGTTTAAAAATGGTTTGTCTTCTTTGGTAGGTATTGCATAATCTCGGTTTACTGATGAGGCATTTGAGCGACTGTAAGGTGAAGCAAAGTATTCAAAGTCACATAGGTTATAGGAAGTAGGGCTTGTCCCTATTCCGTCTCCAGATCCTACACTCCTAACCAGTACAATTATGGAGAAGAAAAAGCCATGTCAGTTTTGACGTGGTTGAACCATGTCAGCCCATGGTGGTTCATGTGTGTCTTTGGTTGGAAAGTATCTTTCAGTAGCTTTTGTGCCATATACCAAGATGGTATCTATTTAAGAAAATGTAAAAAGCTGATAACTGTGAAACCAAAAGAGAAATTATTTCAAAAATATATTAATCGTCATACTTAATATGCATTAGACAACTTGGCTATTCAAATAATTCCTTGGAATTCAAAGATGAATTATCTTCCTTTTTAGGACATCAGAGTGCTTTTCCAGGTGGAAGTCACTTTGTCTAGTGCTTTAGGTTTCTTTAGTTTGGAGACAGGCCTGGTCGGACCACCATTGATTGGTGATGCAGATAAGGTGTGATTTACTCACGGTCACCTAGAGTTTATAGATTAGAGCTGGCACTGAGCACGGGTATATCTCCCATCTCACACAGTTATCTGTTCTCAGACATGGTATTAGCATTTTTCTTATGTATAGTGAATCACTTTTCAAGGGTTCAGAGGATACATGCTTCTCTGAGGTTAACTTGCAGGTAATATAGGAAGACATAGAATACCTTCAAATAAATGGAAATGGGGTAATGATTTTCCTTTCCTTTACCAAAATCTATTGGGACATTAGCAGAAAAATGCCTGGAATCGTACAGCATGCAGTCTTTTGTGTCTATCTCCTTTCAATCAGCATAATGCGTGTGTGATTTCCATTATTCTTGTCTATAGTTGTAGATTATTCATTCTCATTGATGGATGGCATTGCATTATTTGGGTATTTCACAATATATGTATCCGTTTTGGAGATTTACATATTTTTCCAGTGTTTGACTTACGAATAATGGTGTTATGAATGATCTTTTTTTTAATTTTATTTATTTATTTTTTATTATACTTTAAGTTCTAGGGTACATGTGGATAACGTGCAGGTTTGTCACATATGTATACCTGTAACAATTCCTTCAATTCAGTAATACTTATTCAATGATTTATGTGTGAAGTTCTGGTCTAGGCACTGGGGAAACATCACAGAAAACAAGACAGGCAGGGTCCCAGGAGCTATCATTCTAGTCTGGAAAAACTGACTATAAGCAGGTAAATAAATCAGCAAGCATGTGATTTCATATGAGGATATACTCTTTGACGAAAATAAGCATAACTAAACAAAGTAGAGAAGGATCAATACAAGGATTATTATAGATAGGGTTGTCAGTGTACTCTTTCTCAGGAAGTGATACTTGACCTGAGTCTTGAATGATAGGAAGAAGCCAGGCATGGAGAGGCCATTTTGTCAGTGTCCCTATGTTGTGTGTGGACACCACTGATGCAGGAACAGAGGACAAGCTAGAGTGGCTGGAGCCTAGCAGACAGTATGCAATCTGGTGGGGGATGAAGTTGAAGGGTAGACAGGAACAACATGGTTTAGGCCCTGTAAGGAGTTTGGATAATTGTATTGTGAGTGTCAAGATTAGAGTATGGGAGTGACATGGTCTGATTCTTGTTGTCAGAAGGTGACTCTGGCTGCTGTGTGGAGAATGGACTAGAAAGGAACAAGGTAGGGGGTGAGGATAACCATTGGGAGAATACTGAAGATGTGCAGGTGGAGGGGACCAGGGCTGCCACTGTGTTCAGAAGCCAGGGGTGGGGGCAGGGAGGGCGGTGTGGACCTCAACAGAGGGTATTTGGAGGTAGGGCAGGCAGGACTTGCAGTGCCTGTGTAGGTAGGGTATGGGGGATAAGGCAGAGTCAAGGAGGACCCCAGGTGTTTTTGTTCAGCAAAATGGAGAAACGATGGTGCTGTTTTCTGAGATCAGTCCTTCCAAGTGCTTTTGAGATAGTCTCAAGTTAATTAGTTAGGTCATCCAAATGTGGTTTAGAAGTGAAAGTTAGTAATTTAAAATATGTATTAGTTGATAATTAAGATTCAATTGTAAGACTATAATGCTTTATTTAATTAACATGCAAACTATTAAACTTTTAAAACTTGAAAAATCTCAATATCAAATTCACATTTAATGAGCAGTTATTGTGTTCCTACTATGGGTCTAAGAGTTTGCATGTATTAACTCAAGTAATTCTCAAAGCAGCAACTCATGAGGTAGGGACAGTTGCTTGCCCCAGTTTACAGAAAACGAAATTGAAGTACAGAGTGGTTCTAGAGTGGTCCTTTTTTTTTTTTTTTGAGGCAGAGTCTCGCTCTGTTGCCCAGGCTAGAGTGCAGTGGCTTGATCTTGGCTCACTGTAGTCTCAACCTCCCAGTCTCAAACGATCCTCTCACCTCAGCCTGCCAAGTACCTGGAACTACAGGTACATCCCACCACATCCAGTTAATTTTTTGTATTTTTAGTAGAGATGGGGGTTTCACTATGTTGCTCAGGCTGGTCTTGAACTCCTGGGCTCAAGAAATTCACGTGCCTTAGTCTCCCAAAGTCCTGGATTACAGGTATGAGCCATTGTGCTTGGCCTCATTATTTATTAATGTACTTATTCATGTTTTTATTTATATCAATATGACTGTGAGATTCCTATTTTTTTTCAAAGGGTTACACTCTGTTACTATCATTCTGTATTTTGATGCTCACATTTTTCCAGAATTGGCCAGTGGAAGGACCTTGAAGTTGGTTTCAGTGTCTGCTTGACACCTCCCTAGAATTCTTTGAGCATGTATTTTGCTCTCTGAGCCTGACTGTACCCCATCTGTGGAAAGGAAGTAATGATGCTCACCTCAGAGCACAGCTTTGAGGATTTGAAGAGAAAATGTCTGAAAATAACAACCTAAAGCTTGTGGCATCTTGTAGGCCATCAGCAAATGTTCTTCATTCTAA
>NW_012108797.1:1047683-1075164 GCF_000951045.1 Mandrillus leucophaeus | reverse complement strand
GATAGTTTGCTGAGAATGATGGTTTCCAGCTGCATCCATGTCCCTACAAAGGACACAAACTCATCCTTTTTTATGGCTGCATAGTGTTCCATGGTGTATATGTGCCACAATGAATGATCTTATACATATGTTTGGATAGACATTTATTTTCATTTCTCTTGGGCATGTGCCAAGGACTGGCATTTCTGAGTCACAGGGTATGTATATGTTCAGCTCAGTGGACACTGTCAGTTTTTCAAAGTGATTTTTCCAATCTGTATCCCCATCAACAGTGTAAGAGTTCCACTGCTCCACATCCTTGCCACACTTAGTGTTTTCCATCTTTTTTGTTTTTTTTTTTTCTTTTGCTGGGTGTGTAGCAGTATCTCATTGTGGTTTTAATATCAGTTTCTCCTTAATTTAGTTCTCTCAAGTTTTAAGTCTCTTTTAATCAAAGAAGGTCTGTACTCTTTTTAAAAACCTTATTTATTTGCTTAAGAAATTGGATTGTTGTCCTGTGGAGTTTGCATTCTGGATATTGCTGATTGTGTCCTTATTTTGTTGTTTACTAAGTTCATCTGGCCAGTCTTATGTCCTTTAAATTGGTAATGAGATTTAGAGGCTTGTTGAGATTCAAGTTTTTTGGCTTGAATATCTCAGGTGTGGTGGTGGTTATTCTTACAGTGTTACACTAGGAGGCTCATTGGATCTGGTTGTCTCTCCTGTGATGTTGAAATTAATCACTGGGTTCAGGTGTCATCAGCATGATCTGTTCTTTATAAAATTTCCCTATTCACGTTTACTTCATGTTTTTTGCAGTCTCTGAATATTCTTACCTGTATCTGCATTTCATTAAATGTTACAAAAAGGGTGACATTGTAATTCTGATTTCTTCTGCCTTCACCAGCTGGAACTCATGTATAAAGAAAACTTCCTCTGACCTATTAGATTATATTGAGATGTGGTATACACAGGGAAGGTAGGATGAATGTTTAGTTCTTTTGCAGTATTTCCACTTTTCAAAACAGTGACTTGTTTCCCTAGGAGTTTCCAAAGGTGAGCAGTGAGCTTGTTCTGTTTGTGTTTTGTTTTTTTGAATTCAGTCTGAGTACTTTTGGTTGCTCATTGCTACTGGGTTAGTCATTTTTTTTGTCCTCTCCAGTGTGTTTAACCAGGAAATGTGTATCCTTTGTAAGAGATACATGTCATCTGCTTTTATCCCGGGCTGCTCCTCTGTCCTATTGTAGGTAATCATTTTATTAGTTTTTGTTATTACCCTCATTCTAAAAAAAAAAGCAAATATGTATATTATTTATTATATTACTTCCCCAGTAAAAATTTACCCAGAAATGAAAATGTTCTATATCTAAACTGTGCAACACAGTAGCCACTAGCTAGCTATGGTTATTGAGCATGTGAAACGTGATGAGTAAGACTAAGAAACTGAGTTTGTAATTTAAATTAAGTTGACATATGTCAGTAGTGGCTACTGTATTGGATACTGCTGCTCTATACTTTTTTTTTTCTTCTTCTTCTTGCTTTTTATTTCACAATGTGTCGTAGAGATTACTCATAGCAGTACAGAGAGGGAGTCCTCCTTGCTTTTTATGCTTGCATAGTACTCTAGGGTGTAGTTGTACCTTAGATTATTTAGTTGGCCCTGTACTGGGCATCTGTCATATTACTAGTATTCTGTTAGGAATTTTCTACCATAAATAGCCTCGTGTATATGCCTTTTATCTTTTTGCAGTGTTTCTTTGGGATGGATTTTTAGAAGAGGGATTGCTGTTTCCAAGAGTAAATACCAATGTATTTTTATAGATAGCATCAAACCCCACCACAGGGACTGTACCATTTAACATTACTTCTAGCAATGCATGAAAATGCCTATTTCCCCACAGAGGAAGAGGAATGCTGAGGGGTGGTGAACAGCATGTGAGAAGTTCATGAAAGCCATCTCACTAAATCAGAAGAATTAGATATTTGGATAGGAGTCCTACTCCTGTGCTTGTCTTTGACAATTCAGTCTCTACTCTTTTCAGTCTTTTGTGGATCTGGGTCCACATCCCTCAGATGGGAGAGGCAGTCTTGCATAAAGCAGAAACTTCATGTCAGCTAGAAGACCAAATTGGAGGGACTTCTGTCCTAGGGAAAAGACAAGCACAAAACCAGAAATCCACAACTCTGATGTAGTGAAGGGCTAAAAGAGAAAGTAAACATGTAGTCCCTTACTCATGAGGAGAACCAAGGATGAAACCAACACAAGGGTGACCTTATCCTTTACTCTCTATCTGCAAACTGAGTAGAAAGCTGCAAGAGTTTGTGTGTGTATAATTGTTGTAAAGAAGACTGAGATACAAGCAACATGCAGACACCCACACTGAAACATATAAACACACCATCAAATAGTTTTGAGCTACTTGTCTTATGTATAAAACAGTATACTGTGAACATGTTTCCAAAGCAATGAATATATGAGCATCATATTTGTAATTTCACAACTTTTTGTTTTCCACATTTTGTACAATAAAGTTTCTAAATTTAGAACACCAGAGAATTGCACATTTATAAAATAAAAGAATCCTCTATCTCTCTACAATGTGCACACACTGATTTACAAAATATTTTTAATGTACTATTTTCACAC
The DNA here is from genome assembly GCF_000951045.1 of Mandrillus leucophaeus. Taxonomy (NCBI): domain Eukaryota; kingdom Metazoa; phylum Chordata; class Mammalia; order Primates; family Cercopithecidae; genus Mandrillus; species Mandrillus leucophaeus. The sequence continues at coordinate 1,072,538 of NW_012108797.1, read as the reverse complement.
AGCATATGAACATGATTCTTAATGCATTTCTACACTATAATTTTGTGACTAGGTCACAGATTTTTCTGATTTACAGAACAGAATCTTAATAACTTTATCACATTATCAGTTAATTATTTTCATTGTTTAAGATTTATCAAATATAATCAAAATGTATATTACATATTAAAAATATTGTCCATCTGTCACATCTTCTCCTTCTCCATATACAAAGATAGTTTCTCTTAATTTATTAGTATCTACTCTTCAGATGTTTTTCTCTGCATGTAGTATACTAACTTACTTTTATTGACACACATACCTCTAAATCCATGTTAATCTGTCTATATAAATTATTTTACATAAATCCATGCACTACATTATAATTTATGACTTAACTGGTTGACTAAATATGATTCTGTTTCATATATTTTATTTGTTTTGGTGTGTTCCCAAGTGTTGGAATTTATATCATTTTTCTAAGATTTATATATTGTCTCGATATGATTGGCTTACTTCTCTTGTTCATGAATATTTCATATTTGTAGGATATAAAACATGATTGAATATGGGTTAGAAATAATTTCTCCCAAATTTTTTATTTCTTTTTGTTTTCTATTTTAGCTATGCAAATACAATTCTATACTTTATAATTTTTTACTATTTAAAAAGCACTTTAGCACATTGTTTTCGAAAGAACGACTCAACTAAATAATAATGCTTTAAGGCCAGGTGCAGTGGCTCACACCTGTAATCCCAGCACTTTGGGAGGCCGACATGGGTGGATCACTTGAGGTCAGGAGTTTGAGACCAGCCTGGCCAACATCAGGAAACCCCATCTCTACTAAAAATACAAAAAATTATCTGGACTTGGTGGTGCACGCCTGTAGTCCCAGCTACTCAGGAGGCTGAGGCAGGAGAATCGTTTGAACCCAGGAGGAGGAGGCTACAATAAGCCACTGCACTCCAGCCTGGGTGACAGAGCGAGACTCCATCTCTAAAAAAAAAAAAAAAAAAAATGCTTTAAGTTATATCAGATGTCAGCTGACGGGACAGAAGGGAAAAAACGTTTTGAATAATTCTAGGTTTAGAATCCTGGAACAATAGTTTATAAGGTAGTTTCCCTAGATCAAGTTATCAGTCTTTTCATTTGTGCTCCCTGATCCAATTAATGGGCATAATTATTTGTACTGGATAGAATTGTTGAAATCAAAATGAGATGAAATATAAAGTACCCTTTATATAGTAGTTGTGTACCTGTTAATAGACTACCATCCAGGTTCCCTTTCCAAAGGGCTATAGCTTGGTCTAGTTCAACCTGTCAGGGATCAGCCAGTCCATGTACATACAGAAGATACTTTATCTTACATTTAGTGGTGTAACTTGCTTATTTAACTGTAGTGGGTAGAATTTTGTCCCCCTCAAAACATGTCCCAATCCTAATCCACCCAAACTTTATTTGGAAATAGGGTCTGTGTAGACATAATGAAGTGAAAGATCTCCCAGAAGGGAATATCCTGAATGTAGGTTGATGCCTAACTCCAATGACTGGTGTCTATATAAAAGAAAGCAGAGGGAGATTTGACACATGCAGGGAAGAAGGCCATGTGAAGACTGAGGCAGAGATTGAGTTATGCCACCTCAAACCAAATAAAGCAGGAGCCACAAGAAGCTGGAGGAGCTAAGAAAGGATTCTCCCCTAAAGGCTTTGGAGGCAATGCAGTCCTGCCTACACCTTGATTTTGTACTTCAGACTTTGGTTTTGTACATCTGAATCATGGGATAATAAATTTCTGTTGTTTAAATATGCAAAGTTTGTGATAATTTGTTATGGTGGCCCTAGGAAACTATGACATGTACAAACATCATACCCCAAATGTCGTTGATTATGAATAAACATTGGTTGATACCCTAATTTTTTTTCATGGCTACAGGGATACGAATACCAGTAAGGTATGTGAAAAGTATTTAAAAGTGCCAACATATCATAGGTACTATATGCTTTTAATGTGTTGGATCATTCAGTACCTAGAACACACTTATGAGTTAAATACTATTGCAAAATTCAGTTTTACAGATGGAAAACTAAGGGACAGAGAGTTTAAGGACTTTGCCTAAGACTGAACAGTTAGGGAGTGGGACAGCTTGGACTTATGTCCAGTGCATCATGCTCTAGAGCCTGGGAAACTATGAAAGCTCTGTTGTTAGGTGAAAGAAGCAGTCTGCAATCATACATACTGTAGGAGCTCATTAAAAGTAATATGCCCTATGTTAGTGTATTTATACGAAACCTGGACCTAGTAAGAAATGGGTGGATTATGACTTTGGAGAGAATGTTCATTGCAATCCCAGAGACAGAAGCCATAGGGCAGTAGGATGATGAGTGGGAAGTGAAAAATGTTAACAGAGCTTGTAGAAAACTCTTTTTGGTACTTTGAATATGAAGGAGAAGAAGGATAAGGGAGGGAGAGACAGAGACAGGGAGATCTGTATCCTGTAGCTGAATGGGTGACGAGGGGGGTCCAAGGAGAGATTTTTTTAAAATATTCAATTTCTTGAAACTTGACCAAGTTAAAAGCTAATGTGAAAAAAAGCTGTCTCAGAATGAACCCTTGAAGTTGCCCACGTGTTTATTTCCCTCATACTTTTGTATCACATTAGAGCTCATGAGACACCTCCAATGGAATAGAATGGGTTTTGAGCTCAATACATATTTAGTTATTACCTAATGAAAGAATAGACATTGTGTGTGAAGAAATGCTAGTAACTCTTGGATTTTTGTCTCTCAGGGAGGCAGCAGATGGCTGAAATTCTGACGCAATGTGGCTGGTTAATGCACGATCTGAAAACCCCTGCACTGGTGATTTTGGGACAGATCTAGAATATACCAATAAATATATTAACATACCAAGTAGTCCAGGAGCAGCCACTGGGCAAACACCATACCTTGCATCCCTGGTGCTGTCTCTGAGCTCAACAGGTAAGTTCAAAGACATTCCTGTCTTCCCAGTGTGGGGAACTAAATTTGGGTCATCTCAGAAGCATGATGTTAGACAGCTCTTATGAGTTTCTGATAACACTCACGAAGTAGAGAAACTACTGTCTACAAAACTTTGAACTCAAGGCATATCACAGGAACATTTGCTTTCTTCAACTAGATGTCTGTATTCTCATAAGGGGGAGCAATGAGAAATGATTTTTCACAATGCCTGCCTTAGCACTGAGGCTCCGCCAGCCCCTAATGCTATGTCCCATTTAAAGGCCATTTAAGTCCCACTCCATGCCATATACTCTGAAGAGGTTTCCTCATGTACCCATCAGGCAGCTATGTAAGGATGGTATGGTCAGTCCCATTTAAAAGATGACTAAGCTCAGGCTCTTACCTAAGTCACCTGTTCAGGTAAGTGGCAGGATTTGAATGAAATTCCATCCCTCACCCTCCCTAGAGGACCCTGAGGAGCCTCCCTTTTAGAAGATGGGTTTCTGGGCTTGAGAAATGGTGAGATTCCACCCCCCTGCTATTGTGACCCCATGAGTCTTTACTCAACAACTTTTCTGGATGAAGATGACAGAGGTGAGATCCCATTCTTTGTGCCAACAGACCTGTGTGTAGGGACACATGAGTTGGCTGATTGATGCCTGAAGTGGTGAGTGGGCTCAGGCAGAAGCTCAAGAGTTGGCCTTGAGACAGGTGAGCGCATATTTATGAGAGAGAGAGTTTATTAAGTATTAACTTACACAGTCACAAGGTCCCACAATAGGCCATCTGCAAGCTGAGAAACAAGGAGAGTCAGTTCGAGTCCCAAAACTGAAGAACTTTGAGTCCAATGTTCGAGAGCAGGAAGCATCCAGCATGGGAGAAAGATGTAGGCTGGGAGGCTAGACCAGCCTCTCTTTTTCACATTTTTCTGCCTGCTTTATATTCACTGGAAGCTGATTAGATTGTGCCCACCAGATTAAGAGTGGATCTGCCTTTCCCAGCCCACTGACTCAAATGTTAATGTCTTTTGGAAGCACCCACACAGACACACCTGGGATTAATACTTTGTATCCTTCAATCCAATCAAGTTGACACTCAGTGTTAACCATCACAACTCCTTTAGGCAAATGCACTCTATATTTCATCTCCTTTAATCTCAACAGCTATTCAAGTTACCTACAAGAATACCCACTGAATTATGTCCATTATTCAGATCAGGGTACTTTAGACAAGTTTCTGTACATCAGGGAAATATCTTTGTTGTGTCTTGATTAGCAGGTAATTCTGAATTATTCTAAAGTTTTCTCCAGTTTGTCTCTGTGCCTCCTGGGCTCGGAATGATCTAATTCTCCTTGGGCACTGCCATTACATGTTCCAAGGCAGTTTAACATTTTTTTAAAAAATTGTGATCCATATGGTTTTAAGTCAGAAGATAATTTAAATTGAAAAATTCTAAATTTAAAAAACCTAAGAATAGCGTAAAAACTCTGGAAAAATCTGTGCAAACGAGCTGAGATACTGGGTTAGAATTCATGCTTTGCGAAGCACACTAACAAAGAACTTAGGCAAATAATTTCAGTGGAGAAGTCAAATAATTAGATACATTAACAATAAACACATGAACTATGCCAAAACCACAGAAACTAATAAGATGTAAATATAAATCCTGAGAAGAATAGTGGAAAAAATAGGTTGCAAAAGAAGATAAGGATGTGATTCAACCTTTGGAACAGTCTGTGTGTGTGTGTGTGTGTGTGTAGGTGAACATATTTGTGTGCATCTCACCTGTGGAGACACATTTCACAGTATGCACCATTCTATGGACAGCAGACACCTAGGGGTCAGGGGTTAGGAGCTGCTCCAGTGAGAGATACAGGTTAATTTCAATTCATATATGTGTTTTTATATATTGTTTTACATTTTATATTCAGGAAAAAGTATTTTGATAAAATATTAAAAACAATATGCTGTGAACATATTGACAAGAGTATGGTACACATATATTCCTTACTTTAGGCATTCATTTATTCAATTTCCTAGGGAAATAATGTAGATTTTTTTAAAATGAATTGACTCACACATGAGTGTGTGTGTATGTGTGTATGTTCTAGCTCCTCTAGCTCTACCACCTCAAATACAGTTCACAGTTGCAGCATTATCCCCAGTTCAGACTGACACTGTACTTCCAATCTCAAATTTAGATATCCCAGAAAACGTACTTTTTTATAACCCAGAAAAATGATGGATACAGAGGGATTTCTGTAGGTACGTCAAAAATTCCAGAAAACTGGCTGATCCCATTAATCAACCTCCCAACCTCCATCCCTCCCTTTCCCCTGCTGAACTCACCAGTCAACTCTCAGAGTTGCAATCCTGGCTCTGGCCACTAGGAGACATCACAGCCATCTTCACTTTTGTTCTTTTTTAAGGAAAAGGAGTACATCTAACAAAGAGTAACAGATGTTATAACATCGTTTGTTCACTGAAATACCAGTTCTGTTTGGAGTATTTGTGTGTATATTAAAACAGTTCCATTTGCTGTCGACCCCAAATCTACATCACATTCACTGATTCATCTCTTCCCTTCTCAGTGTAGGTTGAGGTTTCCACACTGTAGGAGGGTCCCTTCCAGACAGCAGGGCATTCGTTCACTCTCCATCCACCCCTGTACAGGCTTCCTGGACCTTCTACCACCGCTTCCCACTCATCCCCTCTCCAGGACACTATAAGCACAGCCTCCCAGACCTGCCCTTTTTGCCCTCATCCTCTCTCAGTCACCTCTCACCTGCCCTGATGCGATCCATTAAGATTCTGTCTTCCAGCAACAGCCAAGGAGTGTTAGACCTACCTGGTGTTTCATCCTATGGATGCCCCACCATATATGTATTTGCAGTCTTCTTTTACACTTACCAGTTGTTCTTTTTTTTTGACAGAATTAGAATGAATCATTCTGCACTTAGGCTCATAAGCTGTGGTTTAAGGGAAGTATTGTATTTTTTGCTCCTTGCAGACACGTCTTTGCAGAAGAGTTCTATAATGGTGGTACAATGGCGCCCCCCTCATGACAGAAGCTTGAACTACAGCTTGAACATCGGTGAGCAGGAAGGTGGGAGGGAGGGGCTGTGGCCCATGCATACCCTATAGAGCGTTCTGAAACTCTGGGTTGAAAAAGGAGGCATTCCAGGTTAAAGGGATACAGAAGTCCACTAGATGTTCCAGACTCTTCATATGCTGAATAGAAAACTGTATGTGGGAATAACAGAAAAATCATTTTAATTTCTATAGAGATGAAATATACTGTCTACATTGTTCAATACAATAGCTAATGGCAACTGTGGCGGTTGAACACCTGAAATGTGTTGAATGGAACTGAACTTTTAGTTTCATGTATGTTTAATCAACTTAAATGTAAATGGCCATATGTGGACAATGTCTACTATATTGGACAGCAGTGACTCAACACATTTTTCTGCACCTTTCTTCAGTTAACAATATATGCTGAAAATCATTACAAAGGAGTAGAAGGGGGAGTTCTCATTGCTTGTTTTACCTCCAGAGAACTCTGGGATGTAGATGTACCTTAGATTATTCAATCAATTCCTTATTGATGGACATCTGTCTCATTTCTAGTCTTGTCCTGTTACAAATTGTTCTACCATGAATTGCCTTGTCTTCATGCCTTTTGTCTTTTTTAATTGTATCTTTGGGGGTACATTCTTAGAGATTGCTGGCCCTGGAAGAATACATCTGTGCTGCATAAAATAAAAGATTTGAAACGAGAGGATCTGGAAACATGGTGACAAGCAGTGAATGTTGGTTGTATCTCGTTATTCTTTTGATTCCATGTACTTTCTGATCTCCTATTTTCATCCTAGTGTGACATGGTGAATGAATTTATTGAGCCCCAGAAAGAAGGAATATTAAAGAAGAGCAAAGAATAATAGCTGGACAGAAGATGGGGGTCATTGAACCTGTATCCTAGTTGCCAGACCTGTAAAGTGACCACGGGACCTGTAGTGAGTCCTGTTCTTTTGTTGGCCTCTAGTCTACCACAGAAGGACATTTATTATAGGAACAGTAGTTAGCTGTGTGGGCTTTGGGGTGAGAAGGACTTGGATTTGAGTCTGGGAACTATCACTCAATGGTTGCATAATCTAGAGCAAATAATTTATCTATCATGTATCCTACAATTGCTGGCATTTTTATTATTGTTTATTTTGTTTTATTATTGCACCATTCATCCAAAGGGTGAATGATAGGAATCAGGATTACACTGTCAGGTATTGCAATGTTCCATGAAACTTTGCTTTTGTAACTGATGGAGTCTTTGACATACAGATTAAAGGATGTCTGTAGAAAGCTCATGAACAGACCCATATATATATATTACATTTAATATGCAATGTAGATATGGCATTTCCAATCAGATGCATTGTTTGAAAATTGGGGTTGGGTCAGCTGGTTCATTAAAAGGCAAAGTTAGATTATATGTCTTGTAATTTAATCAGAATGATTCATCCACATATTAGTACTTTGTATAAAAGTTCAAATAGAAGTAGAAATGAAAATAAAAACCCAGAATACCAAGCTCCATATATAGTATAACCATTATATAAAATGTAATGTATGTGTGTCCATTACATTTGCTTATATACATGTATAAAAAAACAAAGTAGCATGATGTAAATTTCAATAAGGATAGGAATACTGATGATAAAAGAAAATTAAATTTAGAGGACTTTGAGCAATGAACAATTCGTGAATTGGGCAGCCCCCAGAATCACAGCAGATTCATGGAAACTCTAGCATAGCCATATGGTGGAAAAAAATTTATAGACCAATAAAGGGAAATGATGTACAGAAATTGGAAGTGAGGTACAGAATGGCTGGATTGATTATAGCTTGGTGTTTGCCTTGTTTAAACCCAGTTTGAACACTCCGCAGTACACGAATGGTTGAAGTATGGCCGCTGGGATTGGCCAAGAGTTAGCTATTGTTACAGGCACATACTCCGAAGTTATGTTTTCAATTTTGCCTATTAAGCTAGGTTACAGTTCATCCACAAGGACTCAAATATAGAAGTACGGAGTCCTTCTCAGGTCATATTTAGTTTGCTTTAACACTGGGTATTAATAGTTTTTAAATTCTGCGCTTGACTCAATATTAACCTTTTGCAAAGACAAGTGTGGAATACATTTATGATAAAAATGTGGCTCCTAAAATATGTTACTTAAGAAATATTTCCGAAAAAAACATAGCCGTAAAATTAACCCAGGCTAATCTTACACCTACTTTAGTTTTTCTCTAACCCCAGGTCCCATAGGCTCCCATCTGGCAGTGGGTTTATGCTTCCTCCTGAAGTCACATTCTTCACCAGAACACTCTTTTCACAGGGTCACAGTCTCTCCACACTTTGATTTATTTTCTCTCTGCACTCAGCCTGGGCAACAAAGCAAGACCCTGAAAAAAGAAAGAGAGGAAGGGAGGAAGGTAGGGAGGGAGGGGGAAAGAGAGAGAGAGAGGGAGGGACGGCGGGCTTTGCTGTCTCTTCTTTGTAGCACAGGTAACCTGATAATGCAGTGGAGGAGAAGGAAAATCATCCCCTCATTACATTTTGTTTTATATCCTTTCTTGCTACCTTCTTTTACCTTCCATTTGGACATTGGAATAGCAGCTTTTCATTAAGCTCTGGAAAGGAGACAGCACCGAATGACAGAGCATGAAGATGAGTCTGCTATAAAACAGACTGAAACCAGGAGACCTGGGTCCTAAGTACCAGATCTTTCCTTGTATACCCAGTGGTTAGGGATGTGGGCTTTGGAGTCAGATAGATCAGGTAGAAAATGTGTGTACATTTAATAACTGCTTTCATGATCTTTAGCAAATGTTGAGTCTTCAAATTAATGAAACCCATATTTAGTATACAAACATTAAATATGCATGCATAGAGAATGAAATGAGCATTAATACAAAAAAAAGTTTAAAAATTAACCAGTGATGGGGTTATTGATTAATTATATATCTGGACTTGATTATATTTCCCTGAATTTCTTAATTGGTATGGATCTTTTTAAAATCAGAATTAAGTCTCAGAGAAATAGTGGTTGTTATGAAATCTTAAAGTAACACAAAAAATTATAGAATACAACAGACTTCTACATACTCATGTCAACATATAAAACCTTCATAGGTGAGTCAAACACACTTTAAAGTCTTCTCTTATTACCTCAGCTGCCTTCTTTCCCACAGGTGACCACAATGTATAATTTAGGTTTTACATTTTTAAGACATTTTTCTATACTTTTATTACATATGCATATATCTGTAAGTGAAATATGATATTGTTTTCTGACGTGGTTTCATCCCTAAATACCTGGCTACCTCATGAAATAGGAGAAAGGAAGAAACATGAGGAGAACAAACACACATTCACATCTTAATAGAGGGACCTACCATATATGCCTATTTGTCATTTATACTGTCTCTCAGACTCACTGAAGCAGACACACCCATTTTCTCAGTTTATATGCTGTGGGGAGCTCCAACAAAATCTGCAGATACCATTTTTCAAACCTCTTTATTCCCTGATGAATTCAAAATCTTAGCGCTTCCCTGAAGCTAACTAGCCTAAAATAATGTCTCAGTGTTTCCTGACATGAAATACCTTCCATTTGCCCAGACCTAATTTTCTATCTTTAATCCAAACTGTAATTCATGTAGGCTTACCCTGTCTATCTGGAATCTAAACTGGGTCATGCTGGTGAAAGAAGACAGTGATTCCCTGAGTTGATTTTCATATGTCCAGGCTACTACCCAAATCCATTGATTAGTTCAGGGATGCATATCATTTAGAGCTTGATCTGATTTTGTATCACAATTGCTCAGTATGAGTATATTGTACTTTCCATTTGTTATTTTTGATTGCACAAGGAAGGTATTTCAAAAGAGTTTTTTTGTTATTTGTTTGTTTGTTTGTTTTTCTTTTCTTTTTTTTTTTTTTTTTGAGACGGAGTCTCGCTCTGTCGCCCAGGTTGGAGTGCAGTGGCACCATCTTGGCTCACTGCAAGCTCCGCCTCCTGGGTTCATGCCATTCTCCTGCCTCAGCCTCCCGAGTAGCTGGGACTACAGGCGCCTGCCACCACGTCCGGCTAATTATTTGTATTTTTAGTAGAGACGGGATTTCACCATATTAGCCAGGATGGTCTTGATCTCCTGACCTCGTGATCCGCCCATCTCAGCCTCCCAAAGTGCTGGGATTACAAGCGTGAGCCACCGCACCCGGCCTCGAAAGAGTTTTAATTCATATGTGTTAATTGATGATCCTGGGGACAGAATCCATAGTGTAATGGGATAAAGAGTCAGTCAAAAGTGGAGAGTATTAACAAGGAATGTACAAAACTCTTTGTGGAACTTTGAATTTGAAGAAGAGAGAATCCAGTGGGAGAGGACACATATATGTACACACACACACACACACACACAGAGAGAGAGAGACAGACAGACAGACAGAGAGCGAGCGCCAGAGAGAGAGAGGGGGAGAGGGAGAGGAGTGGTATCTCTATCATGTGGTTGAATAGGTGATGAGAGGTCCAAGGAGGGATTTTTGAAAATCATCAATTTTTTGAAACCCGATCAAGTTTAAAAATTAATGAGAAGAACCATCTCATCTCAGATTTAAACAATGAAGTCACCCATATATTAATTTCCTTTCTTACCCAGTTAATTCGACTTTAGGGTTCATGAGGTACCTCCAATGGAATAGCATGAGTTCTGGGCTCTGTTAATATTTAGTTGTTAGCTAATTAAAAACTGGACAATTGTGTGTTATATTAGTCTGTTCTCATGCTGCTAATAAAGACATAATGGAGACTAGGTAATTTATAAAGGAAAGAGGTTTAATTGACTCACAGTTCCACATGGCTGGGGAAGCCCCACAATCATAGCAGAAGGCAAAAACACATCTTACATGGTGGCAGGCAAGGGAGCTTCTGCAGGGAAACTCCCATTTATAAAACCATCAGATCTCATGAGACTTATTCACTACTATGAGAACAGTGTGGTATAAACTGCCCTTATGATTCAATTATCTCCACCTGGCCCTGCACTTGACATGTGGGGATTATTACAATTCAAGGTGAGATTTGGGTGGGGACACAGCCAAACTATATCATGTGTCAAAGACTTGCTAGTAACTATTGGATTTTTGTCTCTAAGGGAGGCAGCAGATGACTGAAAACCTGAAGTGATGTGGCTGAGTACTGCATGATCTGAAGACTCTGCACTGGTGACTGCGGTATGGGTCCAAATTTTTCCTTAAAAAAAAACCAAAAACTAAAGAGCCCAAAACCATACTGACCAGTCCAGGAACAGCCATTAGGCAAACACAACTTTTTGCTACCCTGGTGTTACCGATTTCTGAGCTCAACAGGTGAATTCAAAGATATGCCTGTTTTTCCAGCATGGGGAGCTGGATTTGGGTCAGCTCAGGGGCATGATGTTGAACAGCTCTTATGAGCTTCTGATAATGCCCAGGAAGTACAGAAACAACTGTCTACAAATCTTTGAACTCAAGGCATATCACAGGGACATTTGCTTTCTTCAACTAGATACCTGTTTTCTCATAAAGAGAAACAATGAGAAATGATTTTTCACAATGCCTCCTTAGCCCTGAGGCTCACCCATCCCCTAGTGCTGTGTCCCAACATTTAAAGGCCATTGAAGTCCCACTCTATGCCATATACTCTGGACAGGTTTTCTCATTTACCCCTCAGGACAGCACTGTAAGGATGGTATGGTCAATCCCATTTCATAGATGGCCAAACTCAGGCTTTCAGAGCCTAAGTTTCTCCAGATAGGTGGTAGGATTGGAATGAGGTTCCATCCCTCATCATCCATAGACAGCCCTGAGTAGCCTCCCTTTTAGAAGATGGGCTTCCAGGGCTTGAGAAATGGTCAGATTCCACCCCTCTGCTATTGTGGACCAAGGCATCCTCACTCCACAACCCCTCTGGGTGATGAAGAAGATAGAGAAGATTAAATCCCGCCATTTATGCCAGGAGACCTGGGTGTAGGGCCACACGAGTTGGTTGCTCCTCGAAGTAGTGAGTGGGCTCAGGCAGAAGCTCAAGTATTGGCCTTGGGACAGGGAAGCTTGAGAGAAGGAAATTAACATACACTAAACTACTGTAAGCAAATGCACTTTATATTTCATCTCCTTTAATCTTAACTGCTATTCAAGGTACCTATCACTTTGACCATTATTCATATTATGGTACTTTGGGAAAGTTTATGTAAATCGGGGAGAAAACTCTTTTCTCTCCAGATCAGCAGCTAACTCTAGAATTACTTAAAGTATTTTTCCATTTTTGTCTTGATATCTCCAGGACTCTCAATGCTCGTATTTTTCTCAAGGCCGACAGTACACACGCCCTAAGGTGTTCTTCACCAGTATTTCTTTTTAAATTACAATCTGTGTATATCTTATTCATATTATTGAAGTTGAAAACACGTTCTAAATGAAAATAACACTAAGAATTTCTATAAAATAATGGGGAAACATTTTCAAACTACATCTCAGATGTTAGATTAGCATCCACAATTTATAGGGCAAGCTCAGTAACAAAGCAGTTGGCAACTAATTTTGACATACAATTCCAATAGATATAGACATGAACAATGAACTTGTTGATTATGTTAAAACTGTAAGAACTAATAAGATGCTAATATAAATCCTCAGAAGAATATTAAATGGAAAAGACAGGTTGCAAAAGGAGATGATTAATGTGATCACACTTTTTGGCAAAGATTATATGCATGTGTAGGTGGACATGGTCATGTGCACCGCATCCACAGAAACATGTCTGGAATGTGTGCACCATTCTATGGACAACAGACATTTTGGGTCAGGAGGTAGGAGTTGAGCTAGTGAGAGGTGAAGATTAATTACAATTCATAAATGTGCTTTTGTATATTTGAAATTTGGTATTCAGGAATAAAAGTATTTTGATGAATATTTAGACAATATACTTTTGAACAGATTGACAAAAATAATGTGTATTATGTTCATTAATTTGAAATAGCTATTACTGTATTCTATTTAATGGTGTAAGACGTAGTTAAGTAGAAGGACACAAAACAAGTCTCAATAAATTTAAAAAATCAAAATCATATCAAGTATGTTCTCAGACAAAAATGGAATAAAAGTAGAAATCAGTAACAGGAGGAACCTGGGAAACTGTACAAATATGTGGAAATTAAACAAACAGCATGCTCCAGAATGACCACTGAGTCAAGAAAAAAAATTATGGAGGAAATCAAAAAGTTACTTGAAACAAATGAAAATGGAAACACAGCATATCAAAATCTATGAGCTACAGCAAAAGCAGTGCTAAGAGAAAAATTTACAGCAATAGATGCCTTCATCAAAAAAGGCAAAAGATTCCAAATAATCAATCTAACTGTACACCTCAAGGAACTAAACAAGGAAAAACAAACCAAATCCCAAATGAGTAGAAGGAAGGAAACAGTAAAAGTCAGAGCCAAACTAAACAAAATAGAAACTAAAAATATACAAAGTTTTAATGAAACAAAGAGTTGGATTTCTGAAAAGATAAAAAATTGATAAACCGCCAGCTAGACTAACCAAGAAAAAAAAAGAGAGAAGACACAAATAAACATCAGAAATGAAAAAGGAGACACTACAACTGATAACATGGAAATACAAATAATCATTCAGAGACTATTATAAACAATTATATACCACCAAATTGGAAAGCCTAGAGGAAATAAATAAATTCCTGGACGTATGCAACCTACCAAGATTGAATCAGGAAGAAATAGAAAACCTGAACAGACCACAATAAGTAATGAGATTGAATCAGTAATAAAAATCCTCCAACAGAGAAAAGCCCAGGCCTGGGTGGTTCCTCTGATGAATTCTATCAAACCTTCAAAGAAGAACTAACGCAAGTTATATTCAAACAGCTGAAAAAACATTGAAGAGGAGGGAATTCTCCCTAACTCATTTTATGAGAGCAGCATTATTATGATATTAAAAACCAGACAAGGACTCAACAAAAAAGAAAACTACAGGCCAATAACCCTGATGAAAATAGATGCAGAAGTTCTTAGCAAAATACTAGCAACCTGAATCCAACAGCACATCAAAAAGATAATATGCCATGAACAAGTGGGTTTTATACCAGGGATGCAAAAATGGTTCAACATATGCAAATCAACAAACATAATACAGTAATTACATCAACAGAATGAAGTACAGAAACCGTATGATCATCTCAACCAATCCATAGAAAGCATTTGATAAAATTCATCATCCCTTCATGATAAAAACTCTCAAGAAACTAGGCATCGAAAGAACATACCTCAAAATAATAAAAACCATATATGATAAACTCATAGCTATCATAATGAATGGGGAAAAGCTGAAACCGTTTCATCTAAGAACTGGAACAAGACAAGGATCTTGTTTTTTCACCTTCATCACTACTATTCAACATAGTACTGGAAGACCTAGCCAGAGCAATCAGACAAGAGAAATAACAGATATCCAAGTCGGATATCTTTGCATTTGTTCCTCTTTGCAAATGATATAGTTTTGTATCTAGAAAAACCTAATGGCTCCATCAAAACCCTCTCAAATTTGATAAATACAATAAAGTTGTAGGATAGAACCTCAATATACAAAAATCGGTAGTGTTTATATGCACCATTGATGAAATAGCTGATGATGAAATGGCTGAGAAAGAAATTAAAAAGGCATGCCTACTTGAAACAGCTACCAAAAATAACCTAGGAATAAATTTAACCAAGTAGGTGAAAGACCTCTACAAGGAAAACTACAAAACACTGATGAAAGAAACTGAAGAAGACACAAGCAAATGGAAAGATATTCTATGCTCATGGACTGGAAGAATTAATATAATTAAAGTGACCATACTGCCAAAAGTAATCTGCAGATTCAATGCAATCCTTATCAAAGTACCAATGACATTTTTCACAGAAATAGAAAAAACAATCCTAAAATTGTTGTGCAACCGCAAAGGAACCCAGATAACCAAACCAATCCAGACCAAAAAGAACAGAGCCGGAGGCATCACACTACTTGACTTCAAAGTATATTACAAGGCTATAGTAATCATGTTTTGATTACTATATGGTATTGGTATGAAAACAGACACAAAGACCAATGGAACAGAATAGAGAACGCAGAAATAAAACCACATGTTTACACACAAAACTGATGTTCAACAAAGGCACCAAGAACATACGTTGAGGAAAGGACATCCTCCTCAATAAATGGTATTGGGAAAATTGGATATGCATATGCAAAAGAATGAAACTGCACCTCTGTCTCTCATCTTACACAGAAATCAACTCAAGATCGATTAAAGACTTAAATGTAAGACCGGAAACTATAAGAGTACTAGACAGAAACCTGGGGTAAACACTTAAGTACATTGATCTAGGCAAAAAAAAAATTTTTTTTTTTCTGGACAGGAAGTAGAATTTATTGGTGAGTATTAAGTGGGGGCAGCATATTGGAAGCCCTCATGAGTGCAGGGCCCGCCATTTGTTCAGAGGACCACGATTGGGGATGTACAGCCATCTGGGATGAGCCACTTTTCAGCCACCATGTCTTCAAAGTCATCAGCATTGAACTTGGTGAAGCCCCACTTCTTTGAGATGTGGATCTTCTGGCGGCCAGGAAACTTGAACTTGGCCCCGTGCAGGGCCTCAATCACATGCTCCTTGTTCTGCAGCTTGGTGCGGATGGACATGATAACTTGGCCAATGTAAACCCTGGCCACAGTGCCCTGGGGCTTTCCAAAAGCACCTCGCATGCCTGTTTGGAGCCTGTCAGCCCCAGCACAGGACAACATCTTGTTGATGCGGATGACGTGGAAGGGATGGAGCCACACCCGGATATGGAAGCCATCCTTGCCACACCTTTTTACCATGTACTTATTGGCACAAATTCGGGCAGCCTCCAGGGCTTCAGAGGACAGCTGCTCATATTCATCTGACACCATGTGGCCACAGAGCGGAAACTCATCCACTTTTGCCTTCTTCCACCCCAGGTCAAAGATGCGAATCTTGGCATCAGGGACACCTCGGCAGAAGCGAGACTTTGGGTATGGCTTGTTCTTACAATACCGGTAACAACGGGCGGGGCAGCGGCCCATGGCGACACCAGGATCCTCAGTGGCGCGCCGAAGGGAAAGAGAGATCTAGGCAAAAATTTTATGGCTAAGACCTAAAAAGACAACAAAACCAAAAATAGACAAGTGACCAATATGTGTGTCCACCGCAGAGTCCAGGGCCTTTCCTCTGCAGTACCTTGTCAGTGTCAGTACTTTCTTCATTCCTCTATAGCCTTTCTCACCTCCCTGTACTTGGGGAGTCTAAATGGCACTACTTTATGAGTGTCTGTAGAGCAATACTTATCAAGGCCTACATAGGCTCACACCCTTTGTGCTAGCATTTCCTTTTATATGTTTATCTTCAGGACTTAGTGAAGAATGTTGATAAAGATCTGGTTACAAGTACTGCCATCCTCATATTTCCCTGTTTTCACTTTTGGGCTTGAATTTGGAAAGGGAAACCAAATGAGATGCAAAGACACAAAGAATCCAGAAGGAAGTAAAGGGAAATGTGGTTGTCAGCACACACACATACACACACACACACTCCTACATCAACCAGGTTCTGTTATCACAATATTACAATTCCCTCAACATAGTTGTTGGACTCCAAGGGGACCCATTCAGCTCACCAGAGCAAATAACCAAGGGAACTGTGCCCTGGATTACACCCACTACCAGTACACAGACTCTGAAAAAATGCCATCCACATCGTGTAGATAATAGGGAATATTGGAACGCACTGAATAACATGGGGTTGTGAAAATTGATTATGTCACATCCACAGGATGAAATTTCAGAAGAGCGCAAAAATGAGTTATATTGAAACAATGATGAGAGATGACTTTTTTGCCTATCAGATTAGTAAAGATTCACATTATTTCTAATGTGGGCAGAAAGGAACTTTCATACTGGAATATTAAGAGTGTAATACTTTTATTAGAAGTATTTTGATTTCAGATAAATGCACGGGGGTAAGATGGCACATAGGAGGCAGGACTAGCTTGAAGTTCCTGCTCAGATGGACAGAGCAGCCTGTGGAGACTCAAACTGTAAACCTTTGCTCCAAGAAGTACTGCAGGAACATACCAGGATAGCTGAGAGAATTCACAGACCCTTTGAAGAAACTGGATCACTGCTGCAGGCCCCCTGAGATACCGAAAAACTGAGTCTGCTTGCTTTGTCAGCGGGGAAGCTGGTGGTCTGGGACAAGTTCTCAGCCCTAGTCACTGGTTGCCCTGACACAGACTCATTGCTGTTGCGGGGCACAGTGGGAGTGACACTGGCCTTTAGGACTGCAGGCTGTGTGGGAGCAGGCTGAGGCCCATGACCGCTGACTTTCCCCCCACTTGCTGGCAAACTGTATGATTCAGCAGAAGCAGCCATAATCCCCCTGGGAATATAACTCCATTGGACCGGATATCACACCCCCATCCCCCACAGCAGCCACAGCAAGCCGCACCCAAGGAGAGGCTGAGCTCAGCCACGCCTATCCCTGCCTCTACCTGGTGGTCTTTCTCTACCCACCCTGGTAGCCAAAGACCAAGGTCAGAATCTCTTGGGAGTTCTGTGGCCCTGCCCACCGCCTGAGAAATCTGAATACTTAACCAGCTCTCCCTAGGGAAAGTTGGCATCCTCTCTACAGGACACAGCTGATGCACTCTTGAAAGCACCACCTCCTAGCTGGAGGCCAACCAACACAAAACCAGCACACTAAACCAAAATACAACCAAGGACCCTTACAGAGCCCACTTCACTCCCCTGCTACCTCCACTGGCTGCAGAACCTGAAGATGGATCACATCACAGGACTCTTTCCAGACACTCTCCAGGACCAGCCCAGAGCCCAGTAGCTCCACTGGGTGGCTAGACCCAGAAGAGCAAAAACAATCATGACAGTTTGGCTCTCAGGAAGCCCCATTTATAGGGGAAGGGAGAGAACACCACATCAAGGGAGCACCCCATGGGACAAAAGAATCTGAACAGCAGCTCTTGAATTCCAGATCTTCCCTCTGACATAGTCTGCCCAAATGAGAAAGAACGAGAAAAAAATTTCTGATAATACGACAAAACAAGTTTCTTTAATATCCCCAAAAGATTGCACCAGCTCACCAGTGATGGATCCAAACCAAGATGAAATCCTGGAATAGCCAGCAAAAGAATTCAGAAGGTTGATTATTAAGCTAATAAAAGAGGCAACAGAGAAAGATGAAGTCCAACTTAAATAAATCAATAACATGATATAGGATATAAAACGAAAATTCTTCAGTGAAACAGCATAAATAAAAAAACAATTACAATTTCGGGAAATCAGGGGCACACATAGAGAAATGCAAAATGCACTGGAAAGTCTCAGCAATAGAATCAAACAAGCAGAAGGAAGAACTTCAGAGCTCAAAGACAAGGCTTTTCAATTAACCCAATCCATCAAAGACAAAGAAAAAAGAATTTAAGAAAAATGAATAAAGCATCCAAGAAGTTTGGGACTATGTTAAATGTCCAAACCTAAGAACAATTAGTGTTCCTGAGGAAGAAGAGAAATCTAAAAGTTCGGAAAACATATTTGAGGGAATAATCAAAGAAAACTTCCCCAGCCTTGCTAGAGATCTGGACAAATACAAGAAGTTCAAAGAATACCTGGGAAATTCATTGCAAAAAAAGATAATTGCCTAGGAACATAGTCATGAAGTTATCTAAAGTCAAGACAAAGGAAAGAATCTTAAGAGCTATGAGACAAAAGCATCAGGTAATCTATAAAGGAAAACCTATCAGATTAACAGCAGATTTCTCAGCAGAAACCCTACAAGCTAGAATGAATTCGGGTCCTTTTTTTAGCCTCCTTAAGCAAAACAATTATCAGCCACGAATTTTGTATGCAGAGAAACTAAGCTTCATAAATGAAGGAAAGATACAGTCTTTCCCAGACAAACAAATGCTGA
Organism: Mandrillus leucophaeus; assembly: GCF_000951045.1. NCBI lineage: Eukaryota > Metazoa > Chordata > Mammalia > Primates > Cercopithecidae > Mandrillus > Mandrillus leucophaeus. Next base: position 1,053,481 of record NW_012108797.1, on the reverse strand, counting down.
GAGAATTCACCACTACCAAGCCAGCAGTACAAGAACTGCTAAAAAGAGCTCTAAATATTAAAACAAATCCTCAAAATATACCAAAATAGACTCTCCCTAAAGCATAAATCTCACAGGACCTATATGACAGTAACACAATGCAAAAACAAACAAACAAATAAATATACAGGCAACAAATAGCACAATGAATAAAATAGTACCTCACATCTCAATACTAACATTGAATGTAAATAGCCTAAATGCTGCACTTAAAAAATACAGAATGACAGAATGGATAAGAATTCACCAACCTAGTTTCTGCTGTCTTCAGGAGATTCACGTAACACATAAGGACTCATATAAACTTAAGGTAAAGGGATAGAAAAATATATTCCATGCAAATGGACACCAAAAGTGAGCAAGAGTAGCTATTCTCACATCAGACAAAACAAACTTTAAGGCAACAGAAGTTAAAAAAGAGGGACATTATATAATGATAAAAGGACTAGTCCAACAGGAAAATATCACAATTCTGAATATATATGCACCTAACACTGGACCTTTCAATTTATAAAGCAGTTACTACTAGACCTAAGAAATGAAACAGATGGCAACACAGTAAAAGTGGGAGACTTTAATACTTCACTGACAGCACTGGACAGGTCATCAAGACAGAAAGTCAAAAAAGAAACAATGGACTTAAACTATACCCTATAACAAATGGACTTAACAGATATTTACAGAATAGTCTACCTAACAACTACAGAATATATATTCTATCCATCAGTACATGGAACATTCTCCGAGTTAGACCACATGATAGGCCACAAAACAAGTCTCAGTAAATTTAAGATAATCGAAATTATATCGAGTACTCTCTCAGACCACAATGGAATAAAATTGGAAATCAACTCCAAAAGGAGCCTTAAAGCCATGCAAATACATGGAAATTAAATAACCTGCTCCTGAATGATCGTTGTGTCAACAATGAAATCAAGATGGAAATTTAAAAATTCTTTGAATTGAAAGATAATAGTGACACAACCTATCAAAACCTCTGGGATACAGCAAAAGCAGTGCTAAGAGGATAGTTCATAACATTGAATGCCTACATCAAAAAGTCTGAAAGAGCACAAATAGACAATCTAAGATCATACCTAATGGAACTAGAAAAACAAGAACAGTCCAAACCCAAACCCAGGAGAAGAAAAGAAATAATGAAGATCAGAGCAGAACTAAATAAAACTGAAACAAACAAAAACAATACAAAAGATAAATGAAACAAAAGCTGGTTCTTTGAAAAGATAAATAAAACTGATAGACCATTAGCAAGATTAACCAAGAAGAGAAAAGGTCCAAATAAGCTCAATTAGAAATGAAATGGGAGATATTACAACTGATACCACAGAAATACAAAAGATTATTGAAGGCTACTATGAACACCTTTATGCACATAAACTAGAGAACCTACAGGAGATGGATAAATTCCTGGAAATATACAACCCTCCTAGATTAAACCAGGAAGATATAGAATCTCTGAATATACAAATAACAAGCAATGAGATTGAAATAGTAATACGAAGATTGCCAATAACAAACAAAAAAAAAAAGTTCAGAACCAGACAGATTCACAGTTTAATTCTATCAGACATTCAAAGAATTGGTACCAATCCTATTGACACTATTCCAAAAGATAGAAAAAGAGAGAATCCTCCCCCAAATCATTCTATGAAGCCAGTTTCACCATAATATCAAAACCAGGGAAGGACATAACGAAAAAGAAAGCTACAGACTGGTATCCCTGATGAACATAGATGCAAAAATCCTCAAGAAAATACTAGTGAACCAAATTCAACAACATATCAAAAAGAAAATCCACCATGATCAAGTGGGTTTCATGCCATTCATGCAGGGATGGTTTAATATACACAAGTCATAAATGTGATACAGCACATACACAGATTTAAAACAAAAATCACATGATCATCTCAATAGATGCAGAAAAAAAGCATTCGACAAAATCCAGCATCTCTTTATGATTAAAACCCTCAGCAAAATCGGCATAAAAGGGACATACCATACTGTAATAAAAGCCATCTACGACACAAACAAAGGGAAACACATCCCATGCTCATGGATGGGTACAATCAATATTGTGAAAATGACCATACTGCCAAAAGCAATATACAAATTGAATGCAATTCCCATCAAAATACCACCATTATTTTTTTTCACAGAGCTAGAAAAAACAATCCTAAAATTCATATGGAACCAAAAGAGAGCCCACATAGCCACAGCAAGACAAAAAATAATAGGCGCATAGACCAATGGAACGGAATAGAGAACCCAAAAATAAAGCCAAATACAGCCAACTGATCTTTGACAAAGCAAACAAAAACTTAAAGTAGAGAAAGGACACCCTATTCAACAAATGGTGCTGGGATAATTGGCAAGCAACATGTAGAAGAATGAAACTGGATTCTCATCTCTCACCTTATACAAAAATCAACTAAAGATGGATCAAAGACTTAAATCTAACACCTGAAACCATAAAGATTCTGGAAGATAATATCAGAAAAACCCTTCTAGACATTGGCTTAGGTAAAGACTTCATGACCAAGAACCCAAAAGCAAATGCAACAAAAACAAGAATAAATAGATGGGACTTAATTAAACTACAAAGCTTCTGCACAGCAAAAGAAATAATCAGCAGAGTTAACAGACAACCTACAGAGTGGGAGAAAATCTTCACAATCTATACATACAACAAAGGACTATTATCCAGAATCTACAAAGAAATCAACAAGAAAACAAAACAAAAACATCAAAAAGTGGGCTAAGGACATGAATAGACAATTCTCAAAAGAAGATATACAAATGGCCAGCAAGCATGTGGAAAAATGCTCAACATCACTGGTGATCAGGGAAATGCATATCAAAACCACAATGCAACACCATCTTATAACTGCAAGAATGGCCATAATCAAAAAATCAAAAAATAATAAATGTTTGAGTGCATGGGGTGAAAAGGGAACATTTTTACACTGCTGGTGGGAGTGTAAACTAATAAAACCACTGTGGAAAACAGTGTGGAGATTCCTTAAAGAACTACAAGTAGATCTCCCGTTTGATGTAGCAATCCCACTACTGAGTATCTACCGAGAAGAAAAGAAGTCATTATACGAAAAAGATACTTGCACATGCATGTTTATAGCAGCACAATTTGCAATTGCAAAAATATGGAACCAACCCAAATGCCCATCAGTCAATGAGTGGGTAAAGAAAATGTGATGTATATATATATATGAATACTACTCAGCCATTAAAGGAACGAAATAATGGCTTTCACAGCAACCTGGATAGAATCGGAGATTATTATTCTAAGTGAAGTAACTCAGGAATGGAAAACCAAACATCGTATGTTCTCACTCATATGTGGGAGCTAAGCTATGAGGACACAAAGACATAAGAATGATACATTGGTCTTTGGGGACTCAGGGGAAACAGTGGGGAGTGTTGAGGGATAAAAGACTATACATTGGGTACAGTGTACACTGCTTGGGTGAAGGGTGTGCCAGTCTCAGATATCACCACTAAAGAAGTTATTCATGTGAACGAACACCACCTGTTCCCCAAAAACCTATTGAGATAAAAAAAAATTAAAAAAATTTAAAAGTATTTTGATTTCATCATCTTAATATAAAATTGTTAAGTGTCTGGAGTTTAAAGATACTCTTTCAAAAACTTATAAAGAAATTATTACTGAAATATTTGTGCATATGAGCAAGAATGTTATATATACCATTGTCTGTAATAGAAACTATGGTAAGGGAACTAAATTTTCACCACTAGGTTACTGTGGAAATAAACTTTAGGATATCATATAAATGAAACACCGGGCCCATAAAAAATATTGATATTATGTTGTAATTTCAAATGTTACAGAAATGTATTTCCATGAAAAGATAGTAATAAAGATGTAAAGAGGGTTACAAAGATAACAAGTAGCCTGGATCCCTTTTTTCTTTTATAGGTCTCTATTTATCCAGTGGTCAAAGAATAAAAAGTAAAATATTTTGTCTTCCTCTCACATAGAGCTCTCTTCTCGGCACAGTAAAAGGCAACAATTTTTGTCTGGAGTCCTTCAGTACCCCTAAACACTGGGAATGCTCACTTTTCCACCAAGACTTCCAGAAAGCTTTATAGGGTGGGCTTGGGCCACAGTCTCTCCTTCCCACATTCCTATTCAGCAGTGTTGTAGCTGCAATGCAGATTTGTGTCGGGAAAGGGCACCACGGTACCACCATTATCAAACTTTTTGGCAAAGAAGTGTCCGCAAGGGGCAAAAACTACAATACCTCCCTTACAACCCACCTTATGAACCCAAGTGCAGAATGATTCTGTCAGAAAGATACTGATGTATTTAAAAGAAGACGGAAAAAAAATAAACTGCAGGACATCCTTGGCTATCCTAGGTGGGCAGCCATAGGGCAGTGCGGGGCAGTGGGCAATGACAGAGAGAGGATGAGGGCACAGGAGCAGGGTCTGGGCAGCTGTGTCCATAGTGTCATGGAAAGGGAATGACAGAGAGAAGGTGGGAGGAAATCTGAGAAGCCTGTATAGGAGTAGGATAATGAAGGAGGGTGAATGCCCTGCTGTCTGAAGAGGACCCACCCTCCTACAATGTGGACACTGCAACCTGCACCGAGGAGGGAAGTGAAAAATCAATGAATGCAGTGTAGATTTTGGGTCAACAGATCATGGAACTGCTTTCATATGCATGTGAATTTTCCAAACAACCACAAAAAACTCGTAATACTTGTTACTGTATGCAAAATAAGCTGCTTTTAATTTAAAAACAAAAATTGAGATAGTTATGATGTGCCTTCTGATGGACAGAGCCAAGGTTGCAGCTCTGAGAATAGACCAGGTTGCGGGGAAGGCGGGGTTCAGCATAGGGAAGGGAGGGATGGAGTTGGGAGCTTGATTGATGGGATCAGCCTCGTTCCAATCCTGCCACTTATCTGGGTAAGTGACTTAGGCTCTGTGAGCCTGAACTTAGTTATCTGAAATGTGACTGACCATACCACAGCTGTCCTGAGGGGTAAATGAGAAAACCTGCCCAGAGTATATGGCATAGAGTGGGACTTTAGTGGTCTTTAAATGTTGGGACACAGAAGTAGGGGTTGGCAGAGCCTCAGGGCTAAGGAGGCAGTGTGAAAAATCATTTCTTACTGTTTCGCCTTCTGAGAAAATTACAAATCTAATTGAAGAAAGCAAGTGTCCCTGTGATATACCTTGAGTTGAAAGATTTATAGACAGCTGTTTCTCTAGTTCTTGGGTATTATCAGAAGCTCATAAGAGCTGTTCAGCATCAAGTCCCTGAGCTGACCCAAATTCACTTCCTCGTGCTGGGAAGATAGACATGTCTTTGAACTCACCCGGTGATCTCAGTGATAGATAACACCAGGTAAGCAAAGTGTAGAGTTTGCTTAATGGCTGCTCCTGGACTGTTTGGTATGTTAATATATTATAGGAAAGCGGGAAGCGGTGACTCACACCTGTAATCCCACCACCTTGGGAAGCCGAGGCGGGCGGATCACTTGAGGTCAGGAGTTCGAGACCAGCCTGGCCAACGTGGCAAAACCCCGTCTATACTAAAAATACAAAAAGTAGCCAAGCATGGTGACGCGTGCCTGTAATCCCAGCTACTCAGGATTCTGAGGCAGGAGAATCGCTTGAACCCGGGAGGCAGAGGTTGCAGTGAGCTGAGATCGGGCCACTGCACTCCAGTCTGGGCGACAGAGTGAAGCACTGTC
>NW_012108797.1:1012127-1046964 GCF_000951045.1 Mandrillus leucophaeus | reverse complement strand
CTGTCTCCCCTCCCTCCCTCCCCTCCCTCTCTGTCTCCTGCCCCCTCCACCTCTATCTCCTATCTCTGGGTCTCTCTCTTCTCCTTCAAACTTAAACTACCTAAAAAGAGCTTTCTGCATTCTTTGTTAACATTCTTCACTTCCTACTGCCTGCGTATCCCACCTAGTTAGCCAAGCAGTGACTGCCACAGAGACAGGAAAGCAGGAGGGTCTTCATTAAATCATCCAGAGTTCAGCCCTACAGCTTCAATGGGGAATGAGGAGGTGAGGAGAGGGGAATCCTGGCACAGCAGGATTCGGGGTGGAAGTATAGTCATAGTCTCATTCAGCCCAGGGTCCCAGGAGCAATAAACAAATATGAATTAATATACCACGTTTTCATTACCTATGTATCCACTGATGAACTTTTAGGTTGATTCCGCATCTTGACTATGGTGTATAATTACATAAGTACCTTCCCTGTGTAATTAAAAGTAATAAAAGGAAAATATACACATGCCCAGCACTTGTAATACATATCAAATCAAGTTCTAAGTGGAATGCATCCCTATACCATCTAAGGGATGTGGGCAGTAGTCTGAACACATGAAAACTAACTCCCAGAAAATACTGTCTTCTTTCAGCAGGATGGTCTAGATCAGGTTCTGGATATACAGGACAGGCCTAAATTAGTAACAGTTTGAAAGAAAGAAAGAAAATTAGCCCCAGACAAATGAGAAAATGTCTTACATTCAGGATACACTGAGATTGTTTTAGGCAAATTAGCCATAGGAAAACTCTGAGACATTGAACGTATCAGATAAAAGAAGAGTTTGAAAATAGTAACTGTAGAATGTTTTACTGCTCTCTATAGCATATAAACTGAGACCTGGGTGTGTCTGTTTTAGTAGGTTTTAAAGATAATACACATGACTTGGAGACATATATATATATAGTAGGTCCCAGTGTTGAGATATGAATGCATGTTTGTTCTCAGGTTTCTTACTTCCTCTTCTTCAATGAGGTAACCAGGTATTTAGAGAGAAAACCATGCTACAAAACCATATCATATTTTACATACAGGTATGTACCTGTTTAATAAAACTATAAGGTAATGCCTTAAAAATGAAAAGTCCAAATTCTATATAGTGATTATCTCTGGGAAGGTAGGAGGCTAATGCAATCAGAGAGGACTTCAATGTGACTATCAATTGCCTATATACTATTTTATATGTTAACATGGGTACATAGAAAGTTCTCACATTCTATAAGTTTTGTATGTCTGAACTATTTTATAGCAAATACTGTTTCTATGAGCAAAAATTCTGACTTTTAAAAAGCTCCATGCTAATTTATAAATTGTGGAAAGCATAGTCAAGTCCAGAAATAAATAAATAATGTGTGACCCCCCTCCTACTCATTAATTTTTGATAATGTGTCCTTTTTGTATAGTTCCTCCCACTTTATTCTCTATGCGGGCATATTTCATATATATCAATTACCTATGGGTTTCATTTGTCTGGAGACTCAACATTTCCTAAATATCATAAAACCAGTAATTAAGTATGCCAAAATATTGTACTCACTCTGACTCCAAGGCTCATGTCCCTAACCCCTGAGAATGTCAATTTTTTCCTGTGAAAGGGATGAGGCCAGATCAGGGGAGCTGACTTCTCATGGTCTTTTACACAAAGACAAATCTGCTATTGAGGGCCCAGGTCTCCTGATTTCAGTCTGTTGTACAGCAGATTCATCTTCATGTTCTGTTACTCTATGCTGCCTGCTTTCTGGTCCTCAAGGAGAGGCTGCTATTTCGGTGTCCAAATAGAAGGTGAAAGAAGATGACACAAAAGAACATCAAATTGAAAGTAGTTTGCTTAGGATAATGGCCTCAAGCTCCATCCATGTTGCTGCAAAGGACATGATCTCATTCTTTTTTATGGATCTGTAGTATTCCATGGTGTATGTACCACATTTTCTTTATCCAGTCCACTGTTGATGGGCATCTAGGTTGATTCCATGTCTTTGCTATTGTGAATAGTGCTGTGACAAACATACACATGCATGTGTCTTTATAGTAGAACGATTTATATTCATTTGGGAATATACCCAGTAATGGGATTTCTGGGTTGAATGGTAGTTCTATTTTTAGTTGCTTGGGAAATCTCTAGACTACTTTGCACAGTGGCTGAACTAATATACATTCCTACCAGCAGTGTATAAGCATCCCCTTTTCACTGTTCCCTCACCAGCATCTGTTATTTTTTGACTTTTGAATAATAGACATTTTGACTGTTGTGAGATGGTGTCTTATTGTGATTTCGATTTGCATTTCCCTAATGATTAGTGATATTGAGCATTTTTTCGTATGCTTGTTGATCATGTGTATATCTTCTTTTGAGTAGTGTCTGTTCATGTCCTTTGCCCATTTTTTTAATGGGATTGTTTTTCTGCTTGTTGATTTAGTTCCTTATAGATCCTGGATATTAGACCTTTGGAAGATGCATAGTTTACAAATGTTTTCTCCTACTCTGTAGGTTGTCTGTTTACTCTGTTGATAGTTTCTTTTGCTGTGCAGAAGCTCTTTAGTTTCATTAGGTCCTACTTGTCAATATTTGTTTTTACTACAATTGCTTTTGGTGTCTTCATCATGAAGTCTTTGCCAGGGCTGATGTCTAGAATGGTATTTCCTAAGTTTTCTTCTAGGGTATTTATCATTTTATGTTTTACATTTAAGTCTTTAATGCATTTTGAGTTGATTTTTGAAGGATAAAGGTCAAGTTTCAATCTTCTGCATATGTCTAGTCAGTTATCCTAGCACCATTTATTGAATAGGGAGTCCTTTTCCCATTGCTTGTTATTGTTAACTTTGTTGAAGATCAGATGGTTGTAGGTGTGTGGCTTTATTTCTGTGTTCTTTATTATGTTCCATTGGTCTGTGTGTCTGTTTTGTACCAGCACCATGCTGTTTTAATTACTATAGCCTTGTAGTATAGTTTGAAGTCAGGTAGTGTGATGCCTCCATCTTTGTTCTTTTCACTTAAGATTGTTTTGGTTATTTGGGCTCTCTTTTGGTTCCAAGTGAATTTTAGAATTTTTATTCTAGTTTTGTGAAAAACATTGCTAGTACTTTAATAGAATAGCATAGAATCTGTAAATTGCTTTGGGCAGTATGACCATTTTAACAATATTGATTCTTCCTATCCATGAGCATGGAATGCTTTTTCACAATCTTAATTTTTAAGAGGGCAGAATTGAGAACAAAATTGATTTTAAAAGATAAAAAAGCACACCTAATAATAGTAAAGGTTAAAATTCACTGGGAATACATTATCTGTTAATACTTGTGTACCTAATCACACAACAAAAATGTAGTTTGTTTGTTTGGTTGGTTGGTTGGTTGGTATTTTTTTTTTTTTTTTTTTTTTTTTTTTTTTTAGATGGAGTCTCACTCTGTCACCCAGGCTGGAGTGCAGTGGCTTAATCTCGGCTCACTGCAACCTCCGCCTCCCGGGTTCAATCAATTCTCTGCCTCAGCCTCCTGAGTAGCTGGGATTACAGGCGCCCGCCACTACGCCTAGGTAATTTAGTAGAGACCAAGACCATCTTGGCCAGGCTGGTCTTGAACTCCTGACCTCAGGTGAGCTACCCGCCTCAGCCTCCCAAAGTGTTGGGATTACAGGCGTGAGCCACCGCACCCGGCCAAAAATGTAATTTTATAGAGGAAAACTGCAGGAGCAGCAATGAGATATATGAAAAATCATACTAATACCTGAGGCTGTTAAGCTTGGGCCCAAATGCAAATACAGATTAAAATTGTAGAATGCAATGAGAATAATGAAAATAAAAACAGAGCATATCAGAATTTACAGCTAGAGCAGTGTTCAGATAATATTTTTATGCATTACATAGCTATATCAATAAAAAGGAATTAAACAATCAATTCAAAATGCCAGATAAAGAACCACAACATAAATTAAAAGAATGTAGTTGAAAGGAATAAAGGTTTAAACAGAAATGTATGGGTTGAAAAGGCAAACTACAGTAGAATTTATATGTAAAAGTAAGGAAGATTTATTTGAGGCGATATCAAAAACATGAAAAGTCACTGGGTAAATTATTCAAGAAAATTGAAGAAAACACAAATACACAATTTTGAAACAGGAAGGGTGACAAGGTCTTCAAAATAAAGGAAATTTCAAGTCTCTTAACTGAAAAATTTGCAGAATTCTATTCAAACATATTTGGAAACAGATGAAATAGTTAATTTTCTAGAAAAACACAACTTACCCAGATTGGCCCCAAGAGACACAAAAAGTCTTGACAGACTAATTGCATACAAGACATAGTGAATTTGGTTAGATTATCTGCCATCAAAAAGCACCAGACCCAGATATTTCCCAAAGAGAATTCTAGCCAAACTTTCAAGGTTTGATAATACCAGTACTATTTAAAATAGTCCAAGGGCGTAGGGAATATATAAAACAATGAAGCAAGTACATAAAGTTGATTCTGAAACATGCCAAAAACTGCAGGAGAAATGAAATTACAGAATAATCTCATTACAGAGTATGAACTAATGTTCTTAAATAAAATATTGGTAAACAAAATGGACATAAAATATAGGTCATGACCTTATGGGGCTTTTACATATATAAAGGTGTTTCAATATCAATAAAACTATTACTATAATCTAGTATATTGATACAGCCAAGGAAATAATTATATGATCGCCTCCATATGCAGAAAGGTATTTAACAGCATTAGCATTCCACAAGACAAAAGATCCAGACTTTAAGCAAGTAAATTAGAAGATTTTTAGAAAATGCGGTGGAACCCACTTTAGATTAAATGAGACAAAACATTTCAGAGAGAGTTAAATTAATGAAAAATTAAATCAAAGAAATTACATTTAAAACCACAGTGAGATACCACCATACACCCACAAGAAATAAAAAAGATTGAAAATGCCAAGTATTGGTGAGGATGTGGAGCAGTGGACCTCTCAACACTGCTGGTGGGAATACAGATTGGAACACTTTGAAAAACTGTTTGGCAGTATCTAGTGAACTGAACATACATATACCCTAACTCAGAAATGCCACTCAATCATATATGTCAAAGTAAAGTAAAAATAAATGTCCATCTAAAAGATATGTACAAGAATGTTCAAAGCACTGTTATTCATAGTAGGTCAAAGTTTGAAAAATATATAAACCTTCATACCAGATACATATATTGTGAAATATCCATACAGTCCAGGCACGGTGGCTCACGCTTGTAATCCCAGCACTTTGGGAGGCCAAGGTGGGCAAATCACGAGGTCAGGAATTCGAGACCAACCTGGCCAACACAGTTAAACCCCATCTCTACTAAAAATACAAAAATTAGCTCGGCATGGTGGTGGGCACCTGTAATCCCAGCTACTCGGGAGGCTGAGGCAGGAGAATAGCTTGAACCTGGGAGACAGAGGTTGCAGTGAGCCAAGATCACACCACTGCACTCCAGCCTGGACAACAGAGCTGGACTCCGTCTCAAAAAAAAAAAGAAAAAAAGAAATATCCATACCATGTAATACCATCCATCAATGAAAATGACTATCTACAACTACAGACAACAAAATGTAAATCACATATATATTATGTTGGTTGAACACAGCCAGACACAGGAAAACACATGTTTTATGATTTCAGGAATTGTTTTTCTAACCTTCCAATAGTGTTTGGGGAAGGAGAGAAAAATCAACATTCAATATCCTTTAAACTTTTTTTTAATTTTTAATTTTTGTGGGTGATAGTAGGTGTATATATTTATGGGGTACATGAGATATTTTGATACATGCATGTAATGCATAATAGTCACATCATGGAAAATGGGGTGTCCATCCCCTCAAGCATTTATCCTTTATGTTACAAACAATCCAATTATATTATTTTAGTGATTTTAAAATGTATAATTAAATTATTATTGATTATAGTCACCCTGTAGTGCTATCAAATACTAGGCCTTATTCATTCATTCTATTTTTTGTACTCATTAACCATCCCCACCTCTTCCTCACCTCCCAGCCTCTACCCAGACTCTGGTAACCATCCTACTCTCTATCTCCATGGGTTCAATTATTTTTTGAGTTTTAGTCCCACAAATAAGTGAGAACATGTGATATTTGTCTTTCTGTCCCTGGCTTACTTCACTTAATGTAATGACCACCTGTTCCATCCATGTTGTTGCAAATGACAGAATCTCTTCATTTTTATGGCTGAATAGTACTCCATTGTGTATATGTACCACATTTTCTTTTTCCATTAATCTGTTGATGGGCACTTAGGTTGCTTCCAAATCTTGGCCATTATGAATACTGCTGCAACAAACATGGGAGTGAAGATACTCTTCGATATACCGATTTTCTTTCCTTTGGATGTATAGCCAGCAGTGGGATTGCTGGGTCATATGGCAGCTCTATTTTTAGATTTAGATTTTGAGGACCCTCCATACTGTTCTCCATAGTGGTTGTACTAATTTAGATTTCCACCAGCAGTGTATGAGGGTTCCCTTTTCTCCACAGCTTTGCCAGCATGTGTTATTGCCTGTCTTTTGGAGAAAGCCATTTTAACTGGAGTGAGATAATATCTCATTGTAGTTTTGTAGGAAGTGCAGAAAACTTGTTTTAGAGCTTTAACTTTGGGAAGAAGGAAAGAGAGAAAAAGAAGTGGAGGGAGGAAAGATATCCAATCCTGTGGCTGAATAGGTGGTGAGGGGTTAAAGGAAGAATTTTTTTAAATCTTCAATTTCTTGAAATTTCAGTAAGTTTAAAAGCTAATGTGAAGAACCCATTTCATCTCGTATTTAACCCTTGAATTTTCCTATATATTATTTTGTTTCTTACTCTCCTGTTTCCACTTTAGAGCTCATAAGATGTCTCCAGTGGACTAGTATATGTTTTGAGCTCAATATAAATATAGTTATTAGATAAGGAAGGAATGGACAATTGTGTGTCACAGAAATGCTAGTAATTTCTGGATTTTTGCCTCGCAGGGAGGTAGCAGGTGGCTGAAATCCTGGTGTGATGTGACTGGATCATGCATGATCTGAGGACCCTTGCCCTGTTGATTGGTGGACAGGTTCAGATTTTTCCTATGAACATATTAACATACCAAACTGTCCAGAAGCAGCTATTAAGCAAACACCATACTTTGCTTTCCTCATGCAGTCTATCACAGAGCTCTTCAGGTGAGTTCACAAATATGCTTGTCCTTCCAGTGTGAGGGAACTTGATCTGAGTCTGCTAAGAGGCATGATGTTGAATGACTCCTATGACCTTCTGATAATACCTAAGAATATAGAAAACTTTCTATCTCAAAAACTTTGAACTCAAGGCATATCAGAGAGATATTTGCTTCTTTCTTCTAAATGTTTGTGTTCTTATTAGGAGAAATAATGAGAAATGATTTTTCACAATGTCTTCTGAGCCCTGAGGCTCAGCCAGCCCCTACTGCTGTGTCTCAACATTTAAAGGCCATTGAAGTCTCGCTCCATTCCATATATTTTGGACGAGGTTTCTCATTTATGCCTGGGGACAGTTCTGTAATAATGGTATGGTCAGTTCCATTTCACAGATGACTAAACTCAGGCTCACAGAGTCTAAGTCACCTCCCTAGGTAAGTGGCAGGTTTGGAATGAGGTTCCATCCCTCACCCTCCCTAGAGGATCCTTAGCACCTCCCTTTTAGAAATTGGGCTTCCAGGACTTGAGAAATGGTCATATTCCACTCTCCTGCTGTTGTGGCCCCAGAGGTGCTCACTCTACAACCTCTTGAGGTGATGAAGATGATAGAGGAGATAAAATCCCTATCAGCATCTAGTTTTTAGTTATTCTAAAGTTTTCTTCACTTTGTCTTCATGCCTCCTGGTCCCTGAATGATCTAATTTCCTTGGGGGCTGCCATTCCAAAGGGAGCATTCGACTTTTTCTTAAAAAAAATGTATATATATGTGATCTGTAAAGTTTTTAAGTCATAATATTTTTGAAATTGAAAATCAATTTTGAAAGTAATAAAAAACATTAAGAATTATCTTAAAACATTAGAGAAAGTATTCACAAACTGTACCTTATATATAGGATTAGTATCCATAATTTGTGACACACACTAATGACAAAGATATTGGTAATTCATTTCAATAGAAAATTTACATAAAATAAACATGAACAATAATCTTGTTAAATATGCCAAAACCAGAGTACTAATAAAATGCAAATACTTAAAAATCCTGAGAATGTATATAAAGTGGGAAAAAATTGCAACAGAAGATGAGGACTGTGATTGCACTTTTGGAGAAGACTGTGTATCGGGTGAATGTGTTCATGTTCACCTCACCTACAGGGACACATCTGAAGTGTATGCAACGTCCTTAGAACAACAGATCCCTTGGGTCAGGCTGTTGATTGCGATTCTTGTTGTCAGAAGGTGACTCTGACTGCTATGTGGGGAATGGATTGGAAAGGGACAAGATAGGGAGTGGGGATAACCATTAGAAAAATATTGCAGAAGTCCAGGGAAGAGACACAGGTGGATGGGACCAGGGCTGCAGCTGTGTGCAGAGGGAGGAGTGAACCTGGACAGGGCGTGTTTGAAGGTAGGGCAGGCAGAAATTGAAGTGACTGTGCATGTAGGGTGCATGGGGATAAGGCACAGTCAAGGATTACCCCTCAGCTTTTTATATAGCCATGTGGAGAAATAGCACAGTTTTCTGAGAGCAATCCTTCCATGTGCTCTTGAGATATTCTCAAGGTAGTTAGTTAGGTCATCCAAATGTGTTTGTAGTGAAAGAAATTATTTAAAATGCATCAGTTGATGATTAAGATTCTGTTGTATTAAACTTTATTGAAGACACATGCAAACTGTCAAACTTTTAGAACTTGAAAAATCTCAACATGCAAACTCACATTTAATGAGCAGTTTGCTATGTGCCGACCACTGTTCTGAGGGCTTTCATGCCTCAACTCAAGTAATTCTCAAAACAACAACCCATGAGGTGGGGATAATTGTTTTCCCCATTGTACCTTAAAGACAATTGAAGTATAGAGTGGTTCTGTTACTCTCACAAGGTCACAGAGAGTCAGTTATGCTGATATCTCTGCAGTAGAATTTTTTAAATTATGGGATTCCTGACCAGGCACGGTGGCTCACGCCTGTAATCCCAGCACTTTGGGAGGCCGAGGCGGGCAGATCACGAGGTCAGGAGATCGAGACCATCCTGGCTAACACAGTGAAACCTCGTCTCTACTAAAAATACAAAAAATTAGCCAGGCGTGGAGGCGGGCACCTGTAGTCCCAGCTACTCGGGAGGCTGAGGCAGGAGATTGGAGTGAACCCCAGAGGCAAAGCCTGCAGTGAGCCGAGATCGCGCCACTGCACTCCAGCCTGGGCAACAGAGCGAAACTCTGTCTAAAAAAAAAAAAAAAAGATTATGGGATTCCTGACCAAAATGGCAAGGCAATATTTGTTTAAAAACATTTTGTCTTCTTAGGTCAGTATTATCCTTGTTTTACAAATGAAGCATTTGACTTACTGCAAGGTGAAGCAAAAGTATTCAAAGTCTCACAAATTTAAGAAGGAGGGTTGGGCCCTAGTCTGTCTCCAGAACCGACACTCCTAACCAGTATACTTAGAAAAGAGGAAAAGACATTTGCCAAACCATGTCAGCCAATGGTGATTGATGGTAGACAGAACCATATGTTTTTGAGTGATAACTATCCTTCAGTAGCCTTTCTTCCATGTACCAGATGATATTTATTTAAGAAAAACAAACAAGATATAATTGTAAAAACAAAAGAGTATGATTATTTTTAAAAAGATAATAATCATCACAGTTAAGTTTTCCTTAGACAACCTGGCTGTTGAAATAATTCCTTGAACTTCCACAGTTAATTCTATTCCCTTTCAGGAACTCAGAGTGCTTTTACAAATGGAAATCACATTTATTCTAGTTTCTATCCTTCAACTGCTTGAAAGGCAGGGCTGGTCTGATTTCCTTTGATGGGTGAGGCCATTTCTCCTGGGGATGCACCAAAGAGTGGCATTTCTGAGTCATATGACATGTGTATCTTCAGCTCAGTGGATACTGTCAAACAGTTTTTCAATGTGGTTGTTCCAATCTATATTCCCACTAGCAGTGTTTAGACTTCTACTGCTTACATCCTCATCAACACTTGGTATTTTCTATCTTTTTCATTTTTCTCTTTCTGGTAAACATGTGGTAGTATCTCCTTGTGATTTTAATTTTACTTTCTCTTTAACTCTCCTTGAAGTGTTGTCTCTTAAAAGCTATCTGTTCTTTAAAAAAGAACCTTTCTATTTATTTGCTTACAAAACTGGATCTTTCATCCTTTGGAGAGTGCATTATGGATTTTGCTGATTGGATTCTTATTGTGTTGTTTATTAATTTCCTCTAGCCCCTCTTATTTTTTTTTAATTGGTAATTAGATTTAGAAGTTTGATCAAATTCAGCTTATTCGGCCTGAGTACCTCAGAAGTGGTGTCCTTTATTACTAAAGTGTCAAATTAGTAGGCTCATTGGCTCAGGTTTTCTCTCCTCCTGTAACCTTGAAATTGATCACTGTATTTCAGTGTTGTCACCCTGATCCATCCATTATAAAATTTCCGGTAGCATTTCATCATATTTGAACCTCTGAAGTAGGCCTAGGCCCCCAAAACCCATTTAATAAACTAATTAGATGTAGACATAGGAGTATGCAAGGAAACAAACTATGTATATGACCTGTCCATCTTTTTGTAAACATATGAATATTTCAAAGAGAGTTGTGGTCATACTGTACTTACTGTTTCATTATCTAGTTTGAGGAAAATTTTGTTTCTGTTTATGCAAATTATGCCTTTTCATTGGAAGAAAGAGAGAATGCTCTCACCTGGTGCCCAGAGTCAGAATTGCAGAAATGGAAGTCAACCAAGAGTTTGGAAAGGCGTAGGAGATTTGAGGGGAGTAAGGGAGGCACATGTATTCTATTGTATAGAACTGTAGAGAACAAAGCTTTCTGGAATTTCCTATATGCGTGTGTCCAGAGCAATGAATATGTGGGCATCATAAATATAATCAGTTCACAATTATAGTGTTTTTTGTTGTTAACATTTTGAACAATGAAACTTCCACATTTAAAACACTAGGGAATTGCAAATTTATAAAACAAATATCCTCTATCTCCCTCCAATGCAAATATACTGATTTATTAAATAAATGTTTTTAATATACTATTTTTGTACCACAGCGTATGAACATGATTCTTAGTCAATAAATGTATTTCTACGCTATCATTTTGTGACTATGGTCACAGATTTTCCCGATTTACAAAACATTATCTTAATGACTTTGTCACATTATTAACTTTTTTATTGTTTAAGCCATATGAAACATAATTGAAATATATATTAGAAATTAAAAATATTCTGTCCAAATCTTCTCCATCTCCATAATACGAAGATGGCCTGTATTAATTTACTGGTATCTATTCTCCAGATCTTTTTCTGTCCATGTAGTATACTAACTTATTTTTAGTCACACACATACCTATAAACCCATGTAGAGAGAGATAGATACATATATTTTCACAGTGGAACCATATACTGCATTATAACTTATGACTTTGCTGATTGACTAAATCGGATTCTTTTTCATTTTGTTTGTGTGTCTACAAGTGTTTTGGAGAGATTAATATTGGTTTTTATTGCATTGTCTCTTGTGTTTTGGAGAGATTAATATTGGTTTTTATTGCATTGTCTCTTGTGTTTTGGAGAGATTAATATTGGTTTTTATTGCATTGTCTCTTGATATCATTGACCTATCTCTGTAGTTTAAGAGTATTTCATACACAGAGGATAAAAACCTAGATTAAACATGCATACAGCATTTATATATTAACCTATAAAAACTACCTTATCTAACATTTGTAGTGTAACTTGCGTGTTTAACTTTAGTAGGTAGAATTGTGTCCCCCTCAAAACATGTCCCAATCCTAACCCACCCAAACTTTATTTAGAAATAGGGTCTTTGTAGATATAATTAAGTGAAAGATCTCCAGAAGTAAATATCCTGAATGTAGGTTGATGCCTAACTCCAATGACTGGTGTCTGTATAAAAAAAAAGCAGAGGGAGATTTGACACACACAAGGAAGAAGGCCATGTGAAGATTGAGGTAGAGATTGGAGTTGTGCTGCCTCAAACCAAACAAAGGAGGAGCTGGAAGAGCTAAGAAAGGATTCTCCCCTAAAGCTTTTGGAGGCAGTGTGGTCCTGCGTACACCTTGGTTTTGTACTTTGGGCTTTGGTTTTGTACTTCTGAACCATGAGATAATGAAATTCTGTTGTTTAAATGTGCAAAGTTTGTGATAATTTGTTATGGTGGCCGTAGGAAACTATTCATTGGCCGATATCCTATTTTTCATATCTACAGTGATACTAATGCCAGTAAGATATGTAAAAAGAATTTAAAATGACTAACATTTCTTATGAATCATATGCTTTTAATGTATTGAGTCAGTCAGTGCTCATAACTGTTTTACAAGGTAGATACTGTGACTAATCCTTATTTTATAGATGAAAAACTGAATGACAGAGAGAATAAAGACTTTGTTTGATACTGCATAGTTAGGGAGTGGGACAGCTTGGATTTGTGTCCAGTACCTCATGCTCCAGAACCTGTCACAGATTTGTGTTAAGTTTAAAGAAGCAACTGGACAAGCATGCATATTTTATGAGTTCATTAAAAGCAATACTCAGTATGGTAATATATGTAAACAAAAAACTGGACCTAGTGACCAAAAGGGGGATTGTAACCTTGGCGAGATCATGTTCATTGCAATCCTGGGGACAGAAGCCACAGTGCAGTGGAGTAAAGAGTAAATGGGAAGTAATGTTAATAGAGGATGTAGAAAATGTAGACAATTTTTTGAAGGAGAAGGAAAAGACAGAGTCAAAGAGAGAGAGAGGGAGGGGAGGGGGAGGGCAAAGGAAAGGGAGAGGAAGGAAGAGAGAAGAGGGGAGAGGAGAAAAGAAAGATATCTTGTGGCTGAATTGAATTGATGATATATTAGGCCATTCTTGCATTGCTATAAAGAAATGCCTAAGACTGGGTAATTTATAAAGAATAGATGTTTAATTGGCTCATGGTTCTGCAGGCTTACAAACATGGCACCAGCATCTATTTAGCTTCTGAGAGGGCCTCAGGGAGCTTTTACTCATGATGGAACCTGAAGCTGAAGTATGTATGTCATATGATGAAAGCAGGAGAGAGAAAGTGGCGGGGGCGGGGTGGGGGAGTGCCACACACTTAACCAGATCTCAGGAGAACTCACTATCACCAGGACAGTACCAAGCCTTGAGGGATCTGCCCCCATGACCCAAACACCTCCCACCAGGCCCAACCTCCAACATTAGGAATTAGAATTCCACATGAAATTTGGCAGGGACATATATTCAAACTGTATCAGGTGATGAGGAACAAAAAAGGATATTTAAAACAATTCTTTGGAATTTGAGAAAGTTTAAAGTTAATTTGAAGAAACCATCTCCTCTCAAATGTGAGCCACGAAGTTACCCATATATTCATTTGAATTCTTACCCTCTTTCCACTTTAGTTAATGAGACACCTCCAGTAGACTAGTATGCTTTTAAAGCTCAATACACATTTAGTTATTACCTAATGAAAGAATAGAAAATTGTGTTATAGAAATTCTTGTAATTCCTAGATTTCTGTGATGTAGCTAGATACTGTGTGATCTGAGAACCTTGCACTGTTTACTGCAAAATGGGTCTACAATATTCCTATAAACATATTAAAATACTGAGCAGTGTTGGAGCACTCATTAGACAATCGCCACTCCTTGTGTCCGTGATGTGATCTGTCATGGAACTCACCAGGTGAGTTCACAAACACGCCTGCTTTACCACCATGGGGAAGTGGATTTGGGTCTGCTCAGAGGCATGATGTTGAATAGCTCTTGTGAACTTTCCAAGCACCTAAGAATGCAGAGACCTTTGGTCTCTAAAACTTTGAACTTAAGGCATTTGAGAGAGAGATTTGCTTGTTCTTCACAATGTTTGTGTTGTCATTAGGAGAAACAATGAGAAGTGATTTTTCATGTTGACTACCTTAGCCTTGAGGCTCAGCCAGTCCCTCATGCTGTGTACCAATACTTAAAGGCCACTCCCTGCTGTATATTCTCAACAGATTTTCTCATTTACCCCTCAGGACTGCTCTGTAAGGTTGATATGGTCAATCCCATTTCACAGCTAACCAAGCTCAGGTTCACAGAGCCTGAATCACTTTTCCAAGTAGGCGGCAGGATTGGAATGAGGTTCCATCCCTCACCTTCCCTAGAGGACCCTGATCACCCCCTTTTAGAAGATGGGTTTCCAGGGCTTGATAAATGGTCAGATTCCACTCCCCTGCTATTGTGGTCCCATGGGTTCCCACTCAACAACTCCTCTGAAGATGACAAGGGAAGCGAAATCCTGTGCTTTGTGCCATGAGATCTGGGTGTAGGGCCACATAAGAGGGCTGATCCCTAAAGTGGCAAGTGGGCTTAGGCAGAAGCTTAGGTGTTGGCCTTGGGACAGGTGAGCTAGAGAGAAGGAAAGAAACATGCACTAAATTACCGTAAGCAAATGCACTTTACACCTCATCTCCTTTAATCTTAACTGCTATCCAAGGTTATTATGACCATTATTCAAATTAGGCTGCTGCCTTTAGAGGAGTTTATGTAAATCAGGAAGACAACTTTGTTGTTTCCTGATCAGCACAAACTCCGTAATACTCTAAACTTTTATCATTTTCTCTTCATTATTCCAGGGCCCTGAATGCTCTAATCTCCCTCCAGGCTGACAGTACCTGCTCCCCAGGTGTTTTTCAATGTTTTTTCTTTTGAAATTTAAGATCTGTATAATTTTAAAGTCAAATTTTGAAGTTTAATTGGGTTAGTATCCATGATTTGTGAAACATAGTAACAAAATGGCAACTATTTCAACAGAGAATTTAAATGAAATGTACATGAACAATAAACATACTAAAATATGCCAACCCCTCAAGAACTAGTAAAATGCATTTTAAAATCTTGAGAATTTATAATGACAAGATACAAAAGATAAGTACTGTGATTGCACTTTTGGAGAAGACAACGTGTGTGTGTAGGTAAACGTGTTGATGTGCACCTCACCTACAGGGACATGTCAGGAGAGTATGCACCATCCTAGGAACAGCAGACCCCTTGGGGTTAAGGAGTGGGAGTTGACCAGTGAGAGCTCAGGTTAATTTTGATTTATCAGTATGCTCTTGTATACTGTTTGAAAATTGGATTTGGGAATAAAAGTATTTTGATGAAAATTTGAACACACAAAATACTTTGGAACAAATTATCAAAGTTAAGGTGTACATAATTTTCATTAACTTGAAAAAGCATTCATTATATTCTATTTTATTGTGAAAGAAGTAAATAACAAGTCTAATTGACAGAGGTTTTGTGTGTGTGTGAGTGTGTGTGTGTCCTCTAGCTCTACCACCCCAAATACACAATCATGGATGCAACTTTAGTTGCAGAGGGAATTGGAACCAATATCAGTTTCATATATTCTGGAACATGATGGATACATGGAAATCGCTACTATTAGGTGAATAATTCCGGAAAACTGTGGCTGGTACCTTGGAGCTAACCTCCAACCTCCATCCCTCCCTCTTCCTGAGTCCCCGGTTTGAGATTATCAGAGCTGCGTTTCTGTCTCTGGCCAGTAGAAGGCATCACAGCTATCTCTGTTTTTGTACATTTTGCAGAGTAACATGTTTCAAAATAACTTGTTTACTTTGGTTCTAGTTCTGTTTGGAAAATTCACATGTATATTAAAGCAGGTGCATTTGCTGTTGACCCCCAAATCTACATCGCATTCACTGATTTATCATCTCTTCCCTTCTCAGTGTAGGTTGAATTGTCCATACTGTCAGAGGGGGAGGGGGTGGAGACGGGGGGGCGGGGCGTCCCTCCCAGAGAGCAAGGCATTCACTCTCCATAACTCTATCCCTGTACAGGCTTCTCAGACCTTCTCACACTCTCTCTCAGTCTTCCCCTCTCCAGGACACTATAGACACAGTTCCCCAGATGCTGCTCTACTGCCTCCACCTCTCTCGGTCACCTTTCTACAGCCTTGTCACTGCTACCTGGTGTTTCATTGTATGGATGCCCTGGAACATATGTTTTTACATTTACACCGATCAGTTTTTTTCTTACCAGCATGGGGAACTGGATTTGTGTCTTCTTGGAGGCATGATGTTGAACAGTTTTTGTGAGATTATGAAACACACAAGAATGTAGAGAACTCCATCTCTAAAACTCTGAAATCAAGGTGTATCAGGGAGATTTGCCTTCTTTATATGGATATCTGTGTTTTCATTAGGAGAAACAATGAGTAATGATTTTTCACGATGCCTGCCTTGGCCTTGAGGCTCAGCCAACCCCTACTGCTATGTCTCAACATTTAAAGGGCCATTGAAGTCTCCCACTGCATGCCATATACTCTGGACAGGTTTTCCCATTTATGCCTGGGAACAACTCCGTCAGGATGGTATGGTCAGTCCCATTTCACAGATGACCAAGCTCAGGCTCACAGAACCTAAGTGGCCTCTTCAGGTAAGTGGCAGGATTAGAAAGAGATTGTATCCCTCATCCTCCCTAGAGGACCCTGAGCACCTCCCTTTTAGAAGATGGGCTTCCATGGCCGGGCGCGGTGGCTCAAGCCTGTAATCCCAGCACTTTGGGAGGCCGAGACGGGCGGATCACGAGGTCAAGAGATCGAGACCATCCTGGCTAACACAGTGAAACCCCGTCTCTACTAAAAAATACAAAAAAACTAGCCGGGCGAGGTGGTGGGCATCTGTAGTCCCAGCTACTCGGGAGGCTGAGGCAGGAGAATGGCGCAAACCCGGGAGGCGGAGCTTGCAGTGAGCTGAGATCCGGCCACTGCACTCCAGCCCGGGTGACAGAGGGAGACTCTGTCTCAAAAAAAAAAAAAAAAAAAGATGGGCTTCCAGGGCTCGAGAAATGGTCAGATTCCACCATTCAGATCATGGCAATGTTTTTAGGGGAGTTTGTGTAAATTAGGGAGACAACTTTGTTATTGTTTGTTTTGTGTTGATGCATACTTAGAATGCTTCTCATTTTTTCCTTTTTAAAAAGATTTCAGCAATGCTGTAGCAAATAACCTCTTACCTGGATATTTTGTACATGTGAAAAATGTTTCATCCATTACATGCTTAAACATCTATCCTTTGGGGCTTGATTTCAGTAATTTAAACTCCCTTATATGTGTCTGAGCATTCTCATTTCTTTAACCATCTTTGTACCCGTTGTTACAGTATTTACATGTGTTTATAACTGATAAGTGTGTTTCCATTTCCTTGATGTATTTGGTCCCTCATCCCGCCCCCATACCCAGACACACACAGAACCACTTTTTACCTTTTTCTTTTGCAAATTAAAAAAAAAAATTCTTATTCAGCTTTTTCTACATTTAAATTTTGTCAAACGATAGATGATAAAAGTGTATTTAGATGGTTTCATTTGCATTCCTTAATGTATTAGTGAGCTAGAATGCATTTTCTTATGATTATTGGCCATTTGCGTTTTGTCATCCATGAACCATTTACATATTTTGTCAGTTTTGCTGTTTTGTTATAGGAGCTGTACATGTGTTAAATCTAAAACCCTTCACTGATGGATGCATGCGTTATTTCAACACATCTTTCTTGGGTGAATATTATTTATGAGACACTCTAACAAAATCCATATCCTAGATGTCTCTTCTGAGATCTTGACTCTTATATTTGTGGGAGATGTCCACCTGCAGCAAGAAAAGTATTAGTGCCCATGCAAACATGCATGGCTTGTCAAGGATCACATGCACAGACAGTTCACACTTACTCCTAAACCCTGCATGGCCACAGAGTAAAAAGGATGTGTGGTGCATTATATGAGGAGAGCCCTGGCTCAGGATTGTGATTTCTGTGATCTCTACACTAACAGCAAGATTTTTAAAAATTACATAACATTTCTGAGTTTGCCTTTTCTGATTTGTAAAATGGAAACAATCATAGCTACCAAAGACAATTGTTCTGACAAGTAAAAGAACAAATTAAGCGTCATACACAGCGTAGGGTACATACGGTACTCAACACATCTTAGTCCCCTTCCTATTTCATACCTGTCCTTACTTTAAAGGAGAGTCCTTTGACGTAATCCAAACGGCATCGTTACATAACGATCACATGGAAATGTTAAGAGAAATGTAAGGTTTCAATGATGAATTAACTGCTGTGTCTCTACTCTGTTTTGGATAAGAAAAAGTAAAACAATCGCTGAAGCAGTTTCCCAGGGTTTGTAAAAGAAAACCATCAAAGCCACCACCTCATTTCGCTTTATTTCATAAACTTCGCCATCCCATTTTTTATGTTCTATGTTAATTTCTCAAGAAAAATAGGCCCGGCACCGCCTCTGCGTGCAACCCTGCTGGTCTGGCCCAGGCGCGGGGCGGGGCCAGCATGATGAGCGCCCCAGGCAGCCCCGACCAGGCCTACGACTTCCTGCTCAAGTTCCTGCTGGTGGGCGACAGCGACGTGGGCAAGGGCGAGATCCTGGAGAGCCTGCAGGACGGCACGGCCGAGTCCCCGTACAGCCACCTGGGGGGAATCGACTACAAGACGACCACCATCCTGCTGGACGGCCAGCGGGTGAAGCTGAAGCTCTGGGATACGTCGGGGCAGGGAAGATTTTGTACCATATTCCGCTCCTACTCTCGTGGTGCACAAGGAGTGATCCTGGTCTACGACATTGCAAACCGCTGGTCTTTCGAGGGTATGGATCGATGGATTAAGAAGATCGATGAGCATGCCCCTGGTGTCCCTAAAATCCTGGTGGGGAATCGCCTACATCTGGCATTCAAGAGGCAGGTGCCCAGGGAGCAGGCCCAGGCCTATGCTGAGCGCCTGGGCGTGACCTTCTTTGAGGTCAGCCCTCTATGTAATTTCAACATCATAGAGTCTTTCACGGAGCTGGCCAGGATCGTGCTGCTGCGGCACAGGTTGAACTGGCTCGGGAGGCCGAGCAAGGTACTGAGCTTGCAAGACCTCTGCTGCCGCACCATCGTGTCTTGCACACCTGTGCATCTGGTAGACAAGCTCCCGCTCCCCATTGCCTTAAGAAGCCACCTCAAGTCCTTCTCCATGGCTAAGGGCCTGAATGCCAGGATGATGCGAGGCCTCTCCTACTCCCTCACCACCAGCTCCACCCACAAAAGGAGCAGCCTCTGCAAAGTGAAGATCGTTTGCCCACCCCAGAGCCCACCCAAAAACTGCACCAGAAACAACTGCAAAATTTCTTAAGGAAGGCACCAGAAGGAAACAAGCTGGAATCGCTCCAGGAAAAACTGAATGGTCACACCTGGAAGAGGGAAGATGCATTCCAGATTCAAAGAAATAACGTTTTCAGTTTCTCATGGGAACAGTGCTGCTTGGGAATGTGTGTGATGCCTTCTGTCGATAAAAGCACTTTATGCAGTTTGACTTTGAATTTCTAC
Organism: Mandrillus leucophaeus; assembly: GCF_000951045.1. Classification (NCBI taxonomy): domain Eukaryota; kingdom Metazoa; phylum Chordata; class Mammalia; order Primates; family Cercopithecidae; genus Mandrillus; species Mandrillus leucophaeus. The sequence goes on along the minus strand of NW_012108797.1, from coordinate 1,027,359 downwards.
GTGGATGTGCATGTGTTTATAAAGGGAAAATTAGTACTCTGCTCAACTCTTGATAACATGAAATTTTGAATGTTACTTATAATCACACTGCATCTTTTTCCTTAACTGCTTTTGTAAGAATGGTGATATGGCAGTGATGAGTATAAATTCAAGGAAATTTGAGATGCAATGATAGTGAGATCATTCTGAGTCATTGATATTACAAGAGGGGCCTTTTTGTATACTTCCTTTTTGATGTCAAAGCACCAATTTATAAAACACTGCAGATGCATATAGAGATTATATGTAACAGATCTGTCCAGTTTGTGCACGAAATGGATTTGATAAAGTTTTTGCTATGTTATTTTACTACATTTGGGGATTAATAAGTGATTTATATGTGTGTTTTTCCGTAAATTTACTTTTTTGTACAAGATGTTTTACAAGATATGAAGCTAAGGGAAGAAAATGCCAAAGATATCTCTAGTTATGTTGAACATAGCCAACATGGTTTCAATGGGTCAGTAAGAAAAAAGCCATTTCAGTAAGGAATGAAATAAGTACTTATTTAAGAAAATGTTTCTTAACAATAAAAGTATATATTTTTATCTTTTGCTAAAATGAAAAGAAAAAGAAAAATATGTATAATGTAACCCTGCAAGATGAGGCTTTGCAGAAAAACAATGCAATAGAACATGGGGGGCCAGGCCCATTATAAGGCCTTAGGTGAGTCATTTCCCCTGTGCTGGCCAGTTTTGGTTAACACCTCTCAGATCTATATAGAGGTTAATGAGATCACATCTGAGAAAGCACTTCTGAGACCTTAGATGGGAAGGAAGGAGAAGTGATTTCCATGTAATTACTTTCCGATTTACACTGTGGATTATTATAGTAATCAATATTGGATAAACTGATTAAATGTAAGTCCTTGTACTCTTTTGTAATTGAATGACCATTTATTTGTACATTGTCATAGGGTGGTTGTAACATAAAGTCCCACAGAAGGGCAGTATCTCTGGCCTCAGGGAGCCATGGGGACTCACCCTTCCTGAACGCTGGTACTTTTCTATCTCATGAATTTCCCACAACATTCCTGGGAGGTAGAGGATATAATCTCTACACCATCCTGTAGCTGAAGAAACAGTGATGTTTGCAGGTTAAGCAGCCTGGCTGGGGAGCATCCTGCCACTAAGTGGAAAAGCAGAGACCTGCACCCTATATGCCCCCAGGCAGACTGATGCTGAGCTGCACATCACACCATAACCAAGTAAATCTTGCTTTCCTGCTGACCCAGGTCACTACTGAAATCTGTATCTTCAGCTCTGAAGCCAAGCTCCCAGTTCTGTCTCTCTTCTGAAAGACAGAGAGCCTTGTCAGACCTAAGTTTCCTACTCTGTAGTCAAGGGAGTGTGTCTGGGCCAGTACTTTAGAAACTGGAGTCTCCAGGCAGTTCTGATGTCAAGAAGAATATGCACTCTCAGAGGGGCAGGGGTCATGCTGAGGATGAATACTTGAAGGAGCAGTCCCCAAACACATGCAGATGGGGGATACATAGAGTCTTTAATAGAAATTACCAAATCAACCTGGAAAGAGGTTGTACTAAATGACATCCCCACCACCAATATGAAACAGGGTAGACTTCCCCGCATGCCCACCTTACTGGAATCCTGAATGGTTTCTTTTTATATTTGGATGATATGACAGGTGGAAATTCTTTCATTGTCATTACATTTAATTTGATGTTCAGATAACTTTAAAAATTCCCTAGTATACAAAATGATCTGATAATCATCATTGCATTATATTTTTATTGCAAAATGGTCCATTTTCATATGTAGCCTAAAAACAATGAGCAACAGGCACATGAGCCTGCACGTTCTAGAGCTACTGCTGGCATTACATTTCCAGGGTGTGTGTGTGGCCTCTAGGTGCTTCTAATGACACTGTTTTCATAGAAGGGGATTAAGAATGTCTCTCCATGACATTGGTTGAGTTCAAGTTCGGAGAGGATCTGGATCTGCACTTTGTGGATTCTTTTTGAATGACACAAGAGCTGGACCACAACACGCCTCTGAGCAGGCTGTAATCTTTTCCCCATTGTGGAAAGCAAGCCTGTCTGAGACCTCACCTGTTCAAGTCAGGGTGGATCACTCCAGGATGTAAGGTGTGGAAGTCGGCCTAAATCTGCTTCTGAACACTGAAGCTGGGTGCTCCCATCTTGCTGCCATGAGTTGCAGAGACCTGCAAAACTGCCTGCTCTCAGCCACCAATGCCACAGATTCAGTCACCTGTGTGAGAACTCTGTCCTGAGAGAGAAAATACCATAAATTACCAGCAGCTGTTTGACATATCGTCCTTCCATCCATCCATCCATCCATCCATCCATCCATCCATCCATCCATCCCTCCCTCCCTCCCTACAGTTAATAGACATTAAGGCCAAACTCTACACAATCCCTTTTGTGAAGTTTTAGCTTCCCCAGAATAGAAAGAAGGAAGTGAAGTGTGGAAATAGGGGCGTGATGAATTCAGTTTGTAGATCTAAAAAGAGATGGCCCTTTCCTCTTAATATTCAATGTGACAGAGTCTCTTATCATTGATAATTTTAAAACATAATTTAATACCCTGGACCCCTCTCTACATCCACAGTTACAGTTCTCTTTACATATATTCTCTCCATTGCAACCAAAGTTCTATGAAGAATTCTCAATACTCAACTCACATTCCTCCACCTCAGTCCTCATTGCTCATCTAATGGTGCTTTGTTCCCCCACCCCGCCACTGAAATGCAACCCGCCAAGGTCTATAGCCACTTCTTTTTTCACATTTATAGATCAAGAATGTTGAAATAAACATCCTAATGTTTTCATCTGTATAATATTATTTCAGAAGTTTTCTTATGCAGGTACTTATAAATTTATTCAGAAATGTATGTATTTATATACTTATCTTCAAAAGATAAGGTTCATCCTACATTTAATATAACTTGCTTGTTTCACTGAGAACATACCTCAAAGTTTATTGATTATGAATAAACATGAGTCTATCCCATAGCGATAGTAGAGATACTAATGGCCAGTAAAGACAGAAGAAAAGAAGTTAAAATGGCTAAAACATATTCTTTGCCAAGTCCTTTTTAGGCATTGAGTCATTCAATTTTCAGAGCACCCTTCCAAGGTAGAAACTGTTACTAATTCCCATTTCGTAGATGAAAATCTGAAGTACAGAGTGAGTAAAGACTGCCTGAGACCACACAGTTAGGGAGAGGGACAGCTTAGATTTGTGTCGAGTACATCATGCTCCAAAGCCTGGGAGACTGTCAAAGCTCTGTTGTTAGGTGAAAGAAGCAGTCTGCGCAAGCATGCGTACTTTGGGAGGTTACTAAAATGAATACTTTTGTATATTAATATATTTATATGAAAAACTAGATGAGAAAAATGAGAAAAGGTTGGATGATTATGACCTTGGTGAGAGGACATTCATTGCAATCATATAGACAGAAGATATAGTACAGTGGGATAAGCAATCAAAGGGAAATGAGGAATGTAGAAAACCCGTTTCCAAAATTTGAATTTAAAGGTTATACGTGCGTGTGTGTGTGTGTGTATATATATATACACACACATATCATATAAACATTTAGTATCTGGCAAATGAAAGAATGGATAATTGTGTGTCAAAGGTATGCCAGTAGTGCTAAGATTTTTGTCCCTCAAGGAGGCAGCAGGTGGCTGAAATGCTGGTTGCTGTGGCTGGCTAATGCATGACCTGAGGACCTGTGCACAGGTGGCTACAGGACAGGTCCAGAATTTTTCTATAAATATATCAACATAGCAAGTAGCCCAGTAGCAGCCTCTGGGCAAACACCAAACCTTGCGTCCCTGGTGCTATCTATCTCTGAGCTTGCCAGGTGAGTTCCCAGTCATGCCTATCTTGCACACTGCCCCCACCTACAACCTGGGAAGCTGGATTTGGGTGTGCTTAGAAGCATGATGTTGAGTAGCTTCTATAAGACAATGAAATACTTCAAAATGCAGAATCCTTTCTTTCTCTAAAACTTTGAACTTAATGCATATTACAGAGATACTTGCTTCCTTCAACTAGATGTTTGTGTTCCCATGAGAAGAAATAATTAGATGTTTCCCTGGGGTCCTACAAATGTGAGCAATAAATATAATTTGTTTGTTTTTCTTTTGGAGTATTTTCATTAGATCTAGATACTTCTATGTTTGTCTTGATTGACTCTATTACATTATTTTATTTGACCTTCAAATAGTTTTATCTTCGTGAAGTGGGAGCCCCTCTAGTTTGGCTTCTGGTCTTTTTGACATGTCTTCTGGTATGTTAGTTGGGTCCAGAGTCATCAGCTACAATTCCTACTCAGACCTGGAATAAATCATTTCTCCAAATAACCTGATTCCTTTTAATGGGAAATGTTTTTAGTAAATTCAATCTGGAGACTAGGGTTGCTCATTGCTATTAGATTGGTCATTGTTTCTTGTCCTTTTCTGTGCATGGATCCAGCAAATATGTATTATGTTTTTCAGGGAATACACATGATTGTCTTCCATCCTGGGCTGTTCCTCCATCCCTTACATGCAGTCATTTTGATCAATTTTTTTTGAGACAGGGTCTCATTCTGTCACCCAGGCCAGAATGCAGTGGCACAATCACAGCTCACTGCAGCCTCTCCACTCCCCAGGCTCAAGAAATTCTTCCATTTCAGCCTCTGCAGTAGCTGGAATCACAGGCATGCCTCACGACACCCAGCTATGTTTTTCTTTTCAATTTTTAGTAGAGAGGCGGTCTTGCTATGTTGCCCAGGCTATTGATCAATTTTTGTTTTAACGTTCAAATTTATAATATTATAACCAAATGTAATATTTATATTAGACTTCTCCTATTTCATAGGTGGCATATTCTACATTAGTGGAGTCCAGGAGAATTTCTGTAGAGGTGAACATATTCTGTGTCTACACTGTCAAATACAGTAGCCACTAGCTACCTGTGGCATTGAATATATGAAATGCGGTGAATGCAACTGAGGAACTAAATTTTTAGTTTTATCTAAAATAAAATATATCTAAAATACCTTGTTTAAATAACCACATGTGGTCAGTGCCTACCATATTGAACAGCAACAGCTCCTCACATTTTTCTGTGCCTTGCTTCTTTCACTTAATAGTATATCTTGAAAATCATTACATGGCAGTAGAGAAAGAGAGTCCTCCTTGCTTGGTATACGTGCATTGTACTCTAACATGTAGATGCACCTTATTCAGTCAATCCCCTATTGGTGGACATTTGTCTTATTTATAGTCTTGTCCTATTACAAATTGTTCTTCTAGGAATGACCTTGTTCTTCTGCTTTTTTGTCTTTTTGAAATGTATGTTTGGGATAGATTCTTAGAATAGAGATTGCTGGTTCCTGGAGAAAACACCTGTACCTCATAAAATAGAAAGGGAACAGGGAGTCCAGCCTGACTGGAGTGAAGAGTGGGGGCCTCCTAGGGGAGCGGACAGGGCTCTAAGATAACTGACTGGGCACTCCAGGTCTGAGGCCATCCAGATTTAGGACTGATTGTGGAAGAACACATTTGCTTTGGTGAGATGCTGCATGTCACCTTTACACCCTGAAATTACACAAATTTGGTGAGAACAGAAGTGTCCTGAAGACCTCTCACAGGTCCATGGGCGCAGGAAGGAGACAGGAGCACTGAAAATAGTGAAGTGGTTGATATCAGTGCCCTAAGCCTTCATTAAAGTGAGAAGCAAATGTCAAGAGGAAGGATTTACCACTAATTGGGTCCTCAGGCTGTCTGGAAATCATACACCCACTATAGTTTCTCTCTGACCCCAGGTCCAGTGGTCTCCCATCTGCCAGCATGTTTATGCCTTCCTCCTGGAGGCACATTCTTAGCCAGAACACTCTCTCCAGGAGGTCACACTTTCCATGCTTTCATTTGTTTTCTTCTTGTATCCTCCCTGAGATTTTTCATGAGGCTTTTCTCTGTTGCCTCAGCTCCTTTCATCAACTCAGTGAGTTGTGTCACAACTCAACACTGCTCTGACAAGTTTAGGCACAATTTAACACTCACCTATACTATCATTTACATGTTGCATCTTTGCAGTTATTTTTGTAGAGTTAAATTTATGATCCTACCCCAACAGAGCTGCATGTGTTGACCAAATGCCCCCTTCTGCTTAGGCAGCTCTGTGCTGTTGTAGACTCATGGCTTACCATAATTTACTCAAATGGGCAGCTTTCCTGTTGTCCATATTACATGACCCTTTCAACTGTTTTCTGTAGAATCTCTGTGCAGGATTTCCTCCTGGGATGCGATGGTTTATTTCTGGATTTTAGTCATGGTATCTTCACATGTTCCCACATGCAAAATTGACCCTATCACTGCATCCTTGTTGGATGCCTTCAGTGATTTACTAGGTGGGCCCACAATGCCCCTTTCATTTCTCTCTAAATTCATCTCTCTGCCAACTTACTCAAGGTAGGGAGTAAAGAAGATGCAGGAGATGATTCCTGGGCTGCCCTGAGTCCTTTGACCTGGGGGAAGATGCATTTAATACCCAGGAAGTGGATCTGACAAAATTCGATTGGTGGTTTATAACATCTGGAAAACACTGCATTCAAGGGGAGATATTTTTTAAGAGAAGAGAAAATGTCATTTGAGGCCAAAGTAACCTACTGCCCAATGTGGTGATATTCAGATCCTGTCTATTTAGAATATAAGGAAAATATGTACCCCATCCGAGGATATATCTCACAAATTTATTAATTAATACATTCATGGGTGACAATGTGCCCTGAACAGTGGTAAGTGCCTGAGTGCCCAGCTCTTTCAATGGCATGGTCAATAAAGTCCTGTTAGTATCTGCCACTTACAGTATAGTCTTCAATATTTACTCTACATATATTGAGGACGAATCAGATCTTGTACTTCCTGCTTCAACCATCAAACAGAATTTGGCTATCTCAAGAGGAATATGGAAATCTATTCTATTGAACTGTAATAGTGTTTTTTCTGTTGTTCTTTATTCCTTATAGATGTTTCTGGACTCTTTCAATTATTATTTTGATAAAAGGGATTTTAAACTTTTAAACACATTGGAAGTTGGCTGGGCGAGGTGGCTCACACCTGTAATCCCAGCACTTTGGGAGGCCAAGGTGGGTGGATTACGAGGTCAGGAGTTTGAAACCAGCCTGGCCAAGATGGTGAAACCCCATCTCTACTAAAAATACAAAAATTAGCCGGGCATGGTGGCATGTGCCTGTAATCCCAGCTACTCGGGAGACTGAGGCAGGAGAATTGCTTGAGCCTGGGAGGCAGAGGTTGCAGTGAGCTGAGATCATGCCACTGCACTCTAGCCTGGGCGACAGAGTAAGACTCTGCCTTAAAAAAAAAAAAAAAAAAAGTGAAATTATAGTAACTAAAGAACTAAAGTAATGCAGATTTATGTCCTAGCTTATTATACTGGATGAAAACAGAAAGAACTTTAAAAATATTCATCTCAATTTGCTAAAGAATACATATAAGTGGGCCTGTTTGTGTATTATATATATTATATATAAATGAGTGTATTTATCTCATATATATATATATATATATGATAGATCTTATTCCTGCTTCTACTTAGATATGTGACCCAATAATAGTGAGTTACCCCTTGTGAACCTGAACTGGGGCATCTGTAACATGGGCATATTGATACATACCTCGCTGAACTGTTGTGGCAAGAAAATGTACAATGCTTAAACCTATGTGAAGTGTCTAACATGTAATGCTACAACAAATATATGTATTGGCTTTCCCTGTGTTTTCTCTTCTACAAAAGACGTAGTTACATGAACATCTCCTAGAGGTCAATTAGAGTTGAAGCAGCAGGAAATAAAATGTTTACATATTTCTATGAGAGAAAAGCTTTTCTGTCTTTTCTTTGTAGAAGTTACCTGATGCGTGGAGCGGAGGAGAAAGAAAATAATTTCATTATTTTTTATTTGATGTCCTTACATCTTCATTTACCTTCCATTTGGACATGTTAATAGCAACCTCTCACTGAGCCTCAGAAGGGAGACAGCACAGAATGACAGACCATGAAGATGGGTCTTCTGGGAAACAGATGATATCAGGAGACCTGGGTCCCAAATACCAGATCTGTCCTTATGTACAGGACTATGGGGAGTCACTTCTGTCCTAGCCTCAACCCTTTCACAGGAAAAGATTTTATTTTCCAATAGAGGGGAGGTGTGGTTTTGGAGTCAGATAGAGTGGGTAGGATATTTGGGCACAATTAATAATTAATTTAGTGATCTTCAGCAAATGTTAGGTCTGCAGATAAATGAAATCCATGTGTAATGCATATACATTAAATATGTCTGCATAGATAATCAAGTGGGAAGTAATTCACAAAAATGATACATTTTTAAAAATCAGCCATGGGGTTATTGATTAATTTATCTCTGGAGCTCATTATGTTTCCTAAAATTTTAAATTAGTAGGAATCTCCTTTGAATTCAGAATCAAATATGGAAACAGTAGTTTTTATTAAATATTTCAGAAATACACAAAATTATAGAATAGAACCTTCTATGTTAACATAAAACATCATATGCAATTAAAATTCACTTTGAAGTGTTCTCTGATTACATTAGTTTCCTTCTTCCTCACAGGTAACCACTAGGCAAAATTTGGGGTTTACATTTTTAAGACATTTCTCTATATTTTTATTACATTTGAATAGATCCACACATGAAATATGGTATTTTTAATGGTATGGCTTTGTGAACTGAAATATCACCAATTTACGAATTTTTAAAAGGATGGCTTTATTTCTTATTAAAGATTACAGCCTGCAGCGTGGCCATTCTGATGGGCTGGGAATGTAGCCATTGGAAGAAGCCCAGAAGCAGACACTTTGAGGGAGTGAGAGGTTAAGACAGGAATTTAAGCTGAAGGGGTTGGACAAAGATACATACACAACACGTTATAGGAGGAGCTATGAATATTTATGAAGGGGGTCCTGGCACATGGGTACTGAACAAACATGTATGTTATACATATGGACCAGGTTCACCTTGGGGTGGAGACTTCACATTTAAATGTATCACAATTAGGCCCTATACGTCAAAAGAACTTTTCAGAACACAAAGGCACTCAAGTCCTGCCCTCTTTAAACTGGCCAGAACCGGTCCATGGTTGGTGATCTTCTAATCAGAAGAAAGTTACCGAAATCAGTCTCTTGTCCAATCAAAACTGTAGCCATTGCTGGTGGAACAGGGGCTGGGGATCAGCATCTAGTGGTGGATGAGCTGCAAGTTGTTTTAATGTTGCTTATCTTGAGGCCAGTACTTGTTTAGCTACTGGAGAAAAATGAAAAGGACAGCTTGTGTCAATTAGAACGCAGTTTATTCTTTAAGTGTAGAGTGTGTGACTTGACCCTTTCCTGGCATGGCCTTAGGTCTTATTTATAATTTGATATCTTATTGCCACAAAGAGTCTGTTCTGCCAGTCTTATGATCTCTATTTAACATTAATGCTGGTCAATTGTTGTATCTAAACCACAAAAGAGAGGGAGCATAACAAGTTGTATCTGACCCCACTTCCTGTCATGCCCAGGAACTCAGTTTTAAGGATTTTTGGGGGTCCTCCTGGCCATGAGGAGGTTTGTTCAGTCAGTTGAGGGGCTTAAGGTTTTACTTTTAATTTACATTTTTATCTCTAAATGCATGACTACCTCATGGAATAAGAGGAAGGAAGAAACACAAGGAGAACAAATACATGTTCAGATTTCAACAGTGGGATTTGCCATATATGCCTACATGTCATGTATACTCTCTTTCCAACTTGCCAAAACAGGCCCATTTACTTGGTTTGTGTGCTGTAGGGAGCATTAATAAAATCTGCAGATACTATTTTCAAGCCCCCTTTTTTACCTGATGTATTCAAGCACCTAGAGTTTCCCTGGAGTGAACTGGCCTAAAACCATGACTTAGTGTATTCTTTAATGAAACACCTTCTATTTGTCCAGACTACTTGTATTTAACTCAAACTGTAACTCATGTGGGGTTACCCTGTACATCTGGAACCTCACCTGAGCCAAGCTGATGAAAGAAGACAGTGATTCCCTGTAGTTAGTTTTCATATGTCCAAACTACTATCCAAATCCCTTGACTGGTTTAGGGATGCATCTCATTTAGAACCTGATCTCATTTTGTGTGATGGTTGTTTGACATGAGTAGACTTTTCCATTTCATTTATTATTTTTTAATTGCACAAGAAACACACTTTGGAGGTGTTTGAATTCACATGTGTTACTTGATCTTGTGGACAGAGGCCATAGTGCAGTGGGATAGTCAGTGGAAAGTGGAGAATATTAACAGGGAATGTAGAAAACTCTTTATGGAACTTTGAATGTAAAGAAAAAGAATGTAAAGGAGACAGAGAGAAAGCAATAAAGAGAGATAGAAGAGATATCTCCATCATGTGGCTGCAATGGATGCTGGTAAGTCCAACAAATGACATTGGAAAAATCTTAAATTACTTGAAACTTGATCAAGTTTAAACATTAATGGGCAGCTAGAAAAATTCAAAAGAAAAAATAATGGGAAGGAGCTATCTCATCTCAAATTTAACATTTAAAGTTGCCCATATATCCATATCCTTTCTTACCCTCTCATTTCCAATTCAGAGCTAATGAGATGCCTCCACTGGGACAGCATGAAATCTGAGCTCAGTAAACATTTAGTTATTACCTAACAAAAGAATAGACAATTATGTGTCAAAAAATGTTGCTAACTATTGGATTTGTGCGTCTCCAGAAGGCAGCAGGTGGCTGAAATCCTGGTGTGATGTGGCTGGATAATACATGACCTGAGGACTCCTGTACTGATGACTGCAGGATGAGACCAGAATTTTCCTATACATACATTAAAATACTAAGTAGTCCAGAGGAGCCATTAGGCAGACATCACACTTTGCTTACTTTGCTATCTATCACTGAGATCACCAGGTGAGTTCAAAGACATACCTGTATTCCAGGCAAGGGAAACTGGATTTGGGTCAGCCCAGGGGAATGATGTTGAACAGCTCTTATAAGCTTCTTATAAGCTTCTGATAACACCCAAGAAGTAGAGAAACTACTGTCTACAAAACTTTGAACTCACAGGAATATTTGCTTTCTTCAACTATCTGTTTTCTTATAAAAGGAAGTAATGAGAAATGATTTTTCACAATGCCTGCCTTAACCCTGAGGCCCAGTGAGTCCCTACTGCTGTGTCCCAACATTTAAATATAATTGAAGTCCAACTCCATGCCGTATATTCTCAAGAGGTTTTCTCATTTACCCCTCACGACAGCTCTGTAGAGATGGTATGGTCAATCCCATTTCACAGTTGACCAAGCTCAGCCTCACAGAGCCTAAGTCACCTCCCCAGGAAAGTGGCAAGATTGGAATGAGGTTCCATCCCTCACCCTCCCTAGATGGCTCTGGGCAGCCTCCCTTTTAGAAGATGGGCTTCCAGGCCTTGAGAAATGGTCAGATTCCACTCCCCGGCTATTGTGCCCCATGGGTGCCCACTCCACAACCCCTCTGGGTGATGAGGAAGACAGAGGAAGTGAAATCTCATGCTTTGTACCAAGAGACCTGGGTGTAGGGCCACACGAGTTGGCTGATCCTTGAAGTAGTGAATGGGCTCAGGTGGAAGCTCAGGTGTTGACCTTGAGACAGGTGAGCTGGAGAGAGGGAAAGTAACATGCACCGAAAGCAAATGCACTTTACACCTCATCTCCTTTAATCTTAACTGCCATCCAAGGTACCCATGACTATGACCATTATTCACGTCAGGGTGCTGCCTTTAGGAAAGTTTATGCAAATAAGAGAGACAGCTTGTTCTCTCCAGATCAGCAGCTAACTTTGGAATACTTAAGATATTTTTCTATTTTGACTTGATGCCTCCAGGCCTGTTAATGCTTTAATCTTCCTCAAAGGGTAGTACGCACGCCTCAAGATGTTTTCAAAGGTATTTAGTTTTCTATAATCCTAAGTATCATTCAAATCACCCAATATCATCACCATTATTCATATAAGGTTACTGATTTTAGGAGTGACTAAGTAAACCAGAAAAATACCCTTGTTATCTCCCTATCAACAGTTAATTTTGAATTATTTTGAAGTTTTTCTCATTTTGTCTTCATGCTTTTGGGGCTGGGAATGATCTTATCTCCTTGGGGTCTGCCATTACATGATCCCAGAGTATTAAACTTTTTTTTTTTTTAGATGGAGTTTCACTCTTGTTGCCCAGGCTGGAGTACAGTGGTTCCATCTCGGCTCACTGCAACCTCTGCCTTCCGGTTTCAAGAGATTCTCCTGCCTCAGCCTGCCAAGTAGCTGGGATTACAGGTGCCGTCCACGCCTGGCTAATTTTTGTATTTTTATAGTAGAGATGGGGTTTCACCATGTTGGCCAGGCTGGTCTCAAACTCCTGACCTCGTGATCCGCTAAACTTTTTTTTAAAATTATGACCCATATAGTTTTTAAGTAACAATATTATTGATGTTGAAAAATTCTAAATGAAAGAAAAAGATTTATATATCCCAGAAAATATACTTTTAAAAAATAACCTAGATAAATGGATACACACGAATTATGACAAGTATGTGAAAAATTCCAGAATACTGTGCCTGATGCCATTAATTAGATTCCACCCTTTCTTCCTCCCTCCCCTCTCCTGCCCCAACTCTTCTCCCAGATGTGCAATAATTTCTCTGGCCACCAGGAGGCATCACAGCTATATTCACCTTTGTCGTTCTTTTTTAATGAACAGAAGTGTATTTTACGGAGTAATGAATGTTATGAAAATATTTATTATAATAACAATTCTGTTTGGAAAATTCACATGCATATTAAAAACAGTCCTATTTGCTGTTTACCCCAAATCTACATCGAATTCATTGATTTATCTCTTCTTCCCTCCTCTGTAGATTGAGGTGTCCACACTGCAGAGGGGTCCCTTCCAGAGAGCTGGGTGTTCACCCTCCATTACCCTACCCTTGTACAGGCTTCTCAAACCTCTCACTCCCTCTCACTCATCCCCTCTCCAGGACATTATGGACGCAGCTGCCCAGGACCCACTTAGGCACCCCCATCCTCTCTCAGTCACCTTCTGCCTGCCTTGCACTGACCTTGCACCTGACATGCTAACTAATGATTGCCAACGTGCGCCAGAGCTGTCTGATGTTTCATTGTTGATGCCATACATATATACTGACTTATTTTACACCTATCATCAGGTTTTTTTTCCGACAGAATTAGAATTACTCAGTAATCAGTTTCATAAGCTAAGTTTTAAGGGAAGTATTGTTATTTTTTGCTCCTCGCAGACCCTTGATCGAGGAGTTCGATAATGGTGGTACCGTGGTGCCCTCTCGTGACAGAAGGCGGAACTACAGCTAGAACATCGCGAGCAGGAAGGTGGGAGGGAGAGGCTGCGGCCCAAGCCCACCGTACAGAGCTTTCTGGAACTGTGGGTGGCAAAGCGGACATTCTCAGTAGTCCCAGGGATAGTGATGGGCTCAAGACAGAAATCGTTGTCTCTTACTGTGCTGAAAAGAGCTCTATATCAGAATAAAAAGGTCATTTTAATTTTTATTCTTTGACCACTGGAAAATCAGACTTGTATGAGGGAAAAATGGATCCAGACTACTTGTTCGAGTCTTTGTACCCCTCTTTAAATCTTTATTACCATCTTTTCATGGAAATAAATTTCTATGACATTCGAAATTATGTTACAGTATACGTTCGATATTTTTATATTAACTGGTGTTTCATCGTAGGATGCTGTAAACTGTATTTCCCCAGTATCCTAGTTGTAAAAATTAAGCTCCTTTGCCGTAGTTTCTGTAACAGATGATATTTGTAACACTTGCTCATATACACAAATGTCTTGGCAAGAATTTCTTAATAAGTTTTTGAAAGCATCCTTTTAAACCTCAGATACTCTAAAATTTTACATTAATATAATGAAATCAGAATAATATTTATCAGATATACTCCTAATATCCCAGTATGGAAGTTATTTCTTTTATTTTTATATTCAAGTATAATTCATTTCTTTATTCACTTAATACTTTTTTAACTTTTACTTTAGGCTGGGGGCTCAGGGGTATATTTGCTGGTTTGTTATATAGGTAAATTGCATGTCACAGGGGTTGGGTGTACAGATTGTTTCATCATCTAGGTAATGAGCATAGTACACGATAGGTAGTTTTTCAATCCTCTCCCACCTTCTACTCTCAAATACACGTGCCCATGTGTACTCAATGTTTAGCTCCCACTTATAAGTGAGAGCATGTAGTATTTGGTTTTCTGTTCCTGTATTAGTTCACTTCGGATAATGGCATCCAGCTCCATCTATGTTGCTGCAAAGAACATGCTCTCATTCTTTTTATGATTGTGTAGTATTCCGTGGTGTATATGTACTGCGTTTTGTTTATCCAGTCTACCATTGATGAGCATTTAGGATGATTCCATGACTTTGCTATTGTGAATAGTGCTGTGGAATGTGTGCATGTCACTTTATAGTAGAAGAATTTATATTCCTTTGAGTATATACCCAATAATGGGATGGCTGGGTTGAATGGAAATTCCATTTTAAGTCCTTTGAGAAATTACCACACTGCTTTCCACAATGTCTGAAGTAATTTACATTCCCACCAGAAGTGTATAAGCATTTCCTTTCCTCCACAACCTTGCTAGCATCTGTAATTTTTGACTTCTTAATATTAGCCCTTCTGAGTGGTGTGAGATGGTATCTCATTGTAGTTTTGATTTGCATTTATCTAACGATTAGTGATGTTGAGCATTGTTTCATATGCTTGTTGGCCATGCATATGTTTTCTTTTGAAAAGTATCTGTTCATGTTCTTTGCCCACTTTTTAATAGGGTTGTTTTTTGTTATATGTTTGTTGAAGTTTCTTATAGATTCTGGATATTAGTTTGTTGTTGGATGCATAGTTTGCAAATATTTTCTCCCATTCTGTAGGTTGTATGTTTACTCTGTTGATAGTTTCCTTTGCTGTGCAGAAGTTATTAATTTAATTAGGTTCCATTAGTTAATTTTTTGGTATTGTTGCAATTGCTTTTGGTTTCTTCATCATAAAATATTTGCCAGGGCCAATGCCTAGCATACTATTTCCCAGGCTTTTTTCAAGGGTTTTTTTTTTTTTTTTTTTTTTTTTTTT
>NW_012108797.1:971382-1012077 GCF_000951045.1 Mandrillus leucophaeus | reverse complement strand
TTTTTTTGAGACGGAGTCTCTCTCTGTCGCCCAGGCTGGAGTGCAGTGGCGCGATCTCGGCTCACTGCAACCTCCACCTCCCGGGTTCATGCCATTCTCTTGCCTCTGCCTCCCGAGTAACTAGGACTAAAGGTGCCCGCCACCATGCCTGGCTAATGTTTTATGTTTTTAGTAGAGATGAGGCTTCACCATGTTAGCCAAGATGGCCTCAGTCTCCTGACCTTGTGATCCGCCCGCCTCGGCCTCCCAAAGTGCTGGGATTACAGGCGTGAGCCACCGCACCCGGCTTTCAAAACTTTTTATAGTTTTAGATTTTACATTTAAGTCTTTAATCCATCTTGAGTTTAGTATATGATGTAAGGAAGGGGTCCAGTTTCAATCTTCTGCATATGGCTAGCCAGTTATACCAGCACCATTTATTGAATAGGGGATTATTTCCCCATTGCTTATTTCTGATGACTTTGTTAAAGATCAGATGGTAGTAGGTGTGTGGCTTTATTTCTGGGCTCTTTATTATGTTATATTGGTCTCTGTGTCTGATTTTGTACCAGTACGATGCTGTTTTGGTTACTGTGGCCACTCAAAGTCAGGTATGCTATGTAGCATAGTTTGAAGCCAGGTAACATGTCTCTGGCTTTGTTACTTTTCCTCAGGATTGCCTTGGCTATTTGAGCTCTATTTTGGTTCCATATGAATTTTAAAATAGTTTTTTCTAAAACTGTGAAGAATGTCATTGATTGATTGGAATAGCATTGAATAAATTGCTTTGGGTAGTATGGCCATTTTAACAATAGCAATTCTTCCTATCCATGAGCATGGAATGTTTTTCCATTTGTTTGGGTCATCTCTGATTTCTTTGAGCAGTGTTTTGTAATTCTCTTTGTAGAGATCTTTCACCTCCCTGGTTAACTGTATTCCTAGGTTTTTGTTTTTGTTGTTGTTTTTGTAAGTGGGATTGCATACTTGACTTTGCTCTCAGTTTGGACATTGTTGGTGTATAGAAATGCTAATGATTTTGTATATTGATTTTGTTTGCTAAAGTTGAAGTTCATGGAACTTTAGAGCAGATTACGGGGTTTTCTAGGTACAGAGTAATATCATCTGCAAACAGATAGTTTGACTTCCCCTCTTCCTGTTTAGATACCTTTTATTTCTTTCTCTTGCCTGATTGCTCTGGCTAGGACTTCCAGAATTATTTTGAATAGGAGTGGCAAGAGTGGGCATCCAGTCCTCAAGAGTAATGCTTCCACCTTGTGGCTGTTCAATATGATATTGGTTGTGGAGTTGTCATATATGGCTGTTATTTTGAGGTATGTTCCTTCAACCACTAGTTCATTGAGGGTTTTGTCATGAAGGGATGTTGAATTTTATTGAAAGCCTTTCTGCATATATTGAGATGATCTTGTCTTGTTTTTAGTTCTGTTTATGTGATAGATCACATTTGTTGATTTACATATGTTCAACCAACCTTGCATCCTAGACATAAAGCCTACTTGATCATGATTGATTAGCTTTTTGATGTTCTGCTGGATTCAGTTTGCTAGTATTTTGTTGAGGATTTTTGCATCTATGTTCATCAAAGAAATTGGCCTGAAGTGTTTGTTGTTGTTGTCTCTGCTAGGTTTTTGATCAGGATGATGCTGGTCTCATAGAATGAGTTAGGGAAAAGTATCTCCTCCTCAATTTTGGGGAATAGTTTCAGTAGGAATGGTCTCAGTTCTTCTTTATACATCTGGTAGAATTTGACAGTGAATCAATCTGGTCTTGGGCTTTTTCTTGTTTGTAGGGTTTTTATTGCTCATTCAATTTCAGAGCTCATTATTTGTCTGTTCAGGGATTCAATTTCTTCCTGGTTCAATCTTGGGAAGTTGTATGTTTCCAGGAATTTATTCATTTATTCGAGGTTTTCTAGTTTTTATGCATATAGGTGTTCAAAGTAGTCTGTGAGGGGTTTGTGTGTGTGTGTGTGTGTGTGTTCCTGTGGAGTCAGTAGTAATGTCCCTTTTGTCATTTCTGATTGTGTTTATTTTGATCTTATCTCTTTATTAATGTAGCTAGCAGTCTATCAATCTTATTTATTGTTTTGAAGAGCCAACCTGGACTAATTGACCTTTTGTATGTTTTTGTGCAAATAAATTTTATTCAGTTCAGCTCTGATTTGGTTATTCTGTGTCTTTTGCTAGCTCTGGGGTTGGTTTGCTTTTGTTCCTATAGTTACTCTAGGTGTAATGTTTGGTTGTTAATTTGAAGTCATTCTAACTTTTTGATGTGGACATTTAGCACTTCACCCTTAAAACTGGTTTAGCTGTGTCCCAAAGATTCTGATATCTGATATGTTGTATCTTTGTTCTCATTAGTTTCAAATAATTTCTTGATTTCTGCCTTAATTTCATTGTTTATCCAAGAGTTATTAAAGAACACTTTGTGTCGGGAGTTCGAGAACAGCCTGGCCAATATGGTGAAACCCTGTCTCTACTAAAAATACAAAAAAATTAGCCGGGCGTGGTGGCACACACTTGTAGTCCCAACTACTCAGGAGGCTGCAGCAGAAAAATCACTTGAACCCAGAAGGCGGAGGTTGCAGTGAGCCGAGATCACACCACTGTACTCCAGCCTGGGCGACAGAGCGAGACTCTGTCTCAAAAAAAAAAGAACACTTTGTATAATTTCCATGTAATTTTATAGTTTTGAGCAATTTTCTGAATACTGTTTTCTATTTTTATTCTACTGTAATAGTCTGAGAGGTCTGAGAGTGTGTTTGGTATGATTTTGGTTTGAATTTGATAAGGTTTTTGTTTGTTTGTTTGTTTGTTTTTTGAGATGGAGTCTCACTCTGTCACCTAGGCTGGAGTGTAATGGTGTAATCTCAGCTCACTGCAACCTCCACCTCCTGGGCTCAAGTGATTCTCCTGCCTCAGCCTCCTGAGTAGCTGGGATTACAGGCGTCTGCCATCATGCCCAGCTAATTTTTGTATTTTTAGTAGAGAGGGGATTTCACCATGTTGGCCAGGCTGGTCTTGAACTCCTGACCTTAGGTAATCCAGCTACCTTGGCCTCTCAAAGTGCTGGGATTACAGACATGAGCCACCACGCCCAGATGATAAGGATTCTTTTATGGCTGATTATGTTGTTGATTTTTGAGTATATGCCATGTGCATATGAGAAGAATGTATATTCTTATTTTGGGGTGGAGAGTTCTGTAGATGTCTGTTAGGTCCATCTGGTCAGCTGTTGAGTTCAGGTGCTGAATATCTGTTAATTTTCTGCCTCAGTGGTCTAATACTATCAATGAGATGTTAAAGTCTCCAACTTTTATTGTGTGGTTATCTAAATCTCTTCATAGGTCTCTAAGAACTTGCTTTATTAATCTGGGTATTCCTATGTTGGTGCATATATATTTAAACTAGTTAGGTCTTCTTGCTGAGCCCTTTACCATTGTGTAATGCCCCTCTTTGTCTTTTATGATCATTGTTGCTTTAAAGTCTGTTTTGTCTGAAATTAGAATAAGAACCCCTGCTTTTTTCTGTTTTCCATTTGCTTTGTAGATTTTTCTCCATCCCTTTATTTTGAGCCTTTGGGTGTCATTGGATGTGAAATGAGGTCTCCTGAAGACAGCATATAGTTGGGCCTAGCTGCTTTATCCAGTTTGGCACTCTATGCCTTTTGATTGGGGCATTTAACCTGGTTACATTTAAGGGGAATATTAATATGTGCAAGTTTGATCCTGTCATTATGTTGTTAGCTGGTTATTATTGCAGACTTGATTTTGTGGTAGCTTTATAGTGTCAATGGTCTGTATACTTAAGTCTGTTTTTGTGGTGGCTGGTAACGGTCTTTCCTTTCCATATTTAGCACTTCCTTAAGGACCTTTTGTAAGGTAGGTCGGGTGCTAATGAATTCCCTTAGCATTTGTTTGTCTGAAAAGGATTTATTTCTCTGCTTATGAAGCTTACTTTGATGGAATATGAAATTCCTGGTTGGAATTTCTTAAGAATGTTGAATATAGGCCCCTAATCTCTTCTGGTTTGTAGGGTTTCTGCTGAAACTTCACTGTTAGCCTGATGGATTTCCCTTTGTAGGTGACCTGCCTCTTTTCAATAGCTGCCTTTAATATTTTTTCTTTCATTTTGACCTTGAAGAATCTGACTATGTGCCTTGGAGATAATTGTCATGTATAGTATGTTGCAGGGTTCTTTGCATTTCCTGAATTTGAATGTTGGGCTCTCTAGTGAGCTTGGAGAAATTTTTGTGTCTGATATTGTCAAATATGTTGTCCAAATTGCTTTCTTTCTCTCCCACTCTTTCAGGGACGCCAATGAGTCATGGGTTTTGTCTGTTTATATAATCCCGTATTTCTCAGAGGTTTTGTTCATTCTTCTTTATTGTATTTTTGTTTTTGTCTTATTTTTGAGAACTGGTCTTTGAGCTCTGAGGTTCTTTCCCCAGCTTGGTGGGTTCTGCTGTTAATACTTGTGATTTTTTTAATGAAATTCTTGAAGTGAGTTTTTCAGCTCTGTCATATCAATTGTGTTTGTTTTGTTTTGTTTGTTTTTAAGACAGGGTCTTGCTGTGTCACCCAGGCTGTAGTGCAGTGGTGAAATATCGGCTCACTGGAAGCTTCACCTCCCGGGTTCAAGTGATTCTCCTGTGTCAGCCTCCCAAGGAGCTGGGGTTACAGGAACATGCCACCACGCCTGGCTAATTTTTGTACTTTTAGTAGAGACAGGGTTTCTCCATGTTGGCCAGTCTGGTCTCGAACTCCTGACCTCAAGTGATATGCCCACCTCGGCCTCCCAAAGTGCTGAGATTACAGGTGTGAGCCACCGTGCCCAGCCTGGTTCTTTGTTACAACAGCATTTCATCTCTTATCTCCTATATAGTTCTATTGTATTCCTTATATTCTTTGGATTGGGTTTTGACTTTCTCCTGAATGTTGATGATCATTCCTATCCATATTCTGAATTCTGTTTTCGTCATTTCAGGCTTTTCAGCCTGGTTAGGAAACATTGCTGGAGAACTAGTGCAGTGATTTGGAGGTAAGTAGACCCTCTAGCTTTTGAGTTGCCAGAGTTCTTGCACTGATTGTTTCTCATGTGTGTGGGCTTGTGTACCCTTAGCTGTGGTGTAATTTGAGTGTAGTCAGTTACCTTCATTTCTCAATGTTTTCAGAGGGCCAATCCTTTGTGCAGGGTATTTATTTGTAGCTGAATTATTATCCTTGGTTTCACAGGGGATATATTAAAGTATTTTTTGTGTTGAAGTTTTGGCTGTGATCCAGTAGATGGTGCTTAAGCATGCTGGCTGATAGGTAGACTCTTGTTCAGTCACATGACTACTCTGTATTTGCCCACATTTGCAGCTGTGCTCTCTCTCTTTCAGTGCTCTGAGAGTGTAGGCTCCTTTCCCACTCAAGGGCTGGCTGCAGATCTGCGTTTGGCACTCCTGGACTTCATACTGCAGCCCTGGGGTAAACTCAGCCTTTATGTTCCCTCTACAGCGTGGGGGCAAACAGGAACCTTGACAGTGGCAATGGCAGAGGGCCTTTAACTTGTCTCTTGGAGCTCTATCCCAGACACATGCAGAACCGCTCTTAATCAGAGTGATTGGCCTGGTGTGGGGTGGTTGCACTGTGGGCTCAAGCCTGAGGGCCTATGGGGAAAACAGACTGGCCTCTTCTTACAGCAACTGCAGCTTGCTGGAGGTGTGAGTAAGGCACTCAGGGGTCTCTGTTTCTTCCACAGTCCAAGGACATCGAGGGCAGTACCTTTGCAGTGGCAGTGTCAGAGGGGCTTTCAGTTGTCTCTGGGAGCCCCACCTCACAGAAATGCAGAGCGTCTGCTAATGAAAGTGTTCAGCCAGAGGGTGGGGTGGCTGTGCCATGGGCCTGAGCTGGGGACCCTTCTTGGTGAAGAGTAAGGGGTCAGGGACTCAAACGAAAGGGAGACTGAGTTCCTCTCCACATGGTGACTGTGGCATGCTAGAGACATGAGTAATGCCCTCAGGCTCTTTGTTCCTTCCCCAGTCCAAAGACAAGGTCAAAACCACTGCAGTGGCAGTGGTAAAGGGGCTGTCTGTTGCCACTGGGAACTCCACCCCAGGGAAACACAGAGCCACTGCCAGTGGGAATGCTCAGTTGGGGGCCAGGGGCCTTGCCTGTTGAAGAGTAGGGAGTGAGGCCTCACAGGGAAGACAGACTGGGCTCCTCCCCATATGGTGGCTGTGGTGTGCTGGAGGTGCCAGCAATGCGACCTGGACCTTTGTTCCTTCCCCAGCCCAAAGGCATTAAGGGCAGTACCACTGCAGCTGCAATGAGAGAGGGGCTGTGGGTTGTCTCTAGGAGAGAATGACAGCGCCACCACTGACTTAAACGTTTGGGCGGGGACAAGGTGGTTGTTCTGGGGACCCCAGGTTGAGAGACCCTGCCCACTAAGGAGTAACAGGGCCAGGGCCCATACGGAAGAGAGTCTGCCTTCTTATCCAAAAAGCAGCTGCACTGTGCTGGAGGATTGCATTAGTCCTAAGTCTTTTGGCTCCCTCCTGAGCCTGAAGAAAACAGGAGCAGGAGCTGTAGAGCTGCAAAAATGGCAGACCTGCCTGCTACGATTGAGAGCTCTGTCCCAGGGAAGTACAGAGCTGCTACTGGTCCAAGAGCCCAAACATGGGTGGGGTGGCTGGAGTCCCAAGTCTAGAGGCCCTGCCCAGTGAGAGGTAGTGGGGACAGAGATCTATGTGGAAAAAAATCTGGCCACTTTTCTGTAAGACAGCTGTGCTGTGCTGGGGGCCTGCATTAGTCCTTAATCACCCTGCCAAGATTGGTGGACCCATCTGCTACCACTGAGAGCTCCATTCCAGGGAAGTACAGGGCTGCTATTGGCCCTAGAGCTCAAGTGAGGCTGGAATGACCATGCTAGGGACCAGCCCACTGGGCATTATCCACCAAGGTGCAAAGGAGGTGAGGCCTGCAGTCCATCTGCTCCTCAGCCCCATGGATTTAGCCCCTATACTGGAGGCCTTCCAGGGAGCCTGGCCTTTCTTGTTGCCAGAGCTACAGCCACTGGTGCTGGGGTGCCCAGTAGTCCAAGGGCCCTGGAACTCCGTGTGTGCCTGAGCAGTGGCTCTGCCTAGACTCCCTGTAGCTCTCCATGCCAGTCTGCAGTCTCTGCTCAGGGAGTCAGGGGGATCATCTGAGCACAGAGCTGTGAAGATCTGTAGCAGAAGCTTTAGCGAAATTTCAGACATTAACAACAAAGTTTCCCTGATTTATTTAACTTCTCCTAACTTTCTATACAATGGGTATTTAATTATAAATTACTTGAGTAAAGGTTAAGATTAATGAAAATACCACTCAAGTAACTTATAATTAAATGCCCATTATCATCATCAGCATCATCATCTAAAGGGGTTATTGAGTAGGCATCCATGGGGTGGTGTGAAATACCAGCCTCTAAGCCTTGGTGGCCCATTATCTACAGAAAAGATCAATGGGCACATTAAATGTTTCCCAACCTTCTTTCATTATCCAAAGGAGGCTTATTAGACATGTTTTTCCTCCTTATTAATCCCTTCTTGCCTGAAATGTGAAATTTTAATACCACAGATGTAACGTTAACTGTATGTATTTTGGTCCTATATAGTGCCACAAACCATTTTAATGTCTACCATCTCCCTACCCTTAAAAACCAATTCTCAGCTCATTGGGGGCAATATATCCTCTGTTGAAAATGCATGGAACATTTTAATGAGGACAAAAGCTGGAACCTCATTCCTGCCTTTTACTTGATGTGTGACAATGGAAAACTTTCTTAACCTCTGTCACCTTGCCCATGGTCATCTGGAAAAGGGAACCGCTGAGAGCTCGTGATGCCTTACTTACAGAACTGTCCTGTGGGATAAAGGAGAAATTCTATACAGGGAAGATGGCACCTAGTAGGACTTCAACAAATGTTCATCCTGGCCCACTTTTGTTCTCCTTCCCAGAGAAGTGATGACTGTCATCTAAATCAAACAGCGTAACTACCACAGAGACCAGCTGGTAATGGAGCAGGAAGAAGTAGCATATACTTACATGTAGTTTATAAATGAAGCTTTGGGGCTATTTCTGTGATGCAGGATGGCTTTGCCAAGGAATGTGGGAAGAGGGAAAAGATCATCAAACCATTTCTTTAATTCTGTGTCATTTTTGCCCCCTTATTTGAGCTTCTATACTGATATTGGAAAATAGTTTCCTGTGGAGTCTCAAAGGAAGAAAGAGTGCAGATAAAGAGGAGAGAGAAGTCACATGCCCTTGACCCTGATACCATTACCACTTATAGGACTCTGACCAGGATTTCATCTGCACCAGTGGGTAATTCAAAGTGGGAGGAGCTGTTGAATGTGTATCCATGAGGGCACAATACTACAAACGTGTAATACTACTAGGTTTTAAATCCTAGAATGTCATGGTGTATAAAATAATGATAATTATTGCTTTGGTTTTGAATTAGGGAAAAATATATCCTTGTATACTTAGAAGTGGCTCCCTCACTATTATCTTTTATTCTTGAGCTCCAGGGATATTCTTCTGCCAAGTCAATGGGAGTCTGGTACCTACATTGAGGATTTACTATGTTCCAAGCACTGTACCATTTGCATTATTTGCATTTCTCTCTTTTAGTCAAGTACTTTTACTCAAGTGACCTTATTTGTGCAATTTCAGGTAAAGATAACCTGCAGCATCCCATTGAAGCAAATGTGTCCTTCACCAATTGGTCCTAAACCTGGATGGCCTCAGGCCTAGAGTGTCTGGTCAGTTATCTCAGAGCCTGGTCATTCTAAATGTGTGTCTCTTTCCTGTGGGTGGGGTAGAGAATGCTTGAATGTTCCTGACAATTTTTTGTATAATTGCAGGAGCATTTGATATTTATTACAGTTATAAATACATAATAAATGAAATAAACAGCATTACTCTAAAACAAAAGAGAATATCTGCTCTCAAAGTATCTTTTTTGTAATAACACATGAAATTTAATATCAATGACCTTCGAGGTATAGTTTTAGTGAGACAAGCAAGTTATAAAACTTATAAAATTAAGTGTAGAATGAGATCTTATATTTTGTAGATAAGTATATAAATATATTCATTTCTGCATAAATTTTTAAGTACCTGCATAAGGAAACTTGTGAAAGAGTATTATACAGATATAAGCATTAGCAGGCATAAATTTGGCACATTAAAGAGGAGTAGGGGCACCTAAAGTGCTTGTGTGCTATGGAAGGTCACCTGGAACCACCACCATCAATAGGGAGCCCAATAATGTGGGCAATCTCAAATCTCCAGGTCTCATGAACAGTCCATGAGACATGCAGATCACAAGGACCCTTTCAGGCACATGAACACTGTTGATTCCTAATACTGTGAATCAGGTTAATATTGCAGCCCTTTGGACCCCACTCCACTGTCATGTGAAAGGCTTAGTCCTACAGGTAACAAGAGCACAGTGTGATCCTAAACCATGAGAATCATGGGGCCACTGATATGCTTTGGATGTTTGTTCCCTCCAAATCTCATGTTAAAATGTGACCCCCCCCAAGTTGGAGGTGGAGCTTAGTAGTAGGTGCTTGGGTCATGGGGGCAAATCCTTCATGAATGTCTTGGTGCTGTCCTCATGGTAATGAGGAAGTTCTCACTCTTATTAGTTCATGTGCAGGCTGATGGTCTAAAAAGAGCCTGGTACCCCTCCCTCTCTTGCGCTCTCTCTTGCCTTGTGATATGCCTGCTCCCCCTTTGCCTTCTGCCACAAGGGAAAGCTTCTTGAGGTCATGACCAGAAGCAAATTGTGGCATCATACTTCTTGTACAGTCTGTAGAACTGTGAGCCAAATAAACCTCTTTTATTTATGTATTACCCAACCTCAGATATTTCTTTATAGCAATACAAAATGGTTGAATACAGCTGCAAACCTTCAAGTGGAAGGGCCTCAGTTTCCCTTTGAAATCACATTGGTGCCACACCACTATTGGTCATATGAATACTATGGTTATGTACCTTCTTATGGTCATGTTCCCCTACCACAGTCATGTGACAGGCTGAGCCCTCTCAGTCATGTAGGGACTATGGGATCCTAATGTTGTGGGTCCTGTGGATCCTGCTCTTTTATGACCTTCACCATCATGTGGTCCTGGAAGTCACATAGGTGACCTATTGCTGCTGATCACGTGGATTCTATGGTCATGTACCAACCCATGGTCACATGAGGTTGAGGCCTCTCAGTCATGTAAAGATTGAGTGCCCCTGAACCTTATTGGTCAGGTGGTTCCCATGGTTATGTGACCTCCCCTATGGTCCAGGTATAAAAACCTGCTCTTTAGGTGTAGAGAAAGTCTTTTGAATTTGACCTGCGGAGGAGTCAGACCTATAGATGTAGATGACCTTTAGAACTGTGATCCATGCCCTGGCTCAGGCCAAAGTTTGATCAGACTCTGGCTCAGATATCAGTCTTTCCACCAACATTTATATCCTGACATGGTGAACAGTATTCTGGTAGGAGGGGCTCTAGCTAGTACTAGAAGTTTACTCAGAGAATTGGGCTTCAAGGGTTAGCAGAGTGGTCTCCAAATGGCAGAGGGCCAAGGGGGAAGTGGGGATTGAGTGGAGGTAGAGGGGAAGACTTTCCAAATGTGGCCAAACATTTATATGCCTGGCAAAGAAAGAATGTGTGTGCATGTGTGTCTTGATCCTAGACTCACAAGAACTGTCAGTGGTAGAGTGAAGTGAAGGAGGAGAAAGCACTGAGGCAGAATGTGGGACTAGAGGGCTGGAGGGAGGGGTGTGGTAGTGGGGTGGTGGTGGCTGATGAACTTGTAAGTCATCTCTCGGCGGCAGGGCTGTAAAAGCTGGGTAGGACCACCCTCCCACTCCCACACTAAAGCCCTACCTGCCTATCACCCTGCCTGATTCACTATCTGTGCCAGGTGATGTGGTCCACTGCCCTCCACTGACCATGTTGTTATTCAAGACACCTGAGATTTCCTAGATGCCGGTTTGTATAGACACTTCCAAACTTAATATTAATCTCTGTCTGGCTCTTATTTAATTTTGTAAAAAGATTCCCTATTTAATAAATGGTGCTGGGAGACCTGGCTTGCCATATGTAGAAAATTTAAAATGGACCCCTTTCTTAAACCTTATACAAAAATTAACTCAAGATGGATTGAAGATCTAAATTTAAAACTCAAATCTATGAAAACCCTAGGAGAAAATCTAGGCAATACCCTTCAGGACATAGTCACGAGCAAAGATTTCATGATGAAGAGACACCAAAAGCAATTGCAACAAAAGCAAAAACAGACAAATGGGATCTAATTATACTAAAGAGCTTCTGTATAGCAAAAGAAACTATCATCAGAATGAAGAAACAACCTAAAGAATGGTAGAAAATGTTTGCAATCTATCCATCTGACAAAGATCTAATATCCAGATTCTACAAGGAACATAAGCAAATTTACAAGAAAAAAAAAACACTAACCCATTAAAAAGTGGGAGCTGAACAATGAGAACACATAGACACAGGAAGGGGAACAACACACACTGGTGCCTGTCAGGGGTGCAGTGGGAAGGAGAGCATCAGGATAAATAGCTAATGCATGCGGGGCTTAATACCTAGGTGATGGGTTAGTAGGTGCAGCAAACCACCACGGCACACGTTTACCTATATAACAAACCTACATGTCCTGCACTTGTATCCTAGCACTTTAAATTAAATTAAATTTTAAAAAATAATATAATAAAGCTACTACATATCAGAACCTAAGTTATTTAACCAAGTCAGAGAAAATATAACTTTATGCTAGTAAATATTTACATGAAAAATAAAAATGAATGAGAACAAATGAATTAAGATTCTGTTTCAAGAAATTATGGGAAACATACTAAAGTAGAATAAAGATTAAATGAGAAGATAGAAAAAATATAGAATAAATAATAGGCTAAAAGCTAGTTCCTTGACTGAACACACAAAAAAATAAGATATACTAATATATCAACATAATGTGCTTAATATTTTAAAACTTATTAATGGGGTATATTGTATACACATAAAATTGACATACAAATGTACCATTTAGTGAGTTATTTGAATTTTTATGGTCCTTATCAAGGTGAGATAATTTTTATTATTTCTTAAATTGACAAAAATTCGTATGTTTATCATTTACAACATGTTGTTTTGAAATATATACATATTGTGGAATGGCTAAATCAAGATAATTAGCATATGTATTACCTCACTACTTGCAATTTTGTGGTGAAAACACTTAAAATCTTTTCTTAGCAATTTTCAAGAATAAAATATGTTGTTACTAAGTGTAGTCACCTTGTTGTACAATAAATATTTTGAATTTATTGCTCCTGACTGAAATTTTTATTCTTTGACCAACATCTTCCAACCCCAACCTCCACCCCAACTGGTAACCACAATTGCCCTCTTTACATCTATGAATTCAAATATTTTTATTAGTCCATAATACTTATGCATATTTGTGATGTACGTGTGATATTTTGGTACATGCACACAATGTATAATGATTAAATCTAGGTCATTGAGATATCCATCACTTCATATATTTATCATTTCTTTATGTTGGAAATGTCCCAAATCTTCTAGGTATTTTGAAATACACAATAGTATAATATTGTATATTCAATAGTGTGCTATGGAACACTAAAATCTATTCCTTCTACTTAACTATATTTTTATACCCATTAACCAACCTCTTTTCATCCCTCCCTCCACACTACATTTCCCCAGCCTTTGGTAACCATCATTCTACCCTCTACCTCCATGAGATCCACTTTTTACTCTCCTACATATGAGTGAGAACATGCAATGGCTTATTTCATGTAACATAAAATCTCCCAGTTCCATCCATGTTACTGCAAATGACAGGATTTCATTCTTTTTATGGTTGAATGATATTCCATTGCGTGTATGTATGTATGTATAGGTAAACTGATAGATTGATAGATTGATAGATCGATAGATCGATAGATCAATAGATACTTAGGTTGACTCCACATCCACATCCTGGCTATTTGAATAATGTTGTAATGAACATAGGACTGCAGATATCTTTTTGACATACTGATTTCATTTCCTTTGGATATATACCTAGTAGTGAGATTGCTGGATTTTATGGTAGTTTTATTTTTATTTTTTGAGGAACCTCCATAGTGTTTTCCATAATGGCTATACTAATTTACGTTCCCACCAACAATGTCCTAGTGTTCCCTTTTATCCGCATCCTCTCCAGTAATTATTTCTTGGTTTTTTGATAATAGCCATTCTAACAGGTGTGAGGTGATATCTCATTGTGGTTTTAATTTACACTTCTCTGATGATTACTGATTTTGAGCATTTTTATCATATACCTGTTGGTCATTTGTATGTCTTCTTTTGAGAAATGTCTATTCAGGTCCTTTGCTCATATTTTAATTGGATTATTTTTTTTTTTTTTCTGTAAAGTTGTTTGAGTTTCCTACATACTTTGGATATTAAGCCTTTATCGGATGTATGGTTTGCAAATATTTTCTCCCATTCTGTAGATGGTCACTTCACTCTGTTCATTGTTTCCTTGGCTGTACAGAAACTTTTTAGTTTGATGTAGTCTGGTTTGTCTATTTTTTTTTTTTTTTTTTTTTTTTTTTGCTTTTGTTGTCTATGCTTTTGGGTCTATATTCCAAAATTATTGTCCAGACCAATGCAATGGAGTTTTACCCATATGTTTTCTTCTAGTAGTTTTACACTTTCAGGTCTTACATTTAACTCTTTAATACATTTTGAGTTTTTAAAAAAAATGTGTGAGATAAGAGTTCAGTTTAATTCTTCTGCATGTAGATATACAGATACACAGTTGTCCTAACACCCTTTATCAAAGAACCTATCCTTTCTTCACTGTGTGTTCTTGGCACATTTGTTGAAAATTAATTGACCATATATGCATGGATTTATTTCTGGGCTCTATATTCCATTCCATTTGCCTGTGAGTCTGTTTTTATGCTACTACCATGCTGTTTTGTTTAATACAGCATGGTGATATATTTTGAAGTCAAGTAGTGTGGTCAATTCAGATTCCTTCCATTTGTTCAAGATTGCTCTGGCTCTTTCGGGTGTTTTGTTTGTTTTTGTAACTTTTAGGATTGTTTTCTCTATTTCTTTTTTCTTTTCTTTTCTTTTCTTTTTTTTTTTGAAACAAAGTCTTCACTCTGTTGCCCAGGCTGGAGTGCAGTGGCACGTTCTTGGCTCACTGCAAGCTCCACCTCCCAGGTTCACACCATTCTCCTGCTTCACCCTCCTCAGTAGCTGGGACTACAGGTGCCCGCCACCATGCCAGGCTAATTTTTTGTATTTTTAGTAGAGACAGGATTTCACCGTGTTAGCCAGGATGGTCTCAATCTCCTGATGTTGTGATCCAGCTGCCTCAGCCTCCCAAAGTGCTGGGATTACAGGTGTGAACCACCATGCCCGGCCTGATTTTTCTATTTCTATGAAAAAAATGTCATTGAAATTTCAATAGGAATTGGGTAATGGACATTTTGACAATATTACTTCTTTCAATTCATGAAAAGGACTATATTTTCACTTATTTATGTCTTCTTCTTTTATTCACATTTTGTAGATTTCAGTGTACAGTTTTTTTCACTACCTTGGCTAGGTTTATTCATTTTTCTTTTTTCAATTTTAGGCAGTGGTCAAGCTTGCATGAATTCATTCTTTTTTTTTTTTTTTTGAGACAGAGTCTCGCTCTGTCACCCAGACTGGAGTGCAGTGGCGTGATCTCGGCTCACTGCAAGCTCTGCCTCCCAGGTTCACGCCATTCTCCTGCCTCAGCCTCCCAAGTAGCTGGGACTACAGGCATCCACCACCACGCCCGGCTAATTTTTTTTGTATTTTTAGTAGAGACGGGGTTTCACCGTGTTCGCCAGGATGGTCTCGATCTCCTGACCTTGTGATCCACCTGCCTCGGCCTCCCAAAGTGCTGGGATTACAGGCGTGAACCACCACGCCCAGCCAAATTCATTCTTAAGTATTCTTTTTTGTAGCTATTGTAAATGGGATTGTTTTCTTGATTTATGTTTTGGATAATTTTTTGTAAGTATATAGAAATGCTATTGATTTTTAACATTAACTGTGTATCCTAAAACCTTACTGAATTTGTTTGTCAGGTTTAAAAGGTTTTTGGGGCCAGGTGCAATGGCTCATACCTGTAATCCCAGCACTTTGGGAGGCCAAGACAGGCGAACCACTTGAGGCCAAAAGGCCGAGACCACCCTGGCCAACATGGTGAAACCCCTTCTCCACTAAAAATACAAAAATTAGCTGGGCGTGGTGGCTTACACCTGTAGCCCAGCTACTCGGGAGTCTGAGACACAAGAATTGCTTTAACCCAGGAGGCAGAGGTGCAGTGAGCCGAGACTGTGCCACTGCACTCCAGCCTGGACCACAGTGACACTGCCTAAAAAATAGTAATAAATAAGTGCAGAGTTTTTTGGTAGTTTTTAGAGTTTTATATATATATAAAACACCCTAAAATATAATAATATACATATAAATATTATGTATAGAAATATAATAATATACATTGTCTATACATATATACACGTGTATATATATGTGTATATTATATTTAATTATATAAATATACATGTATATATGTATATTTTTATTATATAAGTGTTACATTTATGTAATATAAATATGCATACATGTATATTATTTAGATATGTAATACATATACACACACATATATATAAGATCATGTCACCTGCAAACAGGGACAATTTAACTGCTTTCTTTTCCATTTGAATGCCTTTTATTTATTTCTCTTACCTATTTGCTGTGGCAAGGATTTCTAGTACTATGTTGAAGTGTTGAGAGTGAGCATTCTCATCTTGTTCCTGATCTCGGAGGAAAAACTTTCAACTTTTCACCATTTAGTATGGTGTTAGCTGTGAGTTTCTCATATATGACCTTTACTATATTGAGGTACATTCCTTATATACCTAATTTGTGGAGAATTTTTATCATGAATGGATGTTGAATTTTGTCAAATGCTTTTACTACATCTATTCAGATGATCATAACATTTTTATCCTTCATTTTGTTCATATAATAAATCACATTTATAGGTTTGTGTATGTTGAACCATCATGCATCATTGTTGTAAATACCACATGTACCACATGATTATGGCAGATGACTATTTTTTATTTATTTATTTTTTTGAGATGGAGTCTCACTCTGTCACCAGGCTGGAGTGCAGTGGCATGATCTCGGCTCACTGCAACCTCTGCCTCCTGGGTTCAAGCGATTCTGCCTCAGCCTCCCAAGTAACCGGGACTACAGCCACGCATCACCATGCCCAGCTAATTTTTTTATTTTTAGTAGAGACAGAGTTTCACCATGTTGGCCAGGATGGTCTCAATCTCTTGACCTCATGATCTGCCCGCTTCGGCCTCCCAAAAGTGCTGGGATAACAGACATGAGCCACCATGCCTGGCCGAATGACTCTTTTAATGTGTTGTTGAATACAGTTTGCTCTTATTTTGCAGAGGATTTTGCATCTATGTTTATCAGGAATATTGGCCTACAATTTTCTTTTCTTAGAGTGTCTTTGACTGGCTTTGGTATCATTGTAATGCTGGCCTCCTAAAATGAGTTTGGAAGTATTTCCTCTTCTTTAATTTTTTGAAGGATTTTGAGAAGGATTAATATCAATTTATTTCTAAACGTTTGGTAGAATTTAGCAGTGAAGACATCAGGTCCTGAGCCTTTCTTTATTTTTTACTTTAAGTTTCTGGATACATGTGCAAAATGTGCAGATTTGTCACATAGATATACATGTACCATAAAGGTTTGCTGCACCTATCAACCCACCATCTAGGTTTTATGCCCCGCATGCATTAGGTATTTGTCCTAATGCTCTCCCTCGCCTTGCCCCTCATGCCCCAACAGGCCTTGGTGTGTGTTGTTCCCCTCTCTGTGTCCATGTGTTCTCGTTGTTGAACTCCCATTTATGAGTGACAGCATGTGGTGTTTGGTTTTCTGTTCCTGTGTTAGTTTGCTGAGAATGATGGCTTCCAGTTTCATCCATGTCCCTGCAAAGGACATGATCTCATTCTGTTTTATGGCTGCATAATGTTCCATGGTGTATATGTGCCATGATTTTCTTTATCCAGTCTATCATTGATGGGCGTTTGGGTTGGTTTCAAGTCTTTGCTATTGTAAATAGTGCTGCAATAAACATACTTGTGCATGTGTCTTCATAGTAGGATGCTCATCGTCACTGGTCATTGGAGAAATGCAAGTCAAAACCACAATGAGATACCATCTCACGCCAGTCAGAATGGTGATTATTAAAAAGTCAGGAAACAATAGATGCTGGCAAGGCTGTGGAGTAATAGGAATGCTTTTACACTGTTGGTGGGAGTGTAAATTAGTTCAACTGTTGTGGAAGACAGTGTTACGATTCCTCAAGGACCTAGAAACAGAAACACCATTTGACCCAGCAATTCCTTTATTGAGTATATACCCAAAGGATTATAAATCATTCTGAGCCTTTCTTTATGGGAGACTTTTTAATACTAATTCACTCTCCTTACTCATTATTGTTCTGCTCAGATTTTTTATTTCTTCATAATTCGGTGTTAGTAGGTGTATGTGTCTATGAATTTATCCGTTTCTTGTAGGTTATTCAGTATGTTGGTGTACAATTTTTTATGGTGGTCTTTTATGATCTTTTCAATTTCTGTGGTATCAGTTATAATGTCTTCTTTTTCATCCTTGCTTTTGTTTAAGTCATTTGTCTTTTTTTGGTCTAACTAATGTTTTGTCACTTTTGTTTATATTTTCAAAAAACTAACTCTTCAATTCCTTGATATTTTCTATTGTATTTCTACTCTCTATTTAATTTATTTCTAATCAAATCTTTATTATTTCCTTCCTTCCTCTGACTTTGGGCTGAATTTGGTTTTTTTTCCAGTCCCTTGAGTTGTAATATTAGGTTGTTCATGTGAGACTTTCTTCTTTTTTGTTACAGGTATTTATTGGTCTATACGTTCCCCTTAGAACTACTTTTGCTGCATCCCGTAAGTTTTGTTATATTGTGTTTCCGTTTTGTCTCAAGATATTTAAAATTTTCCTTTTAATGTCTTCACTAATCCATCGATGTTTAGAAGTACGTGGTTTAATTCTCATGTATTTGTGAAGTTTTCAAAATTTTTTCTGTTGTTTATTTTTAGTTTTGTGCCATTGTGGTCAGATACTTTATATAATTTCAGTCTTTTGAAATGTGTTAAGATTGTTTTGAGGCCTGGCATATGATCTTCTGGAAATGCTCTGTGTGAGTTTTAAAAATAATGTATATTCTCCTGCTGTTGGACGGAATTCTTTCTGTATGCCTGATAGTTACCCTTGGGCTAAAGTACAGTTTAAGTCCAAGTTTTCCTTGTTAATTTTCTCTCCGGATATGTTCATTGTTAAAAGTCAGACTTAATGTCCCCTGCCTTTTTTTTTTTTTTGAGATGGAGTCTCACTCTGTCATCAGACTGAAGTGCAGTGGCACGATCTTGGCTCACTGCAACCTCAACCTCCCAGGTTCAAGCGATTCTCCTGCCTCAGCTTCCTGAGTAGCTAGGACTTCAGGCATGCACCACCACGCCCAGCTACTTTTTGTATTTTCAGTAGAGATGGGGTTTCACCACATTGGTCAGGATGGCCTCGATCTCTTGACCTCGTGATCCGCCCACTTTGGCCTCCCAGTGTCCCCTGCTATTATTGTATTATAGTCCATCTTGCCCTTCAGATTCATTAATATTTCCTTTATATATTTAGGTACTTCTATGTTAAGTGCAAATATACTTACAATTTTTATGTCCACTTGATGGATTGACACCATTATCATTATATACTGTCCTCCTCTGTCTAATTTTACAGTTTTGTACTTAAAGTCGATTTAATCTAAGTATAGCTACTCCTGTTCTATTTTCGTTTCCATTTGCATGGAATATCTTTTTTCATCTTTTCACTTTCAGTTCTGTGTGTCCTTAAATTGAAGTGAGTCTCCTGTAGGTAACATATAGTTGGGTATTCATTTTTTTCCATTCAGTCACTCTCTGTCTTTTGATTGAAAAATTTAATCTATGTATATTCAAAGTAATTATTGAGGGGTAAAGACTTACTGCTGCCATTTTGTTTATTTTAATTTTATTTATCTAATTTTATGGGATACAAATGTAATTTTGTTACATGTATAAATTATGTAGTGGTAAAGTCAGGATTTTCTGGGTGTCAATCATCTGTATAATACACATTGTGCCCGTTAAGTAATTTATCATCATCCATAACCCTCCAACCCACTTACCCTTCTGAATCTCCATTGTCTATAATTCCACACTCTACATCCATGTATACACATTATCTAGCTCCCACTTATAAGTGAGAACATGTGGTATTTATCCTTCTGTGTCTGACTTGTATCAGTTAAGACAATGGACTCCAGTTCATTGTGTTGCTGCAAAAGACATGATTTTATTCTTTTTATGGTTGAATAGTATTCCATTATGTATACATACCACATTTTCTTCATCCAGTCATTCACTGATGGATAATTAGGTTGATTCCATATCTTTGCTATTGTAAATAGTGCTGCAGTAAACATACAGGTGCAGGTTATCTTTTTGATGTAATTCTTCCTTTTCCTTTGAGTAGATGCCTAGCAGTGGGATTGCTGGATTGACTGGTAGTTCTACTTTTAGTTCTTAGATAAGTCTCCATAATGTTTTCCATAGATGTTTTACTAATTTACATTTCTACCAACAGTGTATGAGTTCTCTTTTCTCCACATCCTCATGAATATCTGTTATATTTTGTGTTTTTAAAAATAGCTATTTCAAAGAAATAGCCATTCTAACTAGTGTAAGATGATATCTTATTGTGATATTAATTTACATTTCTCTGGTGATTAGTGATGTTCAGCATTTTTCATATGCCTGTTGGCCATATGTATGTCTTCTGAAAAGTATCTGTTAATGTTCTTTGTTCACTTTTTTATGGGATAATTTTGTTGTTATTGTTGTTGAATTGTTTGAGTTCCTTGAAAATTCTGGATAGTAGTCCCCTGATGTGTGCTTAGTTTGCAAATATTTTCTCCCATTCTGCATGTTGTCTGTTTGCTCTGTTGATTAGTTATTTTGCTACACAGAAGATCTTTAGTTTAATTAAGTCCCATTTGTCTATGTTTGTTTTAGTTACCTGTTCTTTTGGGGTTTTCGTCATTAATTCTTTGCCCAGACAAATGTCCAGAAGAGTTTTCCATAGATTTTCTTCTAGTATTTTTATAATTTCATGTCTTACATTTAAGTCTTTAATCCATCTTGAGTGGATTTTTGTATATAGTGAGAAGCAGTGGTCCAGTTTTGTTCTTCTGCAAATGACAATCCAATTTCTCAGCACCATTTATTGAAAAGAATGTCCTTTTCCCAGTGTACGTTCTTGTTGATTTTGTCAAACATCAATTGGCTGTAAATATGTGCCTTTACTTCTGGGTTTTCTATTCTGTTCCATTGATCTATGTGTCTACTTTTATTCCAATATCATGCTGTTTTGGTTACTATAGACTTGTAGTATAATTCTAAATCAGATAATATGATGCATCCAGTTTTATTATTTTTGCATAGGATTGCTTTGGCTATTCAGGATCTTTTTTGGTTTCACAAGAATTTTAGAATTGTTTTTTTCTAATTCGGTAAAAAAATTAAGTTGGTATTTCAATAGGGATAACATTGAATCTGTAGATTGCTTTTTATGATCATTTTAACAATATTAATTGTTAAGTGTGTTATTTATACCCTCAAGTATTTGGGGGGTTTTCCAGTTATCTCTCTCTTGTTGATTTCTAATTTAATTCCACTGTGGTCTGAGAGCATACTTTGCATGACATCTATTCTTTTAAATTTTTAAGGTGTGTTTTATAGCCCAGAATGTCATCTATCTTGATGAATAATTTGTGTAAGCCTGAAAAGAGTGTGTATTCTGCTGTTGTTGGATGAAGTATTCCATAAATATCAATTAGATACAACTGATTCATGATGTTGTGTTTAACTATATCCTTATTGATTTTATGCTTGCTAAATCTGTCAATTACTGATAAAAGGTATTGAAGTCTCTACCTACAATAGTTGATTCATCTACTTCTCTTTGCAGTTTTGTAAATTTTGGATTCATATATTTTGATGGCTCTCTGTTAGGCACATACACCTTCAGGGTTTTTATGTCTCTTTGGAGAATCGACTCTTTTATCATTATTCAGTGCCCCTCTTTATCCCTGGTAATTTTTCTTCCTTTAAATTTTTCTTTGCCCGAGTTGATATAGCTACTATAGCTTTCTTTTCATTAGAATTAACATGGTATATTTTCCTCAACCCCTTTACTGTTACATTATCTATGTCTTCATATTTAAAGTTGGTTTCTTGTAGAATATAGAAAATATATAGTTGAGTCATGTTGTTTTATGCACTTTGACAGTTCATTTCTTTCAACTGATGTACTTAAATTATTAAAATTTAAGTGGTTATTGGTATAGTTGAATTAATATCTACCATATTTTACCTGTTTTCTAATTCTTATCACTGTTATATCTCTTTCTTTTTTGTCTTCCACTCTTTTTCTGTCTTGTCTGGTTTTAATTGAGCACCTTATATAATTCCATTTTATCTCTTCTCTTAGCATATCAATAATACTTTTTTCAAACTTTTTTTAGTGGTCACCATAAAGTTTGTAATACATATTTATAACTAATAAAATTCCACTTCCAAATAATACTATATATTTTCATGGATAAGTACTAATTAAAAGAGTATTCCCAATTTCTCCCTTCTTTCACTTAAAACATTGCTGTTATTCCTATCACTTATCCATAGCAATAATCACTGAATGCATTGTTGCCTATTGTTATTTTGAATAAATTGTAACCTGATACATTCATTAAAATAAGAAAAGATTTTATTTTATCTTCATCTATTCCTTCTCTAATGTTCTTCCTTTCTTTATGTAGATCCAAAATTCTGATCTCTATTATTTTTCTCTCTGAAGAACTTCTTTTAACGTTGTTTGAAGTGTATATTATGGCATGGCAACAAATTTCCTAATTTTAATTTGTCTGAGAAAGTCTTTTTCTCTCTTTTACTTTAATTTTTTTATTATTTTTAATGTTTCTGGATACACAGCACGTATATATATTTCCTAGATACATGAGATATTTTGATACAGGCATACAACGTGTAATAATCATATCAGGATAAACGGGGTATCCATCACATCAATTATTTATCCTTTGTGTTACAAACAATCCAATTATACCATTTTATTTTTAAAAGTACAATTAAATTATTATTATTATTATTATTATTATTATTTTGAGACGGAGTCTTGCTCTGTCACCCAGGTTGGAGTGCAGTGGCACGATCTCGGCTCACTGCAAGCTCTGCCTCCTGGGTTCACGCCATTATCCTGCCTCAGCCTCCCGAGTAGCTGGGGCTATAGGCACCCACCACCACACCTAGCTAATATTTTGTATTTTTAGTAGAGATGGGGTTTCACCATGTTAGCCAGGATGGTCTCGATCTCCTGACCTGGTGATCCGCCCGCCTCAGCCTCCCAAGATGCTGGGATTACAGGCATGAGCCACCATGCCCGGCCCAATTAAATTATTTTTAACTATAGTCTTGTTGTGCTATCAAATACTAGATCTTGTTCATTCTTTCTATTTTTTTTTTGTACCCATTAACCATCCCCACTTCCTTCCCAAACACCCCTGCATTCTCCTGCAACTACCCTTCCCAGCCCCTTATAACCATCCTTCTGCTCTCTATCTCCATGAGTTCAATTGTTTTAATTTTTAGCTCATGAAAATAAGCAAGAACACATGAAGTATGTCTCTCTGTGCCTGGGTTATTTCACTCAACATAATGACCTCCTGTTCCATCTGTGTTGTTGCAAATGACAGGATCTTACTCTGTTTTTATGGCTGAATGGTACTCCATTGTGTATATGTACCACATTTTCTTTATTCATTCATCTGTTGATGGGCACTTGAGTTGCTTCCAAATCATGACTATTGTGACTAGTGCTGCAATACGCATGGGTAGGCAGGTATCTCTTTAATATACTAATTTCCTTTCTTAGGGTATGTAACTAGTAGTGGATTTGCTGGCTCATATAATAGCTCTATTTTTTTATTTTCAGGAGACTCCAAAATTTGTAGTTGTACTCATTTACATTCCCAAAAGCAGTGTACAAGGGTTCCCTTTTCTTCACATCCTCATCAGCATTTGTTATTTCCTAACTTTTGGATAAAAGTCATTTTAACTGGGGTGAGATAATAACTCATTGTAGTTTTTACTTGTATTGCTTTAATCTCTTGTCAGATAGATAGTTTGCAAATATTTTCTCCCATTCTGTGGGTTGTCTCTTCACTTTGTTGATTATTACCGTTGCTGTGCAGTAGCTTTGTAACTTCTGCACAGCAAAGGTAACAATGTGATCCTATCTGTCCATTTTTGCTTTAGTTGTCTGTGCTTGTAGGATATTACTCAAGAAATATTTACCAGTCCAATGTCCTGGAGATTCGCCCCAACATTTTCTTGTAGTAGTTTCATAGTTTGAGTTCTTAGATATAAGTCTTTAATCCATTTTGATATGATTTTTGTATATGGTGAGAGATAGGGTTTTAGTTTCATTCTTTTGCATATGGTAACCAGTTTTCCCAGGGCCATTTATTTAAGAGACAGCGTATTTTTTGGCAGCTTTGTCGAAAATGAATTCACTATAGATGCATAGCTTTGTTTCTGAGTTCTCTATTCTGTTCCATTGATCTATATGTCTGTTTCTTTTTTTCTGATATGGAGTCTCTCTCTGTCGCCCAGGCTGGAGTGCAGTGGCACAATCTTGGCTCACTGTACCCTCCACCTCCTGGGTTCAAGTGATTCTCCTGCCTCAGCCTTTTGAGTAGCTGGGATTACAAGCACCTGCCACCATGTCCAGCAATTTTTTTGTATTTTTAGTAGAGACGAGGTTTCACCACGTTGGCCAGGCTGGTCTCAAACTCCTGACCTCAGGTGATCCACTCGCCTTGGCCTCCCAAAGTGCAGGGATTACAGGTGTGAGCCACTGCTATATGTCTGTTTCTATTCCAACACCATGCAGTTTTGGTTGCAGTAGCTCTGTAGTATAATTTGAAGTCAGAAAATGTTATTCTTCTTGTTTTGTTCTTTTTACTCAGGACAGCTTTGGCTATTCTGGGTCTTTCGTGATTGAATATACATTTTAGAATAGTTTTTTTTTAATTTCTGTGAAGAATGTCATTGGAATTTTGATAGGGATTGCATTCAATCCATAGATTCTTTGGGTAGTATGGACATTTTAACAATATTGATTCTTCCAATTTGTGAATTTTGAATATCTCGACATTTTTTTATGTCCTCTTCAATTTCTTTCATCAATATTTTATAATTTTTATTATAGTGATCTTTCACTTCTTTGGTTAATTCCTAGGTACTTAATATTGTTGTAGCTATTATAAATGGGATTACATTCTTGATTTCCTTTTCAGATTGTTCACAATTGGCATATAGAAATGCTACTGATTTTGGTATGTTGACTTTGTATCCTGCAACTTTACTAAATTTGTTTATCAGTTCTCCTAATTTTTTTAGTGGAGTCTTCAGGTTTTTTCCAAATATAAGATAATATCATCTGTAAATAAGGATAATTTGACTTCTTCCTTTTCAGTGTGGGTGCCCCTCATTTCTTTTTCTTGTCTGATTGCTCTAACTGGGACTTCCAGTGTTATTTTGAATAACAGTTAATATGGTTTGGATTTGTGTCCCCACCCAAATCTCATGTCAAATTGTAATCCCCAGTTTTGGAGGTGAGGCCTGGTGGGAGCTGATTGGATCATGGGGGCAGATTTCCCCCTTGCTGTTCTCTGATAATGAGTGAGTTCTCATGAGATCTGGTTGTTTAAAAGTGTGTGGCACCTCCCGCATCTCGCTCTTCCTCCTTCTCCAGCTATGTAAGACGTGCATGCTTTCCCTTTGCCTTCTGTCATGATTGTAAGTTTCCTGAGGCCTCCTCAGCCATACTTCCTGTACAGCCTGCAGAAATGTGAGTCAATTAAACCCTTTCTTTATCAATTACCCAATCTCAGATAGTTTTTTTATAGCCATGCAAGAATGGAATAATACAACAGTGTAGCAAGGGAGCATCCTTGTGTTTCAGATCTTAAAGAAAAGGCTTTCAGTTTTTCTTCCATTCTGTTTAATTATTAGCTGTGGGTCTGTTATATATGGCTTTTATTATGTTGAGATATATTCCTTTGATACTCAGCTTTTTTAGATTCTTTTAAAATCATGACACGATGTTGAATTTTATCAAATGTTTTTCAGGATCAATTGAAATGATCATATGCTTTTTGTCCTACATTCTCTTGATATGGTGTATCACATTGATTGATTTGCATATATTGAATCATCCTTGTATCCTTGGAATAAATCCCACTTGGTCATGATGAATGCTCTTTCTAATATATTGTTAAGTTTGGTTTGCTAATATTTTGTTGAGAATTTTTGTATCAATATTCAAGAGACATATTAGCCTGTACTTTATTTTCTGATGTGTCTTTGTCTGGTCTTGGTATCAGGATAATACTGGCCTAGTAGAATTAGTTTGGAAGTATTCCCTCCTCTATTTTTTGGAATAATTTGAGTAGGATTGGTATTAGTTCTTCTTAAAATGTTCGGTAAAATTCAGCAGTGAAGCCATTGAGTCCCAGGCTTTACATTCCTGGGAGAATTTTTATAATGGCTTTGCTGTTCAGGTTTTGTATTTCTTTCTGGTTCAATCTTGGCACATTGTATGTGTCTAGAAATTTATCTATTTCATCTGGATTTTCCAATTTATTGGCATATACCTGCTCATAGTAGCCTCTAATGATTCTTTGAATTTCTGTAGTATTGGTTGTAATGTCTACTTTGTATCTCCAATTTTATTTATTTGGGTCTTCTCTCATTTCTTCATAATGACTCTGACTAACGGTTCATCGATTTCATTATTATTTCAGAAACTCAACTTTTCATTTCATTGATCTTTTGTATTGTTTTCTTCATTTAAATTTCATTTATTTGTGCTCTGATTTTAATTATTTATTTTCTTCTACTAAATTTTGTGTTTGGTTTGTTCTTGCTTTTCTAATTCTTTAAGATGCATTATTAGGTTGTTTATTTGAAGTTTTCCTACTTCTTTGATGTAGGCACATATAACTATAAACTTCCCTGTTAGTACTGCTTTCACTGTATTCCATAGATTTTGTTATATTGTGTTTCCACTATCACTTGCTTTAAGAAATTTTACAATTTCTTTCTTAATTTCTTTTTCTTTTTTCTTTTTTTCTTTTTTTTTTTTTTTTTTTTTTTTTTGAGACAGAATCTTGCTCTGTCACCCAGGCTGGGGTGCAGTTGTGTGATCTCAGCTCACTGCAAGCTTCACCTCCCGGGTTCATACCATTCTCCTGCCTCAGCCTCCTGAGTAGCTGGGACTACAGGGGCCCGCCACCACACCCAGCTAATGTTTTTGTATTCTTAGTAGAGATGGGGTTTCATCATGTTAGCCAGGATGGTCTCGATCTCCTGACCTCGTGATCTGCCCATCTCGGCCTCCCAAAGGGCTGGGATTACAGGCATGAGCCACTGTACCCGGCCAATTTCTTTCTTAATTTCTTAATTGAACCACTGGTCGTTCAGGAGCACATTGTCTGATTTTCATATGTCTGTATAGTTTTCAAAATTCCTCTTGTTATTGATTTCTAGTTTTATCCCATTGTGGTCAGAGAAGATAATTGATACTATTTCAAATTTTTAAAAACTGTTTTCAGACTTGTTTGTGACCTAATATATGATATATCCTTGAGAATAATCCATGTTTTGAGAAGAAGAGCATGTATTCTCCAACCATTGGATGAAAGGTTCTATAAATATTTACTAGCTCAATTTAGTCTATAATGGAGATTAAGTCTGATGTTTGTTGATTTTCTGTCTGGATGATGTCCAATCCTAAAAGTAGAGTGTTGAAGTCTCCAGCTGTTATTGTGTTGATGTCTGTCTTTCTCCTTAGCTCCAGTAATATTTACTTTATA
Organism: Mandrillus leucophaeus; assembly: GCF_000951045.1. Classification (NCBI taxonomy): domain Eukaryota; kingdom Metazoa; phylum Chordata; class Mammalia; order Primates; family Cercopithecidae; genus Mandrillus; species Mandrillus leucophaeus. The sequence goes on along the minus strand of NW_012108797.1, from coordinate 984,855 downwards.
TATCTGCATGCTCCATTGTTGGGTGCATACATATTTATAATTGTTATATCTTTTTGTTTAATTGACCCATTTTGTATTTTATAATGATGTTCTTTGTTTCTATTTATAGTTTTTGTCTTGAAACCTATTTTGTTTGATATGACTATAGTGACTCTTGCTCTTTTTTGGTTTCCATTCACATGGAATATCTTTTTACATCCCTTTATTTCTATTCTATATTTGGCTTTATAGATGAAGTATGTTTTTTGTAGGCAACAGAGAATTCTAATTTTTTGTCAATTCAGCCACTCTACATCTTTCAACTAGAAAGTTTAGTTCATTTACATTCAATGTTATTATTGATAAGTAAGGACTTACTCTTGCCATTTTGTTATATGTTTTCTGTTGTTTTGTGGTCTTCTCTTCCTTCTTTTCTTCTTCCCTGTCTTCCTTTTAGTGAAGATTATTTTCTCTGGTGGTATGTTTTAATTTCTTGTTGTTTTTGTTTGTTTGTTTTGTTTTGCTTCTGTTGTGTGTTTTTGATTTGAGGTTACCCTGAAGCTTGCAAATAATGTCTTATAACCCATTATTTTAAACTGGTGACAAGTTAACACTGATTACATATACAAACAAACAAATAAGCATAGAGAAAACTAATAAAACTCTACACTGTAACTTTTTTCATGTGCTTTTTAACTGTTTTTGTTTCCATTTATATCTTAATGTACTGTCTATGTTGGGAGCAATCCCCCCAAAATCTGGTCGTAAACCAGTCCCAAGACTGGCCATAAACAAAATCTCTGCAGCACTGAAACATGTTCATAATGGCCCTGATGCCCACACTGGAAGGTTTTGGGTTTACAGGAATGAGGGCAAGGAACCCCTGGCCCACCCAGGGTGGAAAACCTATTAAAGGTATTCTTAAGCCACAAATAATAGCATGAGTGATCTGTGACTTAAGGGAGTGTTCCTGCTGCAGTTAACTAGCCCAACCTATTCCTTTAATTCGGCCCATCCCTATGTTTCCCATAAGGGATACTTTTAGTTAATTTAATATCTATAGAAACAATGCTAATGACTGGTTTGCTGTTAATAAATATGTGGGTAAATCTCTGTTTGGGGCTCTCAGTACTGAAGGCTGTGAGACCCCTGATTTCCTACTTCACACCTCTATATTTCTGTGTGTGTGTCTTTAATTCCTCTAGCGCCACTGGGTTAGGGTCTCCTTGACCAAGCTGGTCTCAGCAAGTGGCGTCCATTCATGGGGGCTCAAATCCAGGTCGAAGGGTCACCAGAATGATGGTTGGAATGGAAAACTAGCTGGAGGATACCCGAGTACTCTTAAAACAATTCCTGTGGTGAGTAAGAAGGGGAGCTTGGAAGCATCAGGGTAACGATGCGACAGGTATGGGATCTGGTTCGTTTCACCTTGGAACTTTTTCACACTGATAATGAGGAGGAACAAGAGTATAGCGAAGTAACAGACAAGGTTACAGAGCATGTTTATTTGCCAGCTAAAGCGCAAAGGAAGGAGAGGTTCATCCCTACCCTTCCGCACCCCCTCATTATTATTTTGAAGAAAATGACCCTCCAAATCTTTCTTTTCCAGAGGACACTGGGCGAAAAGTAGTTGCCCCAGTGACTGTTCAAGCAGCGCCTCAAGCAACGGCTCTTAGTTCTATTCAGGCAGGAATTCAGCAAGCTAGACAAGATGGTGATTTAGAGGCTTGGCAGTTCCCTGTTAGAATACATCCACCTGATCAACAGGGAAACATTACAGCTACATTTGAGCCTTTTCCTTTTAAATTACTCAAAGAATTTAAACAAGATATAAATCAGTATGGACCAGGTTCTCCTTTTGTAATGGGACTGTTAAAGAATGTTACTGTTTCCAGTCAGATGATTCCTACTGACTGGGGCACTCTTACTTGAGCTTGTCTAACTCCTGCTCAGTTCTTAAAATTTAAAACTTCGTGGGCAGATGAAGCTCCCATTCAGGCAGCTTGCAAAGCCCAGGCCAAACCTCAAATTAACTGCAGACCAACTTTTGGGGGTTGGTGGCTGGGCTGGTTTAGATGTACAACTGGTCATGCAGGATGATGCCATAGAACAGCTTAGAGGAGTGTGCATTAGAGCTTAGGGAAAAAAATCACTTCAGGTGGGGAACAGTACCCTTCCTTTAGTGCTATAAAACAGGGGCCAAGAGAACCATACATTGATTTTATAGCTCGGTTACAGGAGTCCCTTAAAAAGATGATTGCAGATATAGTGTTGCAGTTACTAGCTTTCGACAATGTTAATCCCGATTGCCAGGCTGCTCTGTGACATATCAGAGGGAAAGCACATTTAGTTGATTATATCAAGGCCTGTGATGGTATTGGAAGTAATCTGCATAAAGCTACTTTGTTGGCACAGGCAAAGGCAGGACTGAGAGTGGATAAAGTAAATACTCCATTTCCTGGAGCTTGTTTTAACTGTGGGAAGCATGGTCATACTAAAAAAGAATGTAGAAAACATCAGCTAGTCAGGCTGCCAGATAGGGGAAAAAAGAAAACTGTTGAGCCTGAAATATGTCCAAAATGTAAAAAAGGAAAACATTGGGCTATTCACTGTCACTCTAAGTTTGATAAAGATGGGAACCCGATTTCGGGAAACACCATGAGGGGCCCGTCCCGGGCCCCGTTCTAAACCGGGGCATTTCCAGCTCAGGCCATTCCCTCACCCCTGTACAATGTCTGTCCCCTGCCACAGCCAGTAGTGCCACAGTAGATTTATGCTGCACAAAAACTGTGAGCCTTCTGCCTGGGAAACCCCCGCAAAAGATCCCAACAAGAGTCTGTGGACTCTTGCCAGCAGGGACAATAGGATTACTTTTAGGAAGGTCTAGTGTAAGTTTAAAAGGCGTACAAATATATACAAGAGTCATTGATTCAGATTACAATGGGGAAATTCAAATTGTTATATCTACTTCTGTTCCGTGGAAAGCAGAACCAGGAGAGTGCATAGCACAGCTCCTGATTGTGCTGTATGTGGGAATGGGAAAAAGTGAAATTAAATGAACAGGAGGATTCGGAAGCACAAATAAACAAGGCAAAGCAGCTTATTGGGTAAATCAGATTATTTATTGATAAATGTCCTACCTGTGAAATAACTATTCAAAGAAAGAAATTTAAAGGTTTGGTAGATACAGTAGCAGATATTTCAATCATTTCTCTACAGCACTGGCCATCCGTGTGGCCAATTCAACCCACTCAATTTAACATAGTTGGAGTTGGTAAAGCCCCTGAAGTATATCAAAGTAGTTATATTTTGCATTGTGAAGGGCCCAATGGACAACCTGGGACTATTCAACCTATTATAACTTCTGTACCTATAAATTTATGGGGAAGAGATTTATTACAACAATGGGGAGCACAAGTTCTAATTCCAGAACAATTATATAGCCCTCAAAGTCAACATATGATGCATGAAATGGGGTATGTCCCTGGTATGGGACTGGAAAAAAATTTGCAAGCTTTGAAAGAACCACTTCAAGCGGGAAAACAAAGTTCCCGCCAAAGATTAGGATATCATTTTTGGTGATGGCCATTGTTAAGCCTCCAGAACCTATATCTTTAAAATGGTTAACAGATAAGCCAATTAGGATAGAACAATGGCCGCTAAGTAAAGAGAAACTAGAGACTTTAGAGACACTAGTTACTGAACAATTAGAAAATGGGCGCATAGCTCCAACATTTTCCCCTTGGAATTCTCCAGTTTTCGTAATTAAGAAAAAATCAGGTAAATGGAGAATGTTAACTGACTTAAGAGCCATCAATTCAGTTATACAACCTATGGGAGCATTACAGCTAGGATTGCCTTCTCCTGGTATAATTCCAAAAAAAATGGCCTTCAATAGTCATAGATTTAAAAGACTGTTTCTTTACTATCCCTCTAGCTGAGCAAGTCTGTAAATGGTTTGTATTTACAATTCCTGCAGTAAACAACCGGCAGCCTGCTAAGCGTTATCATTGGAAAGTGTTGCCACAGGGCATATCAAACAGCCCAACAATTTGCCAGACGTATGTGGGGCAAGCAATTGAACCTACTCGTAAAAAAATTTCACAGTGTTACCTTATTCACTATATGGATGATATACTTTGTGCCGCCCCCACTCAAGAAATATTACTCCAATGTTATGATCATTTGCAAAATTCGCTTTCTCGTGCTGGTTTAATCATAGCTCCTGACAAAATTCAGACTACTACTCCTTACTCCTACTGGGGGACCTTAGCAAATGCCACTACCATTGTGCCACAGAAAGTAACCATATGTAGGGATCAACTAAAAACATTAAATGACTTTCAAAAATGACTAGGGGATATTAATTGGATATGACCTGCTCTAGGTGTCGCTACCTATGCCATGAGTAATCTGTTTTCTATCCTTAGAGAAAATCCTAGTCTCACTAGCCCCCGACAATTAACAAAGGAGGCTGAGGCAGGGTTACAACTGATTGAGAAGCAAGTCCATAAAGCTCAGATAAATAAAATAGATCCAGAGAAGACTCTAGATTTGCTAATTTTTTCAACTCAGCATTCACCTACTGGTGTTATTGTCCAAGAACAGGACTTAGTAGAGTGGCTTTTTCTTCCACATACTAATTCACGGACTTTAACTCCTTATTTAGATCAAATCACTACTATGATAGGGATTGGGAGAACTTGGATTGTTAAATTACATGGATATGATCCTGGAAAAATTATTGTCCCTCTCATGAAGGCACAAATACAGCAAGCTTTTATAAATAGTCTTACTTGGCAAACCCATTTAGCTGACTTTGTGGGTATTCTCAATAATCATTTTCCTAAAACGAAGCTGTTTCAGTTTTTGAAATTAACTAATTGGATTCTCCCTAAAATAACTAAATTTAAACCAATTGAAGGTGCTGAGAATGTTTTTAAAGATGGGCCTAGTAATGGTAAAGCTTCTTATTCTGACTCAAAAAGTAAAGTTTTCCAGACGTCCTATACTTCAGCTCAAAAAGCAGAGCTGGTAGCTGTAATTGAGGTATTGACTGCTTTTGATATGCCTATTAATGTGATTTCTGATTCTTCATACGTGATTCATTCCACACAGTTAATTGAAATTGCTCGGTTACGATTTCATATAGATGAACAACTGCTGACAAAAACAAAAAAGGAGGAAAAATAGGGATTACAGGACAGCCGATACATAATTGAATCTAGCATTATTTGGTGAAAAGATCCCATAACAAAAACTTGGGAAATAGGTAAAATAATAACTTGGGGTAGAGATTATGCTTGTATTTATCCAGGCCAAAATCAACAGCCGATTTGGATACCATCAAGACACCTGAAACCTTATCATGAGCCGGATGCTGAGGAAGAGACTCTGAGAGGATCCCGAGGACCCTCCGGTTGCAGCCATGTCGAGACTGACACTGAGGAGGACCCCAACTGTCACGAGCAACACCCGTTGAACACAGCCACTCACCTGGGGACAGATCAAGAAGCTGTCACAGATGGCAGAAGAAAACCTGAGGAAAGCGGGACAACCAGTCACAATAAATAATTTAATGGTAGCTATGATACCGGTTATCACCACTGCCGTGAGTATTCCTTCAATAAGGGCTGGTAATAATGCTTGGATGCAATCACTCTATGACACAGTTACACATGCTTTGTGATCTCAGTATTTACTCTAATAAATCTGCTCCTATAATTGAGGCATACCGCCCTCAAAATCCTATTTGTAAACAGGATTGGACCTAGTTAGAAAAAATGAACATACTTGTTTAGGAAGATTGCTTTGCAGAACAGGCAGAGGTGCTACACAATGATTCCTATGGAATCATTACTTTTTTTTTTTTTTTTTTTTTGAGACGGAGTCTTGCTCTGTCACCCAGGCTGGAGTGCAGTGGCCGGATCTCAGCTCACTGCAAGCTCCTCCTCTTGGGTTCACGCCATTCTCCTGCCTCAGCCTCCCGTGTAGCTGGGACTACAGGCACCCGCCACTTCGCCCGGCTAGTTTTTTGTATTGTTTTAGTAGAGACGGAGTTTCACCATATTAGCCAGGATGGTCTCGATCTCCTGACCTCATGATCCGCCCGTCTCGGCCTCCCGAAGTGCTGGGATTACAGGCTTGAGCCACCGCGCCCGGCCTGGAATCATTATTAATTGGTCCCCTAAGGGGATGTTTAGCTTGAATTGCACCTCTCAGTCTGCATACCACCGTCACACTATGTTCAGATTATCTGAACAAAACGGTCAGATGGTAGATATAATAAGAAGTACAGCAAAAGTTCCTATTATCTGGAACCATGGGGGTATAGTGGCACCTCAGCCTCAAATGATATGGCCTGCTCTAGGAGCTAAACATAAGGATTTGTGGAAACTATTAAATGCTCTTAATAAGATCAAAATTTGGGAAAGAATAAAAAAGCATCTAGAAGGACACTCTACAAACTTGTTTTTGGATATAGCAAAATTAAAAGAACAAATATTTAAAACATCCCAGGCACACCTGACCTTAATGCCAGGAACTGGAGTGCTTGAAGGAGCTGCAGACAAATTAGCAGCTAGTAACCCATTAAAATGGATAAAAACACTTGGAAGCTCTGTGATTTCAATGATAACTGTGCTTTTAATCTATGTCGTTTGTCTTTGTATACTCTGCAGATGTGGATCCTGACTCCTGCAAGAAGTAGCTCACCGTGACAAAGCTGCCCTTGCTTTTATCAATTTGCAAATCAGAGAAGGGGGACATGTTGGAAGCAAGCCCCCCAAAATCTGGCCATAAACCAGCCCCAAGACTGGCCATAAACAAAATTTCTGCAGCACTGTAACATGTTCATAATGGCCCTGATACCCACACTGGAAGGTTGTGGGTTTGTGGGAATGAGGGCAAGGAGCACCTGGCCCGCCCAGGGTGGAAAACTGCTTAAAGGCATTCTTAAGCCACAAACAATAGCATGAGCAATCTGTGCCTTAAGGGCATGTTCCTGCTGCAGTTAACTAGCCCAACCTATTCCTTTAATTCGGCCCATCCCTTTGTTTCCCATAAGGGATACTTGTAGTTAATTTAATATCTATAGAAACAATGCTAATGACTAGTTTGCTGTTAACATGTGAGTAAATCTCTGTTTGGGGCTGTCAGCTCTGAAGGCTGTGAGACCTCTGATTTCCCACTTCACACCTCTATATTTCTGTGTGTGTGTCTTTAATTCCTCTAGCACCACTGGGTTAGGGTCTCTGAGACCGAGCTGGTCTCGGCAGTCTACATGTTGGAAATTTGTCATACTTATTTTATATCAGTTCTTCTTTTACTCTTTCTACTTAAGATATGAGTAGTTTACACATCACAATTAGTGTTATAATATTCTGTTTTTCTGTGTGCTCACTATTACCAATGAGTTTTATACCTTCAGATGATAGCTTCTTGCTTATTAATATCTTTTTTTTAGATTGAGGAACTCCCTTTAGAATTTCTTGTAAGACAGGTCTGATGTTGATGAAATCCCTCAGCTTTTGTTTGTCTTGGAAAGTTTTTATTTCTGCCTTAGTATATTTTCACCAAATATACTTTGCTATGGTAAAAGTTGTTTTTTCCTTCAGCACTTTAAATATATCATGCTACTCTCTTCTGCCTTGTAAGGTTTCTAATGTAAATGTAAAGATCTGCTGTGAGATGTATTGGAACTCCACTGTATTTTTTTCTTTTCTCTTGCTGCTTTTAGGATCCTTCCTTTATCCATGACCTTTGGGAGTTTGATTATTAAATGCCTTGAGGTACGCTTCTTTGTTTTGTTTTGTTTTGTTTGAGACAGAGTCTCGCTCTGTAGCCCAGGCTGGAGTGCAGTGGTGTGATCTCGGTTCACTGCAACCTTCACCTCCCGGGTTCGAGCAATCCTCCTGCCTCAGCCTCCCGAGTAGCTGGGACTACAGATGCATGCCACCATGCCCAGCTAATTTCTGTATTTTTAGTAGAGATGGGATTTCAGTATGTTGGCCAGGCTGGTGTCGAACTCCTGATCTCATGATCCGCCCACCTCAGCCTCCCAAAGTGGAGGGATTATAGGCATGAGCCACTGCACCTGGCTGGTTTGTTTCTCTTGATAGCAGGTCTTGTTAAGAAGAACGAAAGATTCTGGGTATATATCAGAATGCTTACTTTTAGCATCCCCTTGTCAGAAGCAGGAAGGTATTTTTTTCTGATCTTCACTGTGAGAAACTGGTAGGGCTTCAGACATAAACACACAAAAGTAGGGGTGGATACAGGCTAAGACTGAGCCCACCTGGAGTTTCCAACTCTTAATCTTGTCTACACTGAACCTTCAGTAATTTGTCAATTATGGTTTATGTTTTCCTACCGTGGTACAAGCTCCAGTGGTGGTTTCTGCTCCTGGGCTCTTGCTCCAGGTAAGCTGTGATTCTTTGTATACACCTGTCTGTCTCTCCAATTTGAGGGAACAATAGTTTGCCCTGTGACCTCAATTCTCTCGTAGTCTAAGAATTGTTGTATTTTCAGTTTATCAGTTTTTACATTGTTGCAGAGAGAGAGAGAGAGATAGAGAGTCCTGCCCAGAGTCTATCACCTTCCTGGGTTTCGGTACCAGAATGTAAGGTCAGCCGAGAGAAAGGAGGAATAGACCCAAAGTCAGGCAAATACGTTTATTGAACCTGCTGGCTACTCCACTACAGACAGAGGAGGCAGCCCTGAGCTTACAAAATGAGGGATTTAAATGGGGGAGAGAGACCCTGGGGTTGTTTGTTGGTTAATTTTGCCACATATCACCTTGTGACATTTATTACAGGAGGGTGTAGGTGAAGTTTGTTTATGCTTCCCATGACCTCTCCCTGTGTGGTCCAGATGGTTTATAATTGGGATTTGTTTATTGCAGCAAGGTCTGATAAGTGATGCTGGCTTCACTGCAGCACCTAGATAAGGGCATAGTGGAGGCTTGGGGGAAGGAGAAGAGTTGCAGAGTTTAGGGGGAGGGGTGGGCAGCACGGAGAGGTTTGGGGGAAGTGTTGGCAGTACCAAGAAGTTTTTGGGGGCAGCTTGTCCCTAACAGTAGGCATGATATTTAAGATGAGTCCTAAAGAGTAAATAGTTGTTAGCCAGGGCAGGAGTGTAGTTTGCCTCCCAGGAGAAACAGCAAATGCACAGGCTCTAAGGCAGGAAAGTCCTCAGCCCATTTAGAACTAAAGGAAAGCAGTGTGGCTGGAGCTTAACAATGAAGGGGAAGAGTACCTGTGTCAGAGTAGTGGCCAAGAGCCAGATCTTACAGGGCCTGAAGGATTTTATTTATTTTTTAACTACCTGAATGCAACAGAGGCATTTATTTGATATAATGAGGGGAGGTGTATGCTCTAATTTTCTCGTAAAATGTTCTGGCTGGGTGCGATGGCTCCTGCCCATAATGTAGGAGGCCAAGGGGGGCAGATCACGAGGTCAGGATATCGAGACCATCCTGTCCAATATGGTGAAACCTTGTCTCTGCTAAAGTAAAAAAAAAAAAAAATGGCCGGGTGTGGTGGCATGCGCCTGTAGTCCCAGCTACTCAGGAGGCTGACACAGGGGAATTGCTTGAACCCAGGAGGCAGAGGTTACAGTGAGCCAGGATCATGCCACTGCACTCCAGCCTGGCGACAGAGTGAGACTCTGTCTCAAAGAAAAAAAAAAAGTTCCTTGGATTGCCATATAGAGACTGGATTGGAGAAGGGTAACAGGAGAAACTGAAAGACCAGTTCACCAGTTCACTGATTATTCAGTGGCCTAAGATCTGTGATAGATACAAAACAATTATGAAACATAATTTAAGGCATCATGAGATGTGGGTGGGAGCAGAACATGGGATGCCTGTGCAGGTCCACTCTTGCATATAACAACTGCAGGGGGAAAAAAGTGGAAAAACTATGGGGTCCTGTCAGCTCAATAAAAGTCAGAGAAGGGGAGTATCTGTAGAGCCAGAGAAGCTATTGTGAAGAAGACGAATCCGGGTCCGATCTAGAAAGATGGATTGGATTGGAGGGGTTTTTTTATTTTTCTTTTGTTGTTGTTGTTTGAGGTGTTCTGGAAAGGGCTAGTGAAGTAAAGAGAGTAGCCTGGCTGGAGTGGATGTTATGAGCCTAACAAGTGAACAAACAGTGCCCAGTGGAAGCCCTTGCAAACCTCAGCAAGAGTCAAAGCTGAGACAACCAAAGTGTTTGTTTTTCAGGGATGTTGTGCAACAACATTCAATGCTGACTTTCTACCTACTCCTGGAAGGAGAGGGATGCCCAACATGGTCCACAGAGCAGGGCAAGATTATGGGAAGGGAGGTGCTGTGTATGTGATAAGAGTGACAACTCTAAAGAATGTATCTATTTGCAGTTCTCTTCACTTGATTCTATTCCTCAATGACTGGTTTTGTGGGCATCCTGTGGGCACAGACCCACATGACTTCCACTTAGCTCTAGTGAATGGCCTTGTCAGAGCTGGTACTCTGAAAAATGCTCCTTGTTCCGGTTTTAACCCCAGGGCTCCAGGGATCCTTCAGATTTTTTTCAGTTGGGGAGCTTTTATTGATTCATATTATTTAGCCTCTCTCTCTCTCTCTCTTTCTCTCTCTCTCTCTCTCTCTCTCTGTCTCTCGATCCTCTATTTTTTTTTCTCTCCTCCCCTGGGTGTTGGCACTTTCTGGATTGCCTCAGTTATTTATGCCCTGCCTCCTTTCCTTCCAAAGATTATTCAGCATGTCTTCTTGCTGTCTTTCACCTCTCACCAGGTCCTCTTGGAGTCCATAGTGTCCTCAGCCATTCCTATGTTTGAGGCTCCCAGTGTCATCTATACCTACCTAACATAAATTTCCCTCTTCCTCCCTAACAGAACTCCAAATATCTGGATGTCAACACCATCCCACTTCACCACAAGCTTCGGGGACAGATCCTAGTTATTCTGAACCTGTCAATACCTGGAATTTACCTAAGGGCCATTACTGGTTGAGGGCGGACAACCCTCTTAAAATGGCCTGATCATATTGAAGGGATGGCATTTTATTCCATAGTTAGGAAAGGTTTTCCCCTCTCTCCTGAGAGACAGAAACAAAGAAGAATGTACACTCTATCACAATAAACAGCCATCTTATTACATTAGGGGTAATTCCAGCCTTAGGATGAAGCTGACACCAGGCACAGCAGAAGATGGTCACAGCACTGACCAGAGATGGAAAGAACCTGGATCCTTAATGACTTCATTTAGTTACTGAATCAATGGCCCCTGATGCCTGTCCTACCTACTGTGCTCTTCCTGCTATGTGAGATCACAAACTTCCTTAATAGTTAAGCTAGTTTAAGGGAATTATTTTTTATATACAGCTAAAACTCCCTATGCAATATAATTGATATAACAATATTGCCTAAAGAGTTTTCCATTTCATTCTGCTCAGAACTACTCCATTATTTATAATGGCTGTATAGTTTTTCTGAGTATTATTGCATCTTAATGTACTAATCCTTCCCATTATTTCTAAGCATTAAAGTCTTACTGAGTTTTTTGGTTTTTCAAAAATGCTAAAATAAACATCCTATTATTGCATATATTTACATTCTTGCACACTTGGATTTTTTTTAAATTTATTTATTATTATTATAATACTTTAAGTTCTAGGGTACATGTGCATAACATGCAGGTTTGTTACATATGTATACTTGTGCCATGTTGGTGTGCTGCACCCATCGACTCGTCAGCACCCATCAACTCGTCATTTACATCAGGTATAACTCCCAGTGCAATCCCTCCCCCCTCCCCCTTCCCCATGATAGGCCCCGGTGTGTGATGTTCCCCTTCCCGAGTCCAAGTGATCTCATTGTTCAGTTCCCACCTACGAGTGAGAACATGCGGTGTTTGGTTTTCTGTTCTTGTGATAGTTTGCTAAGAATGATGGTTTCCAGCTGCATCCATGTCCCTACAAAGGACACAAACTCATCCTTTTTTATGGCTGCATAGTATTCCATGGTGTATATGTGCCACATTTTCTTAATCACTTGGATATTTTCAAAGTCCAAGTACAGATTATTTGTATGACTACTCACTTTTGTTATAGTACAGTAATAGGCATAGAATTTCTAGGTTATAGAATTCTTTTAATACTTATTTCCAACCTACCCTCCACAAATGTTGTACCAGTTCTTATTCTCACCAGCACTGTACGAAACTGCCCATTTTTCTGAACCCTCATCTCTAGGTATGAATAATTAATAATGTCATGGATTCAGAAGTCAGACTGTCTATGTTCAACTCCAGCCTCATAAGTATATAGTAATGTGGCTTTGAATATGTGGTCCAATCTCCTTATACTAGTATCCATAAACAATTTATATGGTTAGGGAAGTTGAATGAGTAAGGTATGTAAAGCACTTAGATCATAAGTGGTCAATAAATGTTGGCTGATGTTATTATCAAAATTATTTGCCAAGTTGATACTTCAAAATGTTACTTGCTCTCATTTGTACTTCCTTGATTACTAGCTGATGTGGACTGAATGTTTCTGTTTCCCCAAAATTAATATGTTCAAGCCCTAATCCCCAGTGTAATGGTATTTAGAGGTAGGATCCTTAGAAGGTAATTAGGGTTAGATTATATCATGAGAGTAAGGCTCTCAGGAGGAGATTAGTGGCCTTATAAAAAGAAAAAGAGACACAGGATCTCTTTCTCTGCCTGTGAAGATACAGAAAGAAGGAAGTCATGTATAATACAAGCTGGGAAGAAAACCCTCACTGAACTCAACAATGCTGGCACTCTTACTCCAACCTCCAGACAGTGAGAAGTAAAATTCTGTTGTTTAAGCCACCTAGTCTATGGTATTTTGTTATAGCAGCTTGAGCTGAGACGTAGATGAAATTGATCATTTTTTCCATGTGTCTACTAGTCAGTCATAAAATTTTTTACCTTTCCTTTTTTCGTCCATTTTATATTTATATGTTCCCCTTTCCTTGATTGATTTGAATCAATTTACTTTATAGTTATAATATTAATCCTTTGTCTTTCCTACATGTAATATTTTTCAGTATTTCATTTGCTTGTTTTTGCATTGTACTTATACAAAATTTTGTTTTTTATGTAATAAAATCAGTTATTTTATGTTTAATTTCCTTGAGTCATATGCTGAGAAATGCCTTTAACATACTTGAATTAAATACTTATCTGTATTTTCTCCCAGTTTTATTATTATTGTACTCAATTTGTTAATCCATTTAACAACTTTGTTTCAAAGAATTCGTTTTTTTTGTTTTTTTGTTTTTTTTGAGACGGAGTCTCGCTCTGTCACCCAGGCTGGAGTGCAGTGGCCAGATCTCAGCTCACTACAAGCTCCCTCTTCCGGGTTTATGCCATTCTCCTGCCTCAGCCTCGCGAGTAGCCGGGACTACAGGCGCCCGCCACCTCGCCCGGCTAGTTTTTTGTATTTTTTAGTAGAGACGGGGTTTCACCGTGTTAGCCAGGATGGTCTCG
>NW_012108797.1:963434-971217 GCF_000951045.1 Mandrillus leucophaeus | reverse complement strand
TGAGACAGAGTCTCGCTCTGTCGCCCAGGCTGGAGTGCAGTGGCACGATCTCGGCTCACTGCAAGCTCCACCTCCCGGGTTCATGCCATTCTCCAGCCTCAGCCTCCTGAGTGGCTGGGACTACAGGCGCCCGCCACCACGCCCGGCTAATTTTTTTGTATTTTTAGGAGTGACGGGGTTTCACCGTGTTAGCCAGGATGGTCTCGATCTCCTGACCTCATGATCCGCCCGCCTCAGCCTTCCAAAGTGCTGCTGGGATTACAGAGGTGAGCCACCGTGTCCAGCCAAGATTATGTTTAAATGTTAAGTCAAAAAGGAACATAAAATAGTACATACAGTATGATCCAATTTTTATAGAATAAGATTCTATGTATGAATATTTCGTGTAGAAAAACCTAAACAAAAAGAAACTGAAATATTTAATAATATTTAGTAGAATTAAGATTTTTAATTTTTTCTTTCTTTGTGTTTTCCAAAATGATTATCATTTTTATCGGGCATTTTAAAGTAAGTTTTTTTAATTTTAAAAACATGGTATATCTTTTAAATGATTTGGAATGGTGCTATTTAATAGAAATATATTATGAACTATAAATCTAATTTTAAGTTTTGTAGTAAACGTAATTTAAAAGTAAAAAGAAACAGATAAAATTAATTTTAATAATATATTTAACACAGTATATCCAAAATGCTATCACTTCAACATATAATCAATATAAAATGACTGATATTTCACTTTGTTGTACTATGTCTTTAAAATCCTGTGTGTACTTTATACTTTTAGCACATCTCCAATTGCATTAGTCACTTTTTAAGTTCTCAATATCCAAATATGGCTCATGGTTACCTTATTGTAAATTGCAGATTTGGAACATAAAAAGTACTGAATTCCACATTGGTCTGAATCTCAATCATTTGCTGAACCATTGCTTCATATCACTTTTGAAATGCAGTTGATATGAATTAAAGAATACAAACTGAAGTGCCTCTGGGGGCCAGGAAGGTAACTAGGTAATGTGAATAAGCTTTTCTTTGTTTAAAGCTGAGTAAGGAAAGTAAAACGGAAACACCTGCCTTTCTAAAGGATTGAAACCAACACTAGGCTACCTCCAGTCAACTGATGCAATGTGGGAATGCAACCCCAGGGTTTACAAAACTCCTGATTTTTCATGAAAATCTAAAATCTTGATTTTTCCTGTGGAATTTATCAATTATTAAATATCAGCAGTGATTCAAAAATCATACATCAGTGTGTGATACAAACTATGTGCTTGTCAGATTCGATCCTCTTTAGGCCAAATTTTGACATCTGGGATCAATAAATACTTTTTAAAACCCACTAATGTTATTAACTTTGAAAGATTAGACTACCCATTTTTAGTGAATCAAAAGCATTTTTTCATTTTACTGCTTTATAACATTAACAGCTAGCATTTACTGAGAGCTTAGCATGTGAAGGGCATCTTGCTAAACACTTTCTGCATTTCATAGATAAAAGAAATAAAGCTAAGGGAGGTTGACCAACTTTGTTTAAGGTCACACACGGTGCTTGTAAGTGGTGGTGCCAATATTTGAAGTAAGGTCTCCTGACTCCAAAGTCCATGCTTCTACAAACACTCCTTTAAACTGTCTAGGAGTATCCATGTCTAGGTAATCAACCAATCTATCCCTTCCCAGCATTACATCTACCCCCACTTTTCACAAACGCACAACACACACACTCTCACACACTTTTCTTGGCCCTTTTGCTCATAAGAGTACTGTATACAGCTGACTTCTGTCTACCTTGATCTCGTTTTATTTCATCTTCCCCTCATTTATGCTCATCCTACATCTCGTTTACAACACGTATTTCCTTTTCTCACTTTCATCTTTCATTTTCTTTGCATGGGAATGTTCCCCTTTTAATCACATTGATGAAGGAGGCCTTTAAGCAAGTGGTGTGCTCTTGACAGCAAATTGTGCACATCCCTTCTCAACTCTGCATTAAGTGACATCATGTTGGTAGCTGGAAATCAACTGTAGCCGGAGCATTTACATAGTGGAAATAGGCTAACACTACAAACAGTTTAATGGAAACTCAATTGTTAAACATTTATCAATACACAACTGCCTTTGTCCTTGTTAAGACATCTGATAGAAAGCTTGTCTTTATATCTGCCCATCTACCTTTTCCTTTGGTTCTGTAAATACTATCTTTTGGAATTCAAACTCTCACTACTTCCTTCAACTGAATATATTGATTCATAGCTTGTGTGGTAAATTTTATTCCTTTAACATTCATAAGAATTTTATTTTCTAGTTCTTTTGGGACAGTTTACTATAAATTCCCCGTGGAATGAAGCTCCTTTTTATTCTTTTAAAAAAATACATTTTAGTACCTCAAGTATCCATTAGTTAATAGCTGTTCTGATCTGTATTGAATGCATTTTCTTCACTGGGCTAGTCGAATATTACCGGCAGAACCCCCTTCAGCTCATTCTGCATTGGTTTGTGCCCTGTTTTTGCATCTTTCCTTCTCTCTGAAGCTGCCTCTTACCCTACACTTATGCCATCTATTTCATAGTTCCTTTCCTTAAAATATTCTAAAATTTGTCATTGGTCTTCAAGTTTTGTTTCAACCCCATGCTGTTTCAAAGGATCTCCAAGCCTCTGCTCATGAGAGCATACTATTATTACTATTTTTCTTACTGAAGCACTTCCATTGCCCCACCTCCATGGGACTACTTCCAGATGATGTTGACTAGATGAACCCAATCTTTTCAGTATCATATTCACAGATATTTTCCTGCTTTATCCACAGAGATGGAAAATCATGTCTGTTGTCTATAAGATTTACTCATTTATAACTCTCATAGGACATCTTTATTTCCAAAATGTGAGGCCCTGAAGACTCACAATTATGTCCTTCATGTACAGTCAGTTGTCCCTCAATGTCCATGGAGGACTGGTGTCAGGAACCCCCAGGAATATAAAAATATGCAGATGCAGATGCTCATTTTCTTTAAATAAAATGACATAGAGTTTGCCCATAACCTATACACATCCTCCTGTAAACTTTACACAATGTCTAGATTATTTTTAATACCTTATGCAATGCCTACATATAACTTTGTTAAATGCAAATTCAATGTAGTACTTGCATATTGCAAATTCAATTTTTTCTTGTTGAAACTTTATGGAATTTGTTTTTCCAAATATTTTCAATCCATGATTGGGT
The DNA here is from genome assembly GCF_000951045.1 of Mandrillus leucophaeus. Taxonomy (NCBI): domain Eukaryota; kingdom Metazoa; phylum Chordata; class Mammalia; order Primates; family Cercopithecidae; genus Mandrillus; species Mandrillus leucophaeus. Next base: position 967,997 of record NW_012108797.1, on the reverse strand, counting down.
GAGTCCATGGATGCAGAACCCACAGATATGAAGGGCCTACTGTATTTATGTTAGTCCCCTAAATTTTGTGCATCTTGAGAAAAAAAATGACATCGTGGTGACATACTCCATCCCTTCTTCAATCAAACTGGTTGATGAAATGGTTTCTTATGCTTGTTGGTTTATCCTGTTGTCTCAGTCCCATGCTTCCTCTAATAGCACTGTAATACAACTTGTCATTGCAGGTATATACTCAATGGCAACAGTGAATGGTAATCTTGTAATTTATGCCTGCATCTTTCCGACTTTATCAGCCTGCAGCCACTTTTCCTTTTTTTTTCTTTTTGAGACAAAGGCTCGCTCTGTCACCCAGGCTGGAGTGCAATGGTGGGATCTCGGCTCACTGCAAGCTCCTCCTCCCGGGTTCAAGCAATTCTCCTGCCTCAGCCTCCCAAGTAGCTGGGATTACAGGCGCCCGCCACCACACCCAGCTAGTTTTCGTATTTTTAGTAGAGATGGGGTTTCACCATGTGGGCCAGGCTGGTCTCTAACTCCTGGCCTCAGGTGATCCACCCATCTCAGCCTCCCAAAGTGCTGAGATTACAGGCATGAGCCACCATGCAGATATTTTTTTTTTTCTTCTAGAGTTAAACAAGTTACTTTGACAAATCTAAGTACATGTAACTATTTGACAAGACTTCTGAAAAATGCAGATATCAGAGTATCAAATGACTGTTTGGGATTACTCAGTTGTGTGTGATGACCCTTCCTTATCCTCAGACTGTCTTAAATTTTCATTGCATAAACAGACCAGCTTTTCTGTTATCATTTGCTAGACTTTCAGAGTCTGTGACCCCAGACCTATGTTGGATCTGAGGCATTTTTTCAAACACGCATTCTTTTGTCAGCTTCTCAGTAGAAGGCTTTACATTAGGTGTTTCTTGTTATTTGTAACTTGATGAGGCCAATAGTGTTCCTCAAGCACATAATTAATTTTGTGTTAGTTTACATAGTTTGAGGTTAAAAATTAAGAGACCTGGCAGGGCGCAGTGACTCACACCTGTAAGCCCAACACTTTGGGAGGCCGAGGCAGGCAGATCACCTGAGGTCAGGAGTTCGAGACCAGCCTGGCCAACATGGTGAAACCCCATCTCTATGAAAAATACAAAAATTAGCCAGGCATGGTGGTGGGCACCTGTAATCCCAGCTACTTGGGAGGCTGAGACAAGAGAATCATTTGAACCTGGGAGGCAGAGGTTGTAGTGAGCTGAGACTGTGTTATTGCACTCCAGCCTAGGCAACAAGAGTGAAACTCCATCTATCTATCTATCTATCTATCTATCTATCTCTCTATCTATCTATCTATCTCTCTATCTATCTATCTATCTATCTATCTATCTATCTATCTATATGAGACCACTGAGAATTTGAATACTGACTGGACATTAAGAAATTTTTGTCCATTTTTATTTGTGATAATGGTGCTGTGGTTGTTTTTAAAAGTCTTTAGAGACTGTATTAGTTATCTATTGTTGTGTAACAAATCACCCCAAAATTTAGCAGCTTACAAGAACGTTCATTTATTATCCCAGAGATTCTGTGAATCAAAAGTCTGGGTGTGGCTTATCTGGATCTTCCACCTCAGGGTCTTTTAGAAGGCTGTAATCAAGATGTTAGCCTGGGCCACAGTTTTATCTGAAGACTAAGCTGGGCAAGAATCTGATTCCAAACTCACCTTTGTTGTTTTGGCAGGATTCAATTCCTTGAGGACTATTAGACTGAGGGCCTCAGTTCCTCACTGGCTGTTGGCTGGCGAACACTCTCAATTCCTTGCTATATGTGCCTCTCCAACATGGCAGCTTGTTTCATCAAAGCCAGCAAGTGGGAGGAAGAAGGAAGGAAGAGAGACAAGGAATCTGCTAGCACGATGACAATCACAATCTTCTGTAACAATCACAGAAGTGACATCCTGTCACTTTTGCTGTGTTCTATTGATTAAAAGTAAGACAGCGATTTTACCTACACTCCATAGGAGGGATAATTACACTAAGGCATGAACACTCTATCCAAGGCTAACATGAAATTTGCATATCTCAGTTCTGTCAATGGGAATTTTTATGTGCTTCATTTGCTTTTGTAAGCTCACTGAATAGTTCTTTGGATCTGGATCTGTTGTTAGCTTGTATTTCTTTTTAACATAATCCATGTTAAGAAAAATACAATTGAGTACAAAAGAAATCACCTAATATCCCACAAAAGATAACAAAATTCAAATTGTTATGTAATAAATCTAATGCTTTTTTTCATGATCTCATCCTTTACATTTTAATGCTTCCCTGAACTGAATTCAGATATTCACCTTTATATTCTACAAGTTATTATGGCTTTTAAGAATTGATACCGGCCAGGTGCAGTGGCTCACGCCTGTAATCCCAGCACTTTGGGAGGCCAAGGCGGGCGGATCACGGGGTCAGGAGATCGAGACCATCCTGGCTAACATGGTGAAACCCCGTGTCTACAAAAAAAACACAAAAAATTAGCCAGGCATGGTGGCGACTAATAATGTGTATGAATCCACATTTTCAAGAAAGTCTCCTGGTGATTCTCACACAGGTGGCAGATTAGCATAGTTTTGGAAACACTGTTACATTACTAAATGAACCCAGTGTTCCTTTAGGAATGGCAAGTAATCTAAGTTACACGTCTAAAGTTATTTACTTGTTTAAAAACTGAACCAAGACAAAAACGCAGAGCTCCTGACTCAGTCATTATTAATTTTACTTTGGTTAAGTGCCTGCCTCGTCAGGAAGAAATCATAGCATGACCAACAGACATCTTAATCCTGAGAACAGGAGGTATGCCGGACTAGTGAGACCTACTTTGAGCACTCTGCTAAATATCTGAAGGGAAAATCTGAGGATGGGAGTCTTGCATAATAGGTGTGGATGGGAGAAAAAACAGGTAAACACAGGTCTCACACAAATGACCTCATTCCAGTCATGTGAAGGAAATGCCACCCCCAATTTATACAAGGTCCTGGGTTTATTTACCTGGCTAAGAGATCCAAATTTGATCAGCAAGTATTTTTTTTTCTTTTTTTAAAAAAACTTTTAGGTTCCAGGGTACATGTGAATGTTTGTTACATAGGTGAATTCCTGTCATGGGCCGGGGGCAGGTTGGGGGGTTGTTGTACAGATTATTTCATCACCCAGGTATTAAGCACAGCACCCAATAGTTATCTTTTAGGTTCCTCTTCCTCCTCCCACTCTCCACCCCTACAGATCCCAGTGTGTTGTTCCCTTTTTTGTGTTCATGAGTTTTCATTTAGCTCCCACTTATAAATGAGAACACACAGTATTTGGTTTTCTGTTCCTGCATTAGTTTGCTAAGGATAATAGCCTCCAGCTCTATCCATATTCCCACAAAAGACATGATTTCTTTATTTTTATGGCTGCATAATATTCCATGATGTACATTTTTCTTTATCCAGTCTCTCACTGATGGACATTTATGTTGATTCCATGTCTTTGCTATTGTGAGTAGTGCTGATCAGCAAGTATTTATTAAGTGACTCTACTGCTTTCAAAGGTTATTTAAAAATGTTTCCAATTCTTCTTAAATTACAGATAATATAAAAAATACATTAACCCATCCAATAGAATGAGTTCCTATATTAATCCTTTGGTATATTTAATTTCAGTACTTTTCATGTATTAAGTAGATTAATATAATTTTTTAAACAAAAAAAGAATATAGAGATTGTTTTTAAAGCTGCTTTATTAACTTCACAATATATAATGAGCATCTTTCCATGCAATAGGTAAAATTCTTCTGCTAACAAAAATCTTACAGACTGGTTCAAAAACACAATATTCAATTAGAAGCTGGTAATAGGAGACCCACGTAAACAAGTGACAGGTAAAGGTTTACAACAAGGGCACATCATGAACATGTAAATTTCGAAAGCAGGGGTCTGTCTCCCTAATAACTTTAGGGAAACCATCAGGATTCAGGGCATAAGGCAAAACTCATCGTGATGGTCATGGTGCGGGGGGTCAGTGCTGACTGCCCGCAGACTATGACTCAACTGCTTTTCCCTCAGCTTTTCCATCAGCTGTCTCACCTCCTCCCCAATCCTTTCCATATTCTCTTCCCTCATCCTTGCCTGTGGTTCTCCAAGCCTATGCATCATATCCCATCTATACTGCAGGATGGGCTGCCTAACGCGGAACCGCCTACGATTTCCTCTAGGCACACAGTATTCACCAGCACCCAAAGGGAGGGCCAAGGGCTCCCCTTTATTAGCAACTTGCTCCTTTTCTTCCTTTTCTTCATTTTCTTGGTTGGTATTTTCCATGCTGAGATTGTTTACCGCTCGTTTCTCTTTGGACTCCATTACTCCTAGGAGACAAAAGGAGAGAGAAGGGGCTGAACAGCTGGTGAACGCTTCAGTACCGAGGACAGAGGCATGGATACTCATTTTTCAGAATTCCGCGTCATGGATATCAACATGTTTTGTTTTAATTTCATGTTTCCCACCAGAGAGGCTTAGCGCGCCCACTAGGGGGCCTCCATTCGAGCCCC
>NW_012108797.1:920032-962639 GCF_000951045.1 Mandrillus leucophaeus | reverse complement strand
CCCGGGGCCCTTACCTGCTCCGCTTTCCCCTGGGCCGGATGCCAGCCCGCCGAGCGCAGGGCAGCGGGGAGCTGGTAGCTAGACGCGAGTGACTACTGCGCCGAAGGCTGCGTAGCTCTGCAGCTCCCGGTCACGTGAGGGCCGTGCGTCACCGCCAAGCTCACCCTCCTTCCCACCAACCCCCACGGGCCGGCGGCCAGTCAACTGGTACTCCCCTCTTGGAACACACAGACACCCCCCTCCTCCCGTCTGTGCGCGGTGCCCCAGTGTGCACAGCCCCGTCACTCATCTCCGTCCTCTGCAATCTGAGGGCCCACAAGTGGCATCATCGCCTTGCGGTTGGAGTTTACCCATCTTCGGTTACTTGGGAGGGTCTGTACCCTTCCTTTCCCCCACCCCAAACCCCCGGACCCTGGCCTTGGCCTTCTCTGCTTTCTCTCCTCTTCTCCCTGGCTGTGTATATGCTTCCTAATAATTCCTCTTTAATTCCTTTTTAAAAATCAGCATGCTTCACAAAATTGAAAATAATCAAATTTTATTTTTGAAAGAAACACTTCAACCTGGGAAAGTAATATATTTATATATAGTTTATATTCATCTATAGCACACAGAAAACATTTTCTCTGGGCTCCACACCATCGTTTTTAGAGCATTCTCACTTGTTTGAATTTTTTATGGAAAAAAAGGAGAGAAAATTTTCCTGAACACAGTTGGTGTTTTCAAAATAATCTGTGAAGTAAATCTTCAGGGAACAGTTCTGTTGTCAGATCTTGGCCATTTTACGTAAATAATCTACCTTTTTATCCTTCTGAGACAAATTTCAAGTTTAATAAACATTTTTATTCTATTATAATAAACATTCATTAAATATGAAAAAACATTTGCTGACAACTAATGCCACCTGCTAAAATTAGTGGCTTTCACTGTTGATGGTTTGAAGACCTAAGCAAAAGGAAGAGCTGTGAGGCCAAGGCAGGTTGAGTGATGCAGAGATAGAGCATCCCTGCCCTGACAAGAGGTTGGGAAGGTGCTGATCTTCCACTGTTATATTACAGAGCTTCTTAATTCTTAAGTTCAGACTCCTAATTCTGTTGCTTACTCCAAAAATATAGATAGACACGTGACCAAGGTGGTGACCTTAATATATCACTTTACCTCCTTCCCTCCATTTCTTCCCCAAATTCCCACCTAGTGACTCACTTCTGAGCATAGTTGGGAGGTCTCTTCCCATTCTGGAAACCAGAATAGGGCTTTTCTACAGCTCTGTGGGGAGAGATTCCAAGAAAAGCCTAGAAGTAATTGAGGAGGTGGGAGGAGTGGGGAGCAGTTCTCAAATCTGCTTGCTCTCTTCTCTTTTTCACCCACCCCAGGGAAAAGCCTCTTTGGGACATTTTTGCTATCTCTCACCTGACTTTTGTAGTGCAGAATACTGAGACCCTCACCCTAACTGTCTCACCTCCAGGTCACCCAGAAGAGCCTCGTCTTGCTGCAGGGTCACTATCTGCCAGTCCACGCCCACTCTGATACCTCTTCATTTATGCTAGGGCCTGAGGAACACTCTCCACTGACCATTCTTACTATATTGGCCTTCTCAACTCAGAAGCCCTTAATACTATTATTTCTTCTTTTTCTTCTTCTTTCTTCCTTCTTCCTTCTTCTCTCTCCTCTCTTCTTACTTCTTCTTCTTCTCCTTCTTCTTTCCTCCTCCTCCCCCTCCTCCTCCTTCTTTTCTTCCTCTCTCTCCCTCCTCCTCCTCCTCCTTTTCTTCCTCTCTCTCCCTCTCTCTCTCTCATCACTTCTTCTCACCTTAGACATGTTTATTTTCCTTTGTTTTTTACCTTAGTACTCACCCATTGACCAACCCAGAAACGTGGCTATTATCCTTGAATCGCTCTACATTGTCCCTCATATTCAAATAATACCAAGTCTGGTTAAGTCTCTATTTGTTTATTTATTTATTTATTTTTGAGATGGAGTCTCGCTTTTGTTAGCCAGGCTGGAGTGCAGTGGCACGATCTTGGTTCACTACAACCTCTGCCTCCCGGGTTCAAGGGATATTCCTGCCTCAGCCTCCAGAGTAGCTGGGACTACAGGTGCATGCCACCATGCTCAGCTAATTTTTCTTTTTCTTTTTAGTAGAGATGGGGGTTCAGCCATGTTAGCCCCACTGGTTTCAAACTCCTGACCTTAGGTGATCCGCCAACCTCGGCCTCCTGATTGCTGGGATTACAGGCATGAGCTACCGCACCCGGCCTCAATTTATCTTTTAGAAACAACTTTATGGAGATACAATTTACAATCCATAAGATTTGCCCATTTAAAGTGTAAAATTCAATGGTTTTTAGTATATTCATAGATACATGCAATCATCATCACAGTCAACTTTAGGATATTTTCATCACCTCCAAAAGCGACCTCCTGGCTGGGCGCGGTGGCTCACACCTGTAATCCCAGCACTTTGGGAGGCTGAGGCGGGTGGATCACGAGGTCAGGAGATCAAGACCATCCTGGCTAACAGGGTGAAACTCCATGTCTACTAAAAATACAAAAAAATTAGCCGGGCGTGGTGGCGGGCGCCTGTAGTCCCAGCTACTCCGGAGGCTGAGGCAGGAGAATGGCCTGAACCCGGGAGACAGAGCTTGCAGTGAGCCGAGATCGAGCCACTGCACTCCAGCCTGGGCGACAGATAGACTTTGTCTCAAAAAAAAAAAAAAAAGCAACCTCCTATTCTTTTGCTATCACTCTCCTATTCCCCCATCCTCTTCATACCAAAGCAACTACTAATATACGTTTTCTGTCTATAGATTTCCCTATTTTGACATTTCATAGGAATGAAATTGTATAATATGTATTCTTTGGAAATTGGATTTTTTTTTTAGCATGATGTTTTTAAGCTTTATGATTCCAATATGATTACTCATTTGAGGAACTGCCAAACTATTTTCCAAAGTGGCTGAATATTTTACATTCCTACCAGTAGTGTATGATGGTTTTGATTTCTCCATATTCTTGTCAACATTTGTTATTATCTGAAATTTTGATTCCAGCCATTTTAGTGGGGGTGAAGTGGTATATCATGGTGGTTTTTATTTGCATATCCTTGATGACTAATAATGTGGTACATCTTTTCATGTGCTTATTGGTCATTTGTATATCCTCCTTGGATCAATGTCTATTCAGATCTTTGTGCACTTTTTATTTGAGTTATTTTTCTTTTTATTATTGAGTTGCAAGCGTTTTTATGTATTCTAGACAGAAATCCCTCACTACATATATGATTTGCAGATATTTTAGCCCATTCTGTGGATTTTTTAATCACTTTCATAATGGTGCTTTTTGAAACACAATGGTGTTTGGCCAGGCACGGTGGCTCATGCCTGTAATTCCAGCAATTTGGGAGGCCAAGGCGGGTGAATCACTTGAAGTCAGGAGTTTGAGATCAGCCTGGCCAGCATGGTGAAACCCCGCCTTTACTAAAAATACAAAAAATTAACCGGGTGTGGCGGCACCTGCCTGTAGTCCCAGCTACTCAGGAGGCTGAGGCAGGAGAATCGCTTGAACCTGGGAGGTGGAGGTTGCAGTGAGCCGAGATTGCACCACTGCACTCCAGCCTGAGCCGCAGATCGAGACTGTGTCTCAAAAGGAAAAAAAAAAAAAAAAAGAGAGAGAGAGAAGAAAAGAAAAGAAACACAATAGTTTTTAATTTTGATGAAGTCTAGATTATCTTTTTCTTTGCTGCTCCTGGTATTGGTGTCATATCTAAGAATCTTTTGAATTCAAGAGTCATTTGAATCTAAGAATCCTTTGTAATCCAAGGTCACAAATATTTATCCCTATATTTTCCTCTAAGAGTTTTATAGTTCTAGCTCTTCCATTTAGGTCTTTGACTCAGTTTGAACTAATTTTTTATAAGGCGAGAGGTAAGAGTGTAACTTCATTCTTTTATATGTGGCTATCCAGTTGGCCCAGCACCTTTTGTTGAAAAGACTATTATTTCTCCACTGAATTGTCTTGGAACCTTTGTCAAAATTCAGTTGAGATTAGTCATGTTGTTTTACTTTTGGACTCTCAAAACAATTCCATTGGTTGGGTGTGGTGGCTCACGCCTGTAATCCCAACACTTTGGGAGGCTAAGGGGGGCAGATCACTTGAGGTCAGGAGTTTGAGACCAGCCTGGGCAACATGGCAAAACCCTGTTCCTACTAAAAAAAATAGAAAAATTAGCTGGGAGTAGTGGAGCATGCTTGTAGTCCTAGCTACTCAAGAGGCCGAGGCAGTAGAATCACTTGAACACAGGAGGTGGAGGTTGCAGTAAGCTGAGATCGTGCCACTGCACCCCAGCCCGGATGACAGAATGAGACTCCATCTCAAGAAATAAAAATAAAATAAAATAAAAAAATAAAAATAAAAGCTAGAAATTATTAAGTGTAGTGAGGAAGGCATGTCAAAAGCCAAAATAGGGCCAGGTGTGATGGCTCTCGCCTATAATACCAGCACTTTGGGAGGCTGAGGTAGGCAGATTACGAGGTCAGGAGTTTGAGACCAGCATGGCCAACATGGTGAAACACCATCTCTACTAAAAACACAAACATTAGCCAGGCGTGGTGGCGTGTGCCTGTAATCCTAGCTACTCAGGAGGCTGAGGCAAGAGAATCGCTTGAACCCGGGAGGTGGAGGTTGCAGTGAGCCAGGACTGTGCCAGTGCACTCTAGCCTGGGCACAAAAAGGCAAAACATCCTTATTGCTAATATGGAGAAAGTTTTAGTGGTCTGAATAGATCAAACCAGCCACAACACTCCCTTAAGCCAAAGCCTAATGCAGAGCAAGGCATTAACTCTCTTCAGTTGTGTGAAGGTTGAGAGAGGTGAAGAAGGTGCAGAAGAAAAGTTTGAATCTAGCAAAGGCTGGTTCACGAAGTTTGAGAAAAGACATTATCTCTATAACATAACAGCACAAGGTAAAACAGCAAGTGCTGATATAGAAGCTACAGCAAGTTACCCAGAAGATTTAGCCAAGATAATTGATGAAGGTGGCTACACTAAATGACAAATGTTCAATGTAGATGAAACAACCTTCCATTGGAAGAAGATGCTATCTAATACTTTCATAGCTAGTGAGAAGTCAATGCATGACTTCAAAGCTTTAAAGAACAGACTCACTCTCCTTAGGGGCTTATGCAACTGGTGACCTGAAGTTGAAGCCAATGCTCATTGACCATTCTGAATATCCTAGGGTCCTAAGGAATTTTGCTAAATCTACTCTACTTGTGCTCTAGAAATGGAACAACCAACCAAGCCTGGATGACAGCATATATGTTTACAGCATGGTTTATTTAATATTTTAAATTAACTACTGAGACCTATTGCTCAGTAAAAAAGATTCCTTTCAAAATATTACTGCTTATTGACAATGTACCTAGTTACTGAAGAGCTCTGATGAAGATGTGCAAAGTGATCAATGTTATTTTCGTAGCTGCTAATACAGCATCCATTTTGCAGCCCATGGATCAAGAAGTAATTTCAACTTTCAAGGTTTATTATTTAAGAAATACATTTCATAAGACAATAGTTGCCATAGATAGTGATTCCTCTTATGGATTAGGGCAAAGTAAATTGACAATCTTCTGGAAGGGATTCATCATTCTAAATGTTATTAAGAACATTTCTGAATCATGGGAGGAGGTCAAAATATCAACATTAACAGGAGTTTGGAAGAAGTTGATTCCAATTATCATGGATGACTTTGAGGGTTTCAAGACTTTAGTGGAGGAAGTCACCGCGGATATGGTGGAAACAGCAAGAGAACTAAAATTAGAAATAGAGCCTGGTCCGGGCACGGTGGCTCACGCCTGTAATCCCAGCACTTTGGGAGACTGAGGCAGGCAGATCACAAGGTCAGGAGTTTGACACCAGCCCGATCATCATGGTGAAACCACATCCCTACTAAAAATACAAAAATTAGCCAGGTGTGGTGGCACACGCCCATAATCCCAGCTATTCAGGAGGCTGAGGCAGGAGAATCGCTTGAACCCGGGAGATGGAGGTTTCAGTAAGCCAACATCATACCATTGTACTCCAGCCTGGGCGACAGAGCAAGACTCCATCTCAAAAAAAAAAAAAAAGAAAAAAAAAAAAAGAAAAAAGGTAGAGCCTCAAGATGTGAATAAATTGCTGCAATGTTATGATAAAACTTAAATAGATGAGGAGTTGTTTCTTATGGATGAGCAAAGAAAGTGGTTTCTTGAGATGGAATCTACTCCTGGTGAAGATGCTGTGAACAATGTTGAAATGACAACAAAGGATTTAAAATATGCCATGAACTTAGTTGATACAGCAATGGCAACGTTTGAGAAGATTGATTCCAATTTTGAAAGAAGTTCTACTGTGGGTAAATGCTATCAAACAGCATCACATGCTACAGAGAAATCTTTCACGTAAGGCAGAGTCGATCAGTGGAGCAACAACTTCATTACTGGCTGGGCGTGGTGGCTCACGCCTGTAATCCCAGCACTTCGGGAGGCCAAGGCGGGTGAATCACGAGGTCAGGAGATTGAGACCATCCTGACTAACACGGTGAAACCCCGTCTCTCCTGAAAACACAAAAAATTAGCCAGAAGTGGTGGCGGGCACCTGTAGTCCCAGCTACTTGGGAGGCTGAGGCAGGAGAATGGTGTGAACCTGGGAGGCGGAGCTTGCAGTGAGTGGAGATCATGCCACTGCATTCCAGCCTGGGCGACAGAGCAAGAAAAAAACACTTCATTGTTGTCTTTTTTTAAATGTAAGAGTCAGAGGTCTCACTAGGTTGACCAGGCTGAACTCAAACTTCTGTAGTCAAGGGATACTCTCTCCTCAGCCTCCCAGGTGTCTGGGACTACAGGCATGTGCCACTGTACCCAGCCATTGTTGCCTTATTTTAACAGATTGCCACAACCAACCCAATCTTCAGCAACCATCACCCTGATCAACAAGCAGCCGTTAACATTGAGGTAAGACCATTTATCCTTTCAGCAAAAAGATTATGACTCACTGAAGGCTCGGATGATCATTAGCATTTTTTAGCAATAAAGTGTTTTAAAATTAGGCTATTTACATTTTTTTGTTTTTCCTGAGATGGAGTCTCGCTCTGTCCCCAGGCTGGAGTGCAGTGGCACGATCTTGGCTCACCGCAAGCTCCACCTCCCAGGTTCATGCCATTCTTTTGCCTCAGCCTCCCAAGTAGCTGGGACTACAGGTGCCCGCCACCATGCCCAGCCAGTTTTTTGTATTTTTAGTAGAGACGGGGTTTCACCGTGTTAGCCAGGATGGTCTCGATCTCCTGACCTCGTGATCCACCCGTCTCGACCTCCCAAAGTGCTAGGATGACAGGCATGAGCCACGTGCCGAGCCTACATTTTTCTAAACATAATGCTATTGCACACTTAATAGACTATAGTGCAGTGTAAATATAACTTTTGAAATAATTTCAAAGGTATTACAAGAAAACTATAGAACAGTACCCCTTATGGATACTGATGCAAATATCCTCAAAAAAATACTTGCAAGCTAAATTCAACAGGATATTAAAAGGTTATACACGATGACCAAGTGGGATTTATTCCTGGAATACAAGTGTGCTTCAACATATAAAAATCAAGTAATGTAATGTACCACATTAACAGAATGAAGGGGGAAAATGCACATAATTATCTCAATTTAGAAAAAGCATTTGACAAAACTTATACCCTTTCACAATTGAAAACACTCAATAAACTAGGAATAGAAGGAAATTATGTTAACGTAATAAAGGCCATATATGAAAAACCTATGAGTAAAATCATACTCAATGGTGAGAGACTGAAAATTTTTCCTCTAAGATTGGAATAAGAAAAGAATGCCCACTCATGCCATTTCTATTCAACACAGTACTGGAAGTCCTAGCCAGAACAATTAAGCAAGCAAAATAAGTAAAAAGGCATTCAAGTTAGACAAGAAATAAAATTAGTTAGTTCTGTTTGCAGTGGAAATAATTTTATACATGGAAAATCCTAAAGACTCCACCAAAAATCTGTGAGAAGTAATAAATGAATTCAGCAATGTTGATGGATACAAAATCAATATACAAGGCTGGGTGTAGTAACTCATTCCTGTAATCCCAGCACTTTGGGAGGCTGAGGTGAGAGGATTGCTTGAGGCCATGAGTTTGAGACCAGCCTGGGCAATATAGCAAGACTCTGATCTACAAAAAAAATTATTTTAAAAATTAGCCACCTGTGGTGGTACATGCCTATAGTCCTAGCAACTCAGGAGGCTGAAACAGGAGGATTGCTTGAGTGCAGGAGTTCAAGGTTACAGTGAGCTATGATCACACCACTGCACTCCAGCCTGAGTGACAGAGTGAAACTCTGGCTCTTAAAAAAAAAATTATTTGCATTTCTATACACTAACAGTGAGCAATCTGAAAGAATAATTTAAAAACTATTCCATTTAAAGTACTTATGATTAAACTTAACCAAGGAAGCGAAAGACTTGTACACTAAAAAGTACAAAATGTTACTGAAAGAAATTTAAGAAGACAAATAAATGCAAGACATCCTGTGTTCATGGATTAGAAGACATCGTATTGTTAAAATATCAATACTACCCAAAGTGATCTATGGATTCAATGCAATCCCTATCGACATCACAATGATTTTCTTGCAGAAATCAAAATCTATCCTAAAATTCATATGGAAACTCAAAGGACCCAATTAGCCAAAACAATCTTGAAAAAGAACAAAGTTTGAAGTCTCCCACATCCTGATTTCAAAGCTTAATACAATGCTACAGTAATCAAAACAGTGGTACTGGCAGAATAACAGACATGTAAACAAATAGAATTGGTAGTCTAAAAACAAATCCTGGCATAAATGGTCAAATGCTTTTCAACAGGGTGCAAAGACTGTTCAGTGAGGAAAGTACAGTCTTTTCAACAAATGTTGTTGGGAAAACTGGATATCCACACAGGAAAGAATGAAGTTATACCCTTACATTATGCCATAAACAAAAATTAACTCAAAATGGATGAAAGATAAAATTATAAGAGCTAAAAGCATGAAACTCTTAGCAGAAGACACAGGGACAAGCCTCATAATATTGGATGTCACAATGATTTCTTGGATATGACACTAGAAGAAAAGGAAACAAAAGAAAATAACATAAATTGTACTACATCAAAATGAAAGACTTTTGTGCATCAGAGGATGTAGCAATGGAATGAAAAGGGAAAATATTTTCAAATCATATATCTGATAAGAGATTAATATCTAGAAAATATAAAGAACTCCCACAACTCAGCAAGAACAACAACAGAAAACAACCCAATTCAAAAATGGGCAAAGGACTTAGACATTTCTCCAAAGAAGACATACAAGTAGTAATAAACACATGAAAGATTTTAAGTGTGTTTTGGATAAAGAGCCAAGAGTGTGGCTGGATACCTTTTGCTAAAGACATTTAATGTGTGATTAATAAATCCAATCAATCCTCTAAGCCCAATCAAGGAAAAATATATAGTATCCAGAAAGGATCTGTGGATAATCCTCGTCTGATGGCATGGATCCCTTTGACACACACAGGAGACCCACAAGGTTTTTTTAGAAGAACGTTATACCACTAAAAACACTGCCAGCTTGACCTGAAGAAAACAAAAAAAGGGAAAAATGAAAGAAAGCTATCAGACATCTAGGATTCTACAGGCAGTAAAAAGGATGATAGAGTTACTTGACTGTTAACATCTGACATCCTTTAAGATAAAGGAAGAAAGACTCAGAGGGCAGAGCCATGGATACAGAGGAGGAGGCCAGTAGAGCAGTGATGCCTTTGTGGCCCAGACAATAAAGCATCAAGCCACAGAGGGTAATTCTCAGGCCTTGAAACCCTGCCAGGTTTCTGTTTTTTGTTTTTTGAGGCAGAATCTCACTCTGTCGCCCAGGCTGAAGTGCAGTGGTGTGATTTTGGCTCAGTGCAACCTCCACCTCCCAGGTTCAAACAATTCTCCTGCCTCAGCCTCCCGAGTAGCTAGGATTACAGGTGCCTGCCACCATGCCTGGCTAATTTTTGTATTTTTAGTAGAGACATGGTTTCACCGTGTTGGCCAGGCTGGTCTAAAATTCCAGACCTCAAGTGATCCACCTGCCTCGGCCTCCCAAAGTGCTGGGATTATAAGTGTGAGTCACCACGCCCAGCAAAACCCTGCTAGATTTCAAACATGCTTGAATCAGTGACTGCTTTTATTATTTCATATTCTCCCCTTCAGAATGGGGATGTGTATTCTATACCTGTCCTGCCAATGAATTTTGGAAGCAGGTTGGTTGTTTTCCGGTTTTACAAGTCCACAGATGGAAAGGAATTTTGCCCCTACATGGTTCATAGATCAGATTTCACTCATACCTGATTTAGATGATATTTGGGACTTTTTGAGTTGATGGTATTTAGACAGGATATTTGACTTACAGTTGATGCTGGACTGCATTAACTTTTGGATATGGTGGGATGGGGTGAATGTATTTTTCACATTAGATGGATAGGAATTTTCAGGGACCAGAGGGTACAATGTAGGAGGTTGAAGAGTGGCCTCCAAAAGATATGTCACCTGGAACTTCAGAATGGGACTTTATTTGGAATAAATGTCTTTGCAGATATTAATGTAGGGATCTAGATATGAAATTACCCTGGATTAGGGTGAACTATAAATCCAGTGAGTGACTTTGAAAGGGAAAGAAGACACTGAAAAAAAGACAATGTGAAGATGGAGGCAGAGATACCAGTTATGCTGCCACAAGCTAAAAATCATCAGCAGCAACCAGAAGCTGGAAGAGGCAAGGAAAAATTCTCCGGTAGAGCCTTTGGACAGAGCATGGCCCTACTGGCATCTTGATTCTGGATTTCTGACCTCCAGAACTGTAAGAAAAGAAATCTGTGCAGTTTTAAACTACCTAGTTTATGGTACTTTATTATGGCAGCTCTAGGAAACTACTACGTCAATACAGACACGATTCCCCACATGCACATGTGCGTGCACACACACAATGTTATTTTTCTGAAAATGTTTTTAGCTTTTTCTTCTAAATTACCATCTTATCTCAACGACTGCAGTTATGTTTTTGTAGTTATTATAGTTGGATAGCTTTTCATAGATTTTGGGGGGCCACTGCAATTGCTTTTTATTTTTTACTTTGAAATTATTACTACTACTATTTTGGAGACAGGGTCTTGCTCTGTCACCCAGGCTGAAGTGCAGTGGTGCAATCTCGGCTCAGTGCAACCTCTGTTTCCTGGGTTCAAGCGATTCTCCTGCCTCAGCCTCCAGAGTAGCTGGGACTACAGGCATGTATCACCATACCTGGCTAATTTTTGTAGTTTTAGTAGAGACAAGGTTTCACCATTTTGATCAGGCTGGTCTTGAACACCTGACAAGTGATCCGTCTGCCTCAGCCTGCCAAAGTGCTGGGATTACAGGCTTGAGCCACCGTGCCCGGCTGCAATAGCTTTTTATAACGATTTGAGATTGATATCACTTTCCCTTCTCTCTACTGATTTCTTTATATATGAAGACTATTAATCCTATGTCCATCATATATGTGGGCAATTTTTTCTTCCCAGGTTTTCATGCATTCTTTAATGCTATTTTTCCCCAAATGGGTTGTTTTTAAATTTGAATAGATTTGTATGGCTAAGAAAGTAATAATGTTCTCTGCATAAAAAATATCTTACTTGATGGACTAGGGACATAGAATATTAGCCTCCAGGTTTAACAGGGTTAGAGAGCACTCCCCACCTTGGAAGCCACATGGCCCTCTGGAGCACAGCTCTGTCCTAAGGCTGGGTCCAAGATTTGAGACTCTACTCTAGGATTTCCCAGGAGTTACTCATTCTCTCTGAATATTCCTTTCCTTTTCCGTAGAACAGAGATTATAATGCCTGACTCAAATGGATTTTGCAGGGATTTGACATAACAAGCAACATCATTCTTTATTGTGAAAAGAAACAGAGATCCTGGGGGTGACAGGGGTGGACAAGTGCACAGAACTGGCCCCTTTGGAAGGATGAGAGTCAACCCTGTGAGTTGGGCTTTGGTTTCTTAGCCCGAGCCAGATCTCCTGGTTCAGTCACAGGGAAATACATCTATTGGAATAAAAATACAGGGAAGATGATGAGGCTGAAGATTATGACACTTAAGGATTTCCTCTTAGGGCTTTGTTTTCAGAATCCTAGGTCAGTCTATGTGAGGGCCTTCTCTGGGATCTTGCCCTTGGCCGAGAGGAAGTGCAGGAGGGAGCTGGGAGATCAGCAGAGCCGGAAGTCCAAAGTTCCATTCCCAGGTCACCCAACCTCTGCTCACTTGGCCTGAATTCCTAGACCTCACCTTGGGCCGTGCAAGAACATGAGGAGCTTGGACGTAGTCACACTGGTTGTTATGAAGGCAGCTGTGGTGGGGGAAGGACAGATAACATCCATTAGGACCCAAGTGGAGACACTCTGACAATACAATGCCATTTCTTAATCTATGCAACAGAAACATGTCTGTGTTTTCTGGAATTTATTGCAGCAGAAGGAACCCTGTGAAAAGCCAAATGTCTACCAACCCTGAAAAGCCAAATGTCTACCAACAAAGGAACAGGATCCACGGAACTGTGAAAGGAAAATAAATCTTGGGATCCCAAAATCACTAAGCTAAAGGGAAAAGTCAAGCTGGGAACTGGGTCATGCAAACCTGCCTCCTCTTTCGGTTCCTAAATAAGATGGCTATAAGATGAAAAGCTACACGCCTCCCCCATATTTTGTCCGCAAGGAAATTTCTCGTGAGCTGCAAGATCTTTACCGTAAGGTGTTTCTATTAAAATTTCACCACAACAATGTAAATTGATAGCTTATCTTTACAGGTACAGTCACCCCCCTGTCCACCACACACAAATGCATATCTGATTGTTCCCCGGCCCCATTTTGTCTATGTCATCTTTATATTAAAAAATGCAGATTCACTGAGCCAGACAAAGGCATGAGTAACGATCTTTCCCTACCCTCCCCCTTACATGAAAATTGTGTACTTCTCAATATCCTACCCTTTCCCCTTTAAATCCAGAGTCCTCAAAATCATCTTTGAAAGGCATAGACCTGTCTCCCCGGCACATGTCCTTAACTTTGGCAAATAAACCTCCTAAAATGATTGAGACTTGTCTCGTCATTTTTCTCAATTGACAGAATTCAGAGAAGTACTGTACACCTGTTCAAAATAACTAGGTAGCTGAATATATACCAAAAGGGAAATGCACAGTTTGATACTGAGTGAAATAAAGAAGCAAAGCCAACGATCTGCAAGTTCCCATTATTCATTCCCCTGCTCCTCCCAGCGCATACCAATCACTGATCACCATACACACCCAGCACTCACTTCTTTTTTTTTTTTTTTTGAGACGGAGTCTTGCTCTGTTGCCCAGGCTGGAGTGCAGTGGCACAATCTCAGCTCACTGCAAGCTCCACCTCCTGGGTTCACGCCATTCTCCTGCCTCAGCCTCCCAAGTAGCTGGGACTACAGGCGCCCGCCACCACGCCCGGCTAATTTTTTTTTCTATTTTCAGTAGAGACGGGGTTTCACCATGTTAGCCAGGATGGTCTCGATCTCCTGACCTCGTGATTCGCCCACCTCGGCCTCCCAAAGTGCTGGGATTACAGGCGTGAGCCACCACGCCCGGCCTAGCACTCACTTCTGAGACAACTGGTAGTTCATCCCCGACTGGACAGAGAAAACCTGCACCATTTTCTGCTGCTCCTGGGAGAAGGCAGGCACGCTGGAGAAGGCTGTGGGCACTAGGGTGAATAAGGCACTCTGGGTCCCTTGGTGGCTGGTATCCCACACAAAGAGCTTGTCATTCACGATGCACAGACTGGAGGAAAAATGGGCCATCAGGTAGCTGGAGAGAAGGACATCTCCCCACCCCCTACAAGAATCTTTTCCTACTGTTCAGAAACCTGATTTCTTCGATACCTCTACTGTGCCTGCCTCCTAGCTTTTTGGCTGGTACCCTCTAACCCTCCCACAGAGCCCACCTTTGGAGAGACTGCCTATATGCTTCACCGGTTTTGCAGGTTTACCTACAACCCAAGGATGGTTTTACACTCACATTTGCCCTTTACAATAGCCCAAGGGAATAGACAGTGTAATCACCAGTTTCAAAGGAAGATTCTGAATTACAAAAAGGTCATATGCCTCGACCAAAGTCACAGTGAGTATCGCATCAGGAAAGAACTCATACTCTGACTCCAGAGCCCATACATTTTTAAAAATTTTTTTCAATACAGGGTCTCACCCAGGCTGGAGTGCAGTGATGTGATCTAGGCTCAC
The DNA here is from genome assembly GCF_000951045.1 of Mandrillus leucophaeus. NCBI lineage: Eukaryota > Metazoa > Chordata > Mammalia > Primates > Cercopithecidae > Mandrillus > Mandrillus leucophaeus. The sequence goes on along the minus strand of NW_012108797.1, from coordinate 948,281 downwards.
TGCAGCCTCAACCTCCTGGGGTCAAGACCCTTCCACCTCAACCTCCTGAATGGCAGGATGATAGATGCACACCACCACATCCAGCTAATTTTTAGTGTTTTTGTAGAGATAGGGTCTCACTGTGTTGCCTAGGCTGGTCTCAAACTCTCGGGCTCAAGCAATCCTCCCACCTTCAGCTTCCTAAAATACTGAAATTACAGGCATGAGCCACTGCTCCTGGCCCATACTCTTAACTATTACACTAGACTGTTGGTTTTCTACAACATTGAGAACACCCCGAGGACTGCACCACCACATTCCCACACCACTGGCCCCAGGCCGGGATGGGTGCTCCCACCCACAACACAGCACTAACCTGGAACTGCTGCCAGGGGTAGCGATGAAGGTCCGAGTGAAGGCAAGAACAGAACCCTGAGACTGTCCTTCCACTTCAAAGACAACAAACAACATAGCCTTAGAGTTGCACAGGCTTTACATGTTCACACGGTGTTCCCCAATCAGTCTTGCTTGACACTCACACAGAAGGGGGCCAGGCCAGGATAATTGCTCACTTGGAGTCAGGCGGATGTGGTAGGAATGGGGAGGGCAACAACAGGAATAATCTGCTCCCAGTGATAGGGCCCCTATCATGTGTGGGGCCCTGTGAAAACCACAAGTTCACTTGATTCCTATATCACAGTAGCCCAAGAGATGGGTTATTATTAGCCCTATTGTGCAAATGAGGAAAGTGAAGGGTTAAGTAACTAGCACAAGTTCACAGAGTAAGGACCTGGGATGAGAGCTGTCAGACTCCACAGTCTGTGACCTTAATGCAAGCCTGAGCTGTGCAGGGCAGACAGGCGTGGACCTAGGTCAGATCAGGGTGGTTTATGGGCAGAGTTGGGGTGGGAAAACACAGAGGGAACAAGAGGAAGGAAAGGAACGAAATCAGGGAAGCTGGGGGAGTTCTGAGAGGGAGCCCAGCCAGGGGGAGGGAGCAGTGGGGAATCTGGGGAAGGGACTCTACAGACACTCACCTTCCTTGAATACCCCATTGACAGAAAAGCAGAGCATCCATTCCTGAAAGGGAAGAGCTCAGGTGCTCAGGATCCCCCTTAACCTCCTACCCACCTCTGGCTCTCTGGGCCTGCCCGAGGGAGGAAGCAGGTACTCACCGTCTGGCACCACATGTCCACCAGGAAGGAGCTGAGGTCATGCTGAGTTTTGGGCAACGCACTGAGGGAGTCCACAATGTCACGTTTTGTGTGCCTCAGCAGCTCCCCCTTCAGGTCTGTAGAGGAGAAGAGAAGCAAGGATTTGGGGGGCTGCCACACTTCGGTTGTGTGATTGTTCCTGTCACACCCGCTTACCCTGCCCAGTCTTCTCCATCACACACTTACAGGGGTCCTTGAGAATTTTTATATTCCTGCTATCCTTGAAGTACTTGCACAAGCTGCTCCTAGGAGAAAAAGAGGAGCAGGAGTGGGTGGTCCAGCCAGCGAGGGCATTTCCAGGAGTTGGTGTCTTTCTGCAGGGGAGTCACACGGCCCCAGACCAGGGTCTGAGCTATAATACTCACGGGGCTGAGTCCTCGGGGTTGAAGGGAATGCTCAGGGAGAAGCAGGCCTCATCATGGTAAGCACTAAGGAGACCCTGTCGATCTCCAGAGTCATAGATCAAGTAATACCTGTTGGGGACCAATGAGAATAGGCTATCTCTGTGGCCTGGGTGCCAAATGAGACTTAAAAGTCTCACTGTGGGCAGACTTGTACTTGGGTAACCTCATCTGACCTAACCCTCTCTTGCCTCAGATTCCCAGGGATACTTACTGCTGCAGGAATTGCAGGACCAGATTCTTCAACATCTCAGATCCAAAGAAGCTTCCCTGGAATAAAGAGTCCCCAGGACCACAGATGGTACCCCCCCTTTCTCATGCACCACCCTGCTGGATCCTCTCTTCTCACCTTACAGGTTGGTAACGTCTTGTGGGCTTCAGTACCACACAGAGTTGGTCTGGGTGACTGCTGGCCATCCTGGGGAAGGCAAGAGGAAGTCAATAGTGCAAAGTAGGGAGGTGGCACTGGATAATTAGGGAAAAGGAAAGACCCAGGAGAGGGTGAGATCAGAAATCAGGTGTGAAAGCGTTCTGGAAATTACATGGGCAAGATTACTACAGTCAGCATTGCCGCCACCTGAAGGCTGTTGTGAACTTGTGTGAAGAAGCTCCACAGGCTCTGCCAAGTTCCCACATGGGACTGTATCACCTTCCCCCCTCCCTTGAGGTTTAAGGGTTAGATCCATAAATGTAACTGGGACAATATCTAAAGGGGTTTGGGGCAGTTGGGGGCAGCATCAATCCCAAGTAGGAAAGTCAATGATCAAGGAATACGCTTACCAGGCATAATAATTTGGGGAACAATTCCAGGATGGAGCTGCCGAAAATCAAAACAAAATGGACAACGGTAAGTGAAACTGTGGAGCTGTCCTCCTCATGGGAGCAATCACACCTACATCAGAGACACAGTGCAGTGTGTCCACCTACACTCCGGAGTCCCTGCCCCTGCAGCCCTGGGCAGCATTGAGAGCCCAGGCTTCAGGACTTTCTTCCCCTCCCTCCATCCCTCTCTTACTTTTGTCCAGGTCCCCAATGAAGGCTCCACAGGGAGCAGGAAATGGGGTGGGAGCCCAAGGCTCTGCTACCTCACTGGGTGTCCATCAATCTGCCTGGCCTGGCCCTGTCCAAGACCAGGTCAGCTCTTAGGGACGGCTCAGGATGCTGGGACAGGGAGGGTGGTGATGCAGGCTCAGGAGGCAGGAAGGGGAAGACAGAGGGATGATGGCAGAAACGGGGTGAAGGTAGGGGAGGGAGAGACAGGTGAGACATCGGAGAGGAGAGACAAGGGAGAAACAGGATGCAAAGCAAAGGGAAGGGAAAGATGCTGTACCATGGTGATGGAGTTCAAGGAGGAAGAGAGAAGAAAAGGGCGCCCCTGCTGCAGCCCTTTCCCTCACCGCCCCCGGCTGGTCCTGGGGACCGAGGCAGGTAAGGAAAACATGCACCTGTTGGGCTGGGGCCCACTGGATGCAGCTGGAGCCTTTCTCACCTGTGTGAGCTCAGTCTGAGCTGGGCATGGGAAATGGAGGAGTGAAGGGTCAGGCCCTAGCTCAGCATGGGGTTCAGAGTCTGGGGACCCCCTCTCCCGACCACTGCATTCTCTTGTGATGGTCCCTGACACCTGTGCCCCTCTGTGCTGACGCCTTGACCGAAGAATGCTACCTGTCTTGGGCTACCCAGGACTCCTCTGAGGGCCCAGGCAAGACAATGTGAGTTGTGGAGGGAAGGAGAGGCAGCGCCCCGAGACGCCTGTCTCCTCAACCTCCTCTGCCCTCTGCCATCCACTCCTGCCTCGGGAAGGTGGCCCACTTTTGGTCCCCTGACTCAGGAAACCCAGGTTTCTCCCCGAGGAGGGCCCAGCTCCTGGCATTGGGCCAGAGAAGAGATGGCATGACAGCAGCCACCCAGGGCCTCAGCCCTCAGTATGGGGCAGGGAAGCCCCCATGCCAGCTCAGGACGGGTGGGAGAACCTATTTGGAGCAAGAGAAGGAGAATCCCCTTCAGGACAGGGGAGGGAAACCGTGTCTCAGCATGGAGGCAGGAAGGCCTGTCTCAGCATGAAGACCTGGGCTGGAGGACTCTTCTGGGTCCAGGGCACCAGCACCTGAATACTGCTGGTCCTGGGGAGGTGGGGAAGTCCCGCTTCCTGGTGCACACTCACAGAGGGCACACTGAAGGATGCTGGGTGGAGACAGGCGGGAAACGCATCCCAGAGCAGGTGAAAAGGGCAGCATGTCAGAGGAAGGAAAGGAGACCTCTAAGCACAGATGAGTGAGTGACACAGAGAGAGGAGTGGGGCGAGGGGGAAGGAGAGGGTCTGTGGTCCTCCCAGAAGACCAGTGCTGCCTCCTCCTGCAGAAGGGCACTATCAAGCACAGGTCAGGGCCCCAGGCAGTGACAGAGGGTACGACTGACTTTATGTTGCTGGAGTTATCCGAGAAGGTGGTGCACACTGGGCTTCTGTCCGCACACTTCTCTCCTGGCTCTGTCCCTTTCCATTTGTCCATCCCCACTGCAGACATCACCTGCAATTATGCAGAAGAACCACATAGACCCAGGAAAGAGCAGCCGGAGGGCCCTGCACCCTCAGTCTCCTCCCTTGCCAACAAATCCACTTCCTTGCCTCTTGTCACTACCCTAATGAACCCTCCTCTCCCTTTTTCTTCAAAAAACGATCTGAGTATTACACCTCATTTTATTTTTCAAGAAATTCAGCTTGTTAATGTCGGGGGCCTTTGGCATAATGTCAAGCTTCTGGTAGGCTTTGTTGCTGTTTGGGTTCAAGGGCAAAAGCTATGATGAGGCATGAATTAAGAATTAAGAGTGGGCCGGGCGCGGTGGCTCAAGCCTGTAATCCCAGCACTTTGGGAGGCCGAGACGGGCGGATCACGAGGTCGGGAGATGGAGACCATCCTGTCTAACACGGTGAAACCCCGTCTCTACTAAAAATACAAAAAACTAGCCGGGCGTAGTGGCGGGCGCCTGTAGTCCCAGCTACTCAGGAGGCTGAGGCAGGAGAATGGCGAGAACCCGGGAGGCGGAGCTTGCAGTGAGCCGAGATCGCGCCACCGCACTCCAGCCTGGGTGACTGAGCAAGACTCCGTCTCAAAAAAAAAAAGAATTAAGAGTGAAGGCCCCCAACAGGGGATATCTTAGACCAATTAGCCTCCTAGCTAATCTCTTCCACTTTCACCCTCAATCACAGCATGAGCCTAAGGCCTCACCATAGGTATGTTCTCTTCATGGACATGCAGGGAGGCAGCCATGCACTTTCCAGGATTCGACGCCATTTTAGTATCACGGGTCATCATGTCTCCAGAAAGCAGAGAGGAGAAAATCAGAAGTCTGAGAGGGACCTGCCTGGTACAGCATCAGCACTAACTCCTCCCCAAGTTGCCAACTCTAAGTCTCCATCTCACACAGACACCTCTGCCCTCATCTGCCATAGAATTACTGTTATCAGCCATACCTGGGTAAAAGGGGAGTCTCTGGATATCAAGAGCTTCCTGGGAGACATCACACTGTTGGTTCATGGCCAGCTGCAGAGTATAGAGATGGTTTTCAGAGGCTCTGAAGTTGAGGTGGTGAAGGGGACAATAGGTGGGGAAGAAGCGGTGGGTCTGGCTTTGTGTGAACAACTTGCCATGAGTCTGTATTACCTTTATCTTCTCCACCTTTTCTGACTTCAGCTCCTTCTGCGCAAAGTGGGGTATACCAGCAGGGTTGACAAAGATTGATATCTGCAGAGAACGCAAGAGGGGCTGAGTAAGCACTAGGAACTTTGAGCCCCAAGATCAAGTAAGACCTCACACTTGCTCTGCCCTCTTGCTCAATGCTAGCCTTGGTCATTCACTTGACACACACCTTTTCATTATCCTCATCCCAAATCTTGCCACTGACATTCTTCAGTGCATAGGCGATGCTGGCATTCTCCACAAAGAAGCTGGCATGCATGTTTTCATAGTGAAACTATAGGGAGAGTTGCAAGAGAAATAAAATATGAGGCCAGAGTCTCTGCTCATCCAGTCCCCAACCTGTCCTGTTTTTTCTCGCCTGCCTCATGGTCCTTTCTTACTTCAACTGGGATGAAGGGTACACTGCATTCATTCCGAATCAAATTCAGCAGCCACTTCTCATTGTATTTTATGCCGAAGGGAACCTATGAGTGAAAGAAAGAATGAGTGAGGAAAGGAGACTGACATAATGGAATTAAACATTAAAATTGGACCCAAATATGTTCCTTTCAGGCTTTAAAATAGTTGAAGATAGGACAACATCCATTATTGCTAACTTATGTATTTCATTATTATGTCATTCATCATTTCTAATATCTATTATTTCTAAGCACACATGGATTTCCTAAATACCCTTTCTTACTATTCAGTTTTCTTAAAATAATCAATTTAAGATGTTTAATATGAGTTTTCTTTTATAAAGTCCCACAAGAGTTTACCTAAGGCAGACCAGGCCTGCCCCTTTGACAAGGACCCCACTAATTCAACCCCTCACACCCTTAGTTTGAGCCAAACTGAAGCATCCGGTGTGGAGATACTCTATCTCCTTAGCATTCGTTTCCTCCTTTGATTGTAAATGACCTCTTCCGTTCTCTCTGCAGTCAGTCTGTTCCCTTTACATTGCTTCTCTGAATTTACTCTTAGATGATCTAGGATGTTAACTCCTAGTAATAAAGGACAGATTACAAACTTTCCTGCTCTTACAAAAGGATCTAGTGTCTACACAAATCCAACACAGTTACCCCTGTTCTCCTTCGGAACGTTAGATCCATTTTGCCAGGACACTCACTGTGATCTTGAACCAGCTCCCTAAGGTCCCATCCGGCATGTTCCCCTCCATTCTTCTCTCTGGAGGTTTTTGCTCTCTCTCCATGTTAACATGGGTTTGGTCTTGTTTACGAAAACTGCCTTTCCGATTATAGGGTGAAATGGCATAGGGAGTGCTGTGAGCAAATGGAGAAAAGGTAGTTCACATATGCTCTGAAAGTCTTTTACACACATTTGATCCACTGATACCAGGGCTACAATGAAGTTTGCTCAACCATTAATCGAGTTCTGTCATTCTCTCTCTGTCAAGTTGGAAAGAATGACATATTCAGCTACATGGTTATGTATTTCATCGGCTGGTACATTCCAGCCATGCTGACTGGTCACTTACTATCTTACTGAAGAGTCCATGTGGGCACCATGCATTGCTGCTTCTCCATCTTGCTGCTGATGGGATGAAGAATGTATGCCAGGATTGACTTTTTCAGACCTACTGCTCAATCTCCTTTGGTAAATATCCGAACCTCTTGCTCTTCTTTGAGCAACTTGATCAGTGTGACCTTAAATTGAGAACAGCACATCAACACTTAGAATACCAGAAAAAAATCTTGGGAAAATATAATGGATAATGAAAAAATTCACTGATGTTTGTTTGTTTATTTATTTATTTATTTATTTTTTAGAGTCAAGATCTAGCTCTATTGCCAGACTGTAGTGCAAGTGGCATGATCACCGCTCACTGTGGCCTTGTCCTCTATGGCTCAAGAGATCCTCCCACCTCAGCCTCCCAGGTAGCTGGGACTACAGGCACATGCCACCACATCTGGCTGATTTTTTTTTTTTAGAAATGGGGTCTTCCTGTGTTGCCCAGGCTGGTGATTTTTTATAATCTAGAAAGAAATATATCATAGTGCCAAAAAAGTTGAAAGACTTCACTGTGGTTTCACCTCCTGGGAGATGAGAGTTGGGGAACATTCACAGCCAAGGAAAAAACAAGCACAGAAGAAAGGGTTTGGGTTTGGGTGATGCTGATCTATGATGATAGTCCTTGCTCTTCCCTTTTCATTCTGGGTAACCTGGAACAAATTGCTTATCATTTCTAACCCTCAATTCCCACCTCTACTTGAAGAATAATAAAATCTACCCTAAAAGCTTGGTATTATGGCTCAAGGGTCAAAGGCAAGTTCCCTGCCTCAAAGAAGAATCAGATAAATGAAAACATTGCTGAAGAAAATATCCAGAATGAATCTTGGAGAGACATACTTATGGAAATTAATTACCAGAAGAGTGAAAGAGAGAATTTTAAAAGAGTGGTAAGCGTGGCCAGGCGCGTTGGCTCTTGCCTGTAATACCAGTACATTGAGAGGCCAAGGTGGGTGAATCATGAGGTCAGGAGATCGAGACCATCTTGGCTAACATGGTGAAACACTGTCTCTACTAAAAATACAAAAAATTAGCCGGGCTTGATGGCGGGCACCTGTAGTCCTAGCTACTTGGAAGGCTGAGGCAGGAGAATGGAGTGAGCCCAGGAGGCGGAGCTTGCAGTGAGCCAAGATCGCACCACTGCACTCCAGCCTGGGGGACAAAGCGAGACTCTGTCTCAAAAAAAAACAAAAAACAAAAACAAAAAACAAAAACAAAAAACAAAAACAAAAAACATGTGGTAAGCATATCTAATACTACTTCTCCACTGTTCCCTCTCCTTATTTCTGGGACTCAAATTCCAGACCTCCAGGCCAGGCTGGTCTCAAATTCCAGACCTCAAGTGATCTGCCCACCTTGGCCTCCCAAACTGCTGGGATTACAGGCTTCAGCCACTGTGCCCGGCCTCTACAAAATTATTACTTTTTTTAATTAGCCAGCCGGCGGTGGCTCATGCCTGTAATCCCAGCACTTTGGGAGGCCGAGATGGGTGGATCACGAGGTTAGGAGATCGAGACCATCCTGGCTAACACAGTGAAACCCCATCTCTACTAAAAATACAAAAAAATTAGCCAGGCGTGGTGGTGGGCACCTGTGGTCCCAGCTACTAGGGAGGCTAAGGCAAGAAAATGGTGTGAACCCGGGAGGCGGAGCTTGCAGTGAGCAAAAATTGTGCCACTGCACTCCAGCCTAGGAAGACAGAGCAAGACTCCCGTCTCAAAAAAAAAAAATTGCCAGCGGGGCGTGGTGGCTCATGCCTGTAATCCCAGCACTTTGGGAGGCCAAGGAGGGCGGATTGTGAGGTCAGAAGTTCGAGACCAGCCTGGCCAATATGGTGAAACTCTGTCTCTACTAAAAATATATTTTTAAAATATTAGCTGGGCGTGGTGGTGTGTACCTGTAGTCCCAGCTACTCAGGAGGCTGAAGCAAGTGAATTGCTTGAACCCAGGAGGCAGAGGTTGCAGTGAGCCAAGATTACACCACTGCACTCCAGCCTGGGCAATAGAGGGAGACTCCATCTCAAAAAAAAAAAAGAAAAAAAATTAGCCAGGTGTGGTGGCATGTGCCTATAGTCCCAGCTACTTGGGAGGCTGAGGCAGGAGGATCATGTGAGCCCAGGAGGTCAAGGCTGCAGTGGGCCATGATCAAGCCACTGCACTCCTGCCTGGAAGGCAGAGCAAGACCCTGTCTCAAAAAATAATAGGAGGAAATGTGTACTTTAAGAAAAAACATTTCTAAAGAAAAGACATACATTCCATAATGATGTTAATGTAACAAAAATTGGGCAAAAATGTGACCAACCGGCCGGGCACAGTGGCTCATGCCTGTAATCCCAGGTGGGTGAATTACCTGAGGTCAGGAGTTTGAGATCAGCCTGAACAACATGGTGAAACCCCATCTCTACTAAAAATACAAAAATTAGCCACGTGTGTTAGTACGCTCCTGTAATCCCAGCTACTCGGGAGACTGAGGCAGGAGAATTGCTGGAACCCGGGAGGCAGAGGTTGCAGTGAGCTGAGATCGTGTCATTGCACTACAGCCTGGGTGACAAGAGTAAGACTCCATCTCAAAAGAAAAAATAACAAAACTAATTTACACTGAATTGTGATAGGCCAAAGATATATATTGTAATCCTAAGGATAAACACTACGACAATGGCAGAACATTTCACTTTCTAGCCAAATGAGGTAAAATTTTAATAGTTAAAACTATTAATCATTTCAAAGGAGAGGTGTGGAAAAGAACTTAAAACAGGCAAAAATAAATATATAGTAATATGGTCTATTTAAACCAAATCATACCTATATTTTCATTAAAAGAAATTAGACTTAAGTATTCCAAATTAAAAGGCCAAGAGTATCACACTAGATGAAAGATTCCATCAAATTATCCTGAAAAGAAATATGTAAAATTTAATAATATAGAATATTTGAAAATAAGAAAAATGGCATGATGCATACCATTTACACACCGACCGACTAAAAGCTTATATAACCATATTAATAAGAGAAAATATATACTTTAAGAAATACTAGAGAAAAGAACTCATAATGATAAAGGTTCACATCAACAAGAAGATACTAAGAAAGCAGGTGCGCGCACTGCCTTCGCAGCACCTGGGCCTGAGGTGCGAGGCTCCCAGGCCCTCGCCAGCTCCAGGTGTGTGAGGAGGACTTCAGAAACCCGATTGAGAAGTGGAAAGACCCCCAGGGAGGGTCGGACCTGCCTCAATTCCGCTAAGGTCTTTCATTTCTTGTTCGCCTACTTTCATGAAATCTTCACATCGTTTTAATGGTACTAGTCAAGACAACAAAATCAACAGACTTTCAGCCTTGAGGCAACATTGGTGTAAGAACACTATGGAGCTCATCAGAGTATATCACTGAAAAATATGATGGCTGAAAACAATTTAAAAATGCTAAAGATTCAACAGTGCATGGTAGCCAACAAACTACCTAGAAACAGGCCATATATTTGCAATATTTGCTTCAAGCACTTTGAAACACCATCAACAAAATTAACTAGGCACTATCTCATTCATACTGGTCAAAAGCCATTTGAATGTGATCTGTGTCATAAAACCTTCAGACAACTAGTTCATCTGGAGAGGCATCAACTAACTCATAATCTGCCTTTTAAATGTAGTGTTTGTCAGTGCCACTTAAAAAATCTGAAGACATCTGTGAAGCACCAACAACTTCACAATGAAACCTATCAGAATAAGGTTAAACAGGTTAGAAGACTGCTGGAGGCCAAGCAAGAAAAGCCAATGTATGGAGTGTATAATACTTTTACCAGAGGAAAGATGGGCATTACACCCGTGCTGTAAGTCCAATCCCACATATAACATGAAGATAAGAAAGAATATTCATGCAAGTACAATCTGTGGCAAGATGTTTCCATCACAGTCAAAACTTAATAGGCATGTACTTATTCATACTGGTCAGAGACCTTTTAAATGTGTCTTGTGTAGTAAATCTTTTCAACAGTCACCTCACTTAAAAATCCACCAACTTACACATTCAGAAGAAAGACGTTTTCAATGTTGTTTTTGTCAAAAAGGATTTAAGATTCAAAGCAAACTTCTGAAGCATAAACAAATCCATACTAGAAATAAGGCTTTTCGGGCTCTTTTATTAAAGAAGAGGCATACAGAATATCGCCCCCTGCCTAATAAGTTAAAGGCAAATCAGGGTGGTTTTGAAAATGGTGATATTGGTGAATCTGAGTAGAATAATCCACTTTATGTCCACTCAATTTATATTGTCCCTTTTCAATGTCCAAAGTGTGAAAAGTGTTTTGAATCACAGTAGATTCTCAATGAACACATGTGTTTTCCTGCTAGAGGTGGCAAAATTCCAAGCAGGTTCAAAAGAAGCTACAACTATAAAACCATTGTTAAAAAAATATCTTGGCCAAGCTTAAACGTGCTAGGAGTAAAAAATTAGATAACTTTTGATCTGGGAAAAACGTATTTAAAAAGAGTTTCTTGAAAAATTGTGATCGTATTTCTGGTGAGCTGAGCTCTGAACAAACTCAAAGAACATTTGTGGGTACTTTTGGCAAACATGGAACATATAAAACAATTGGCAATAAAAAAAAAGAAAACATTGACTTTGCCATTTTCTTGGCAAAAGCAGTTCCAGAACCAAAATTTGGGAAAAAAATGAAAGATATCCTTACGACAGCAAACTTATTAAGCATTGATAATTCGGTGAATAAGAAAGACTTGTCAATCTGTGGCTCATCAGGTGAGGAATTATTTAATAACTGTGACGTACTTCAGTGTGGTTTTTCAGTTCCAAGGGAAAACATACTTACTAGACATAAGATATGCCCTTGTGACAAATGTGAGAAGGTATTTCCTTCTGTATCCAAACTAAAAAGACACTATTTAATTCATACTGGACAGAGGCCTTTTGACTGTAATATTTGTGGGAAATCTTTTAGACAGTCAGCTCACTTAAAAAAACATGAACAGATTCATAATGAAAAGAGTCCTTATGCATCCCTTTGCCAAGTAGAATTTGGAAACTTGAACAATCTTTCTAATCATCCAGGTAATAATGTTAACTATAATGATTCCCAACAATGTCAGGCTCCTGGTGTTCAAAAATACGAGGTCTCAGCGTCAAATCAAATGTCAGGAGTTAAGGCAGACTCACAGGATTTTATTCCTGGTAGCATCAGGCAGCCCTGTCTTCCTAATGTACTTCTGGAAGCAGAGCAAAGCCATCCTTTTTGCAGTTATTCAGAGCGTCAGGAGAAAAATGATGTCTTCCCGTACCGATGCAGTATTTGTGCTAAGAGTTTCCGATCTCCATCTAAACTGGAAAAACACTACCTAATTCACGCAGGGTAGAAACCATTTGAATGCTCAGTTTGTGGCAAAACATTCAGACAGGCTCCTCACTGGAAGAGACATCAGCTTACTCAATTTAAAGAATGACCACAAGAGAAAGTGGTTGCCTTGGATTTGGTTATGTAAACTGTCGCAACCACTAACAATTGTGGTCTCTGGTGATCTTATTTTTAAAGCCTGTATTATTTAAAATGCATTTTTATCAAGAGGCCTGCATTAAATTGAATGGTTTCACAAGTATTTGTCCTGCATAGTAAGTAGGTAAAATACATAGAAAATTAATACAATGTTTTAGAAACAGCCAAATTAATTTTCAGAGGCAAGAACATGATTTGATGCTATAAAGTAGGCACTTTAATATTGTAAACATATGCTTTGGCTGTACTGAAAAGTATAAAGTCATGATGCTGTACAAATAATTTAGTCAAATTCATTTTTTAAAGGAATTATTCCTTAAGACATGCCATCTCTTTTTATGTATACTCAAAAGACTGAGAGGCAAAAATTCGCTTTTAGTTGCAGCACATAGTCCTGCTATATTTCATTTATTTTGCATTTCATATGAAAGCATAATTTTGTCCACATGTGGCTCAAATTGCATTGGATTTTTTTTTTTTTTTTGTAAATTTACAGAACTACAGAGACACTAAAGGTGAATATGGATGAGAAAATTATAGTATTTTTTCACTGGTCTTTTCAAAGCTATTTATTTTTAGGACTATGTGGTAATCTCACTTTTTCAGGTGATTAAGGTTTTTTTTTTTTCCCCAGCGAGTGCCATCTTTCACAAAATAAATTAAAAGTAGACAAGAGGCTAGGATGTATCCATATACATTTACCATGTTTACTTACCAGGAATATTTTCCAAGTGCCATAGTCTTTTTCATAATATGTATGCAGTTTTATCTTTTCAGAGGAATAATTTCAAGTCATTTATTTGCTCATTAATTATAGCAGTAGTCATAGACTTAAGACTCTATTCTAGAGATCTTCATCTCCATAAGACTTTAACATTTATTTTAGTAAACTTTCCTTTTTATGCCTCTTTAATGGAGTGGTCCTATTATTTAAGCCTGTTCTAAGTTTGATCAAATGGCAATGACTAGGTCTAGTTTTAGTTTTTATTTTTGCAAGAGTCTAATGCTACAGAATTTTATTTTGATCCTTGTTAAATTTTTATTTTAATTAGTAAGGTAGTCATTCCTGTAGAGGGATAAGATGCTTGTAGAGTTGTGGGTAGCATTCCAAATAGAACTGTTATGATTCGGGAAATATTCTAAACTACAAAGGACTTATTTCATAATGACAAATTGTCATTCACATTTTCCTTTGTTTATAAAATCTTCAGGAATGACATTTTCTAGCAATAAAAGGAATTAACCATTATGTTCCTAAGCTGAAAAGAGGAACAGGTGGGTAATTATCCTACCATACTTAAATATAGTGGAAAATCCTCTGTTGAGACTGTGGATAAATGAACAATTGTAAGTTTTGCATCATAATCTGAGAATTCCCTTTTGGGGAAGGGGGAGGCAGGAGGGATAGTAGGTGGGGGTGATCTGCTTGCTTCTTTTACCACAGGTGATTTTTAAGTAACTTGGGTTTAATTTACAGAGATGAAACATGACAGTCTGAGTAACACACCCAAAGACGTAGAGGTGCGCCTGTTTATTACGTAGAGACAGCCAACAAAAACAGAGGAGAATCACATGCTTTAAAGAACACTTTCTCTTAGGTTTCCTTGGGATATGTTCCTCTAGTGCAAGCAAGATAATGGTTTACAGAATTTGCTTTACACAAAACTTTTCAAGAACTCATCTGTTACACAAAAGCAAGGAATAACTAGTTTATGTTTTCAAATAATGTTCAAGGTTTTTTTCCTTAGTATGTCTGAAAGTATTGATTTTGGCATTTTTCTAAGCAATTTATGTAATTTTATTTGAAGGAAATATTTTATATACTCTTTCTCAACCTAAACAGGGAGAGTCCTAACACTGTTGTGCTTGTATGATTATGAGGCCTTATTTGCCTAAGTGATACTACTATACTTTATTTTTGACCCATGCCTTTTTAAGCGGTTTCATATTGAAAGTTGGACTATTGTAAAAATTTTGTCAAAGGTGTACTGAAGTGCTATTTGAAGTACCTGTAACAAAACACAGTTGGTCCTCCATATCCACGGACTCTGTCTCTGTGGATTAAACCAATTGCAGATCAAAAATATTAGGACAAAAAAATTAAAATAATACAAATAAAAAATACAATATAACTGTTATTTAAATAGCATTTACATTCCATTAGGTATTAGTCTAGAGATAAAGTATACAGGAGAATGTGCATTGGTTATATGCAAATATGCCATTTTATGTAAGGGACTTGAGTATACTTGGATTTTTGGTATCTGTGGGTGGGCAGGCTGGGGGGATCCTGGAACCAATACCCCGTGGATACCAAGGGACAACTGTACTTATTTATCTTTATTATTATTGCAAGCTTTTTACAGAAACTTTACAGGAATGAAAACATACATGTTAAGATTAGGCCGGGCGCTGTGGTTCAGGCCTGTAATCCCAGCACTTTGGGAGGCCGAGACGGGTGGATTACGAGGTCAGGAGATCGAGACCATCCTGGCTAACATGGTGAAACCCTGTCTCTACTAAAAATACAAAAAAATTAGCCAGGCATGATGGCGGGTGCCTGTAGTCCCAGCTACTCAGGAAGCTAAGGCAGGAGAATGGCGTGAACTCGGGAGGCGGAGTTTGCAGTGAGCGGAGACCACGCCACTGCACTCCAGCCTGGGCAATACAGCAAGACTCCATCTCAAAAAAAAAAAAAAGATTAAACATTAGATATTAGATGGTTTGTTGCACACTAGAACTGCTAGTATTGTTGAATCAATTACTTTGATTTTATGAAAAAAATAAACACATATCTTTAAAGAGAACTAGAAGAATTTTTTGTTTGAGTAATTCCAGGCTGTAGCACGATTATTTACTGAAGTAGTTTGATTGGCTGGCTAACTTAGTAGAATTATTGTTTCTTGTTTTGTACTGCAATAAGGCTTATAATTGTAAGATAAAAATGTGTGTGTGCTTAAGGGAAGTAGGTGGTGGTTAAAATTATTGAAAAATTTTCAGAATACTTTAAAAATAAAGTTTCAAGTTATACAAAAAAAAAAAAGAAAGTAATTCTAAATTTGTATGCATGTCTTAACATGGACCAATCTATGTTTAGATACGAAGCAAAAACGGATCTAAGTAAATAAATAAATAAATAAAATCACAATGACTGTGGGAATTTAACACACCTCTCTGAGTAACAGATAAAACTAGCAGACAAAAATTCAGCTACATAGCGAAGATTTAAATGGCATGAGTAATAAGTTTGCTTAAATGACATAGAACACTGCACAGAAAAGCTACACATGGAACATTCCAGAATAAGTCATACGCTGGGCCGTAAAGCAAGCCTTGAGAAATTTCTGGGGCGGGGGTGGGGGGTAATACAATCTACCTTGAATGGTTAGTGTGAAGATTAAAGATGTATTATTCCCTGCCCCACTACCACCTCTAGGTGTACAACCAAGGAATGTTAATTTTTACCAACCCCTGCCTCAGGAGACCATCCTCATACCTCAAACCCTGGCCCTGAGAAGACCACAAGACTCAGGCCTGGGCCCTTGCCACTGCCCACCCCCATCTAAAGGGAGATTGGCTGGGTGTCATGTGGGTTAGGGTAAGGTGGGGAAGGGGGCTCAGTCCCTTTTGCCCTGTGGAGACCTGAGACTCCAGCCTCATGCTGGCCAACTCACCCATGGTGTGTCCTGAAGGCAGTGACATTTTACCAATGTCCTTACAGGGCTCTCTTGAGGAGAATCTGTGTGGCTTGGAGACGGGAGTTTGGAGAAGATTGAGGAGGGCTGCTGAGGAAGGCGAGAGCAAGTCCCAAGCCTTGCTTACAGGAAGTTCCTTCCCCAAGCAGAGAGAGGAGTGTCCTAGGAGTCAGAGGAGAATTAACTTCCTGTTCTTACCACCCCCGAAAGTTTGCTGCCAGCCTAACACCCAGGGAGATGTTTCTAATGTAGCCACTCCTGCAAAGGTGGTTAGCAACAATCACAATCATGAGGCCTAGGACCCAGATACTTACTGAAACAAACACGGAGAACTCAGCTTGCTGGTCATCTCCAGTGCATTACATTGTATTCATTTACTCTGCAGACTCAGAGAACTCTGAGTGCCTATCTTAGCCCAAGCTCTGTACTTGCTACATTACTTTTTTCTCCATGTATTCCTCACAAGGGGACTCTGAACTCAGAATCACCAGCTCCGTGAAGGTGCTAAGGCTTAATAAGCTATAGGAACTTGTCTGGAATGATTCAGATGTGACCTGGAGAAACGAAGTGGAAATGAGAACCATGGAATGGTGGGTGACCCCCTCTATGCACAGCTTTTCTAAACTCTTATAATACTTGTGGTTTACTTAAGTTAGGGCAAAGTAAGAGAATGTTCTGAAAATACTCGTGTGACTGGAATTAACTAAAGCCCATCCTAGAGAGAGAATACAAAAAAAAAAAAAAAAAAAAAAGACCAGGAAAATATAAAGTCAAAGTTCAGTGTGTCACTGTAATGAAAGTAGAAAAGAATCAAGTACTTTCTTAAAGACAAAATAAAATATAGTCAATGTAGATGGATACTCCTAATGATTAGAGCCAGAAATGTAGCTCTTAAAGTCTCAGGCCAGCGAGAGGGAATAAACTAGGAGCCTCTCTGTGTGCCAGGGCATCAGCCAGAATTTTCTGGAATTTTTCACCACTTTATTACAGTAGGTAGCTAGTCAGGCATAAGTGGGGCAGGAATGTCAGGTGACCATCAGGTGATGGTTCAGCATTTGTCACACTGCCTCTCTGAAATGATCATTGATCTCAGCCAGCACCAGGAAGAGGCAGTTTCCCAATAGACAAAAACACCTGAAATGGGTAATTGGCAGCTTCCAGTAAGATCTCAAGAACTGACCGAGTGGACTCAAGCATTCCTTTCTCTTTTTTTCTTTCCTGCTCTAAAGCTTTGAAGTAAACTTCCAGTCCTGCTCTGAAACTTCTCTCGGTCTCCTTTTCTGCCTTATGTACCTCAGTCGAATTCTTTTTTTCTGAGGAGGCAAGAATTGAGATTGCTGCAGACCCATATATATTTGCCACCAGTAACTTGAATATTTACCACCACTAACATATTTTGGTGCTATGTGACTCAGATACCTTCTGCCAGTAACACGTTGTCTGAAGTCCCTTCCTAGGGCTCAGTGCCCTGAGAGAGAAAGTCCAGCCCCTGAGTAAGCTGAAGAGATACCTGCATACAACAGGGTGTGAACATTTGGGGTGAAAGAAGTGTGGCTCAAGCCTGTAATCCCAGCACTTTGGGAGGCCGAGACGGGCGGATCACTGGAGATCGAGACCATCCTGGCGAACACGGTGAAACCCCGTCTCTACTAAAAAATACAAAAAAAAAACTAGCCGGGCGCGGTGGCGGGCGCCTGTAGTCCCAGCTACTCGGGAGGCTGAGGCAGGAGAATGGCGGGAACCCGGGAGGCGGAGCTTGCAGTGAACTGAGATCCGGCCACAGCACTCCAGCCTGGGTGACAGAGTAAGACTCCGTCAAAAAAAAAAAAAAAAAAAGACCGAAAAAGCACACACCTACACAAACTGTGAAGTTGTGAGTTTAAATCTGTATTGTTTTTGTTTTTGTTTTTGAGACAGAGGCTCGCCCTGTCGCCCAGGCTGGAGTGCAGTGGTGTGATCTAAGCTCACTGCAACCTTTACCTCCTGGGTTCAAGCGATTCTTCTGCCTCAGCCTCCAAAGTAGCTGGGATTACAGGCACATTTCACGATGCCCAGCTAATTTTTGTATTTTTTAGTAGAGAGAGGGTTTCACCATGTTGGCCAAGCTGGTCTCAAACTGCCGACCTCAAGTGATCACTCGCCTCAGCCTACCAAAGTGCTCAGATAGCAGGCGTGAGCCACCACACCCAGCCTAAATCTTTATTTTTTTATAAAACAATATTATGTGAACATTTTTATAAAATGGTAAATGCTATGGTTTGAGTGTTTGTGTTCCTCCAAAATTCATGTAGAAACTTAATCCCCAATGCAACAGTGTTAAGAGGTAGGACCTTCGGGAAGTAATTAGGCCATGAAAGTTCCACCTTCATAGATGGGATGAGTGCCCTTATAAAAGGGCTTAAGAGTGCAAGTTCATCTTTTTTTGCCCTTTCCGCTATGTGTGGACACAGCAAAGGTGCCATCAATGAAGCAAAGAGCAAGCCTTCACCCGACACCAAATCCACTGATGCCTTGATCTTGTACTTTCCAGCCTCCAGAACTCTGAGAAATAAATTTCTACTATTTATAAATTACTCATTCTATGGCATTCTATTATAGCCACCCAAACAAAGATAGTAAATATATGTGAACTTGTTAATTTGCTATTCATACTTTCAAGTATTTCTCAGTGAATCTCCCTAATAACAAAATATTAAACACTAAAAATGTATACTTAGAAAATAAAATCATTCTGTATTTTTCATTTATAAGATCCCCACACAATGACCTATAGATATCCAAGATATCCAAGGTAATTACACAATGCAAATAGACGGGTACTCGTTTTTCAGATGTGTATCTCTTTAGGTAATATGTGTATACATATAAACTATTTATTTACATATATATATTTTTTTCTACATATTTAACCCGACATGCACAACTGCTGGGTAATGGATTTCCACACTGGATTTCCAAGGAATGAACCAGATCATGAAGTATTTCCTTCCTGATGTATCTGGCTAGTCTCAAATCAGCTCTGACCTCTCCTCTTAGCCCTGGCTAATGCCTCCTGTCCGAACACTGGCTTTCCATAATTTTTATTTGACAATTCCCCCTCTTTTGGTAAGTGAGAGTGTGATAAAAATTTACGACATCAGTACTACTCTCAGTTGCCATCATTTTGGGTTTCTGGTCTCAACATGCCATTTATAGGTTACAGTGTCCTCCTCATTACTGAGACAGGATTTTTTCTTGACCTTGACCCCCTTCGTAGGGAGGAACTGGAGTGGCTCATTTCACTCAGCCTGCAGTCCATGGATGGCTGTTACAGCTCAGTGAAGGTTCAGGGTGACAGCCTCCTGCACCTGCCCTTTTTGACACCTGAATTCTTGTTCAGCATCCAGGAAAAATCTGTTCACATGAATGGACTGAAAAGTAGTGTGTGCAGAGGATTTTACTGGGTGATGGATGTGGCTCTCAGCGGAATGGGGAGTTGGAAAGGGAGTGGTGCAGGAAGAAGGTGATCTTTCCCTGAAGCCCAGCCATCTCCAGCCAGGCCCCCCTCCAAAGCTGCACCATCTAAAGTTACCTATGTTTATCTGTTGTCTCTGACGTTCAGCCACATGCATCCCTAATGTTCAGCAGCTTGTATCCCCAACCACTTGCATCAGCCACTTTTGCTGCTTTTTTTTCTTCTTTTTTTTTCTGTCAGCCGGTCTGCTTTTTATGGGCACAGAATAAGGGGCAGGGCGGGCCAGAAAGGCAGTCATTTGGGCAGAAAAATGGGGTCTGTTTTTACTTAGGGTCGATGTTCCAGGCTTTAGGGTCGAGGTTCCAGGCTTGAGGGTTGGTTTTAGCTGGAAGCCCAGCCATTCTGTATTATTACCATGGATTTCTTTGAGTTGTTGTTCCAGCTAGAGAGACACCATTTCATGTTTGACAGATAGCTGTAAGGAAACATTTAAAATTTTGTGGGGTCATGTGGTGCATATCTGCAATTCCAGCTACTCAGGAGGCTGGGGTGAGAGGATTACTTAAGTCCAGGAGTGTCAGACCAACCTGGGCAACCTCTGTCTCAGACCCCATCTCAATTAAAAAACAAACCAAAAAAAAAAAAAAAACTATTGTGTGGTAAATGTGTGTAAATGCTTCAATTTTTGTTTACAAAAGTATATTTTACCAAATTATTGTAAGCTATAGATAGCTTAAGAGAAGAAACAAAGGTTTTCTTAAATCTGGAAAAGAAAACATTATAAGAACTAGCAAAGTTTCTGGCCGGGCACGGTGGCTCACGCCTATAATCCCAGCACTTTGGAAGGCCGAGGTGGGCAGTGTCAGGCCTCTGAGCCCAAGTCAAGCCACTGCATCCCCTGTGACTTGCACGTATACGCCCAGATGGCCTGAAGTAACTGAAGAATCACAAAAGAAGTGAAAATGCCCTGCCCCACCTTAACTGATGACATTCCACCACAAAAGAAGTGAAAATGGCCAGTCCTTGCCTTAAGTGATGACATTACCTTGTGAAAGTCCTTTTCCTGGCTCATCCTGGCTCAAAAAGCTCCCCCACCGAGCACTTGGTGACCCCTACTTCTGCCCGCCAGAGAACAACCTCCCTTTGACTGTAATTTTCCTTTACCTACCCAAATCCTATAAAACGGCCCCACCCTTATCTCCCTTCGCTGATTCTCTTTTCAGACTCAGCCCGCCTGCACCCAGGTGATTAAAAAGCTTTATTGCTCACACAAAGCCTGTTTGGTGGTCTTTTCACATGGACGTGCATGACAGGCAGACCACCAGGTCAGGAGTTCAAGACCAGCCTGGCCAATATGGTGAAACCCAGTCTCTACTAAAAAAAGAAAAAAAAAAAAATTAACTGGGCATGGTGGCACACGCCTGTAGTCCCAACTACTCGGGAGGCTGAGGCAGAAGAATCGCTTGAACCCTGGAGGCAGAGGTTCCAGTGAGCCGAGATTGTGCCACTGCACTCCAGCTGGGGCACAGAACAAGACTCTGTTTCAAAAAAAAAAAGCTGGCCGGGGGTGGTGGCTCACGCCTGTAATCCCAACACTTTGGGAGGCCGAGGCAGGTGGATCACAAGGTCAGGAGTTCAAGACCAGCCTGGCCAAGATGGTGAAACTCTGTCTCTACTAAAAATACAAAAAAATTAGCTGGGCGTGGTGGCGGGCGCCTGTAATCCCAGCTACTCGGAGGCTGAGGCACAGAATTGCTTGAACCCGGGAGGCGGATGTTGCAGTGAGCTGAGATCATGCCACTGCGCTCCAGCTGGGGCACAGAGCAAGACTCCGTCTCAAAAAAAAAAAAAAGAACTAGCAAAAGTTTGAAATAAAGAAACCTTAAAAACCCATAACTCTTTTTCATCAGTTCATTGTGTCTCATGTAATTCTTACTCTAATCTTGGTCATCAGTTTCACAAACTCTATTTTTTCATTAGAATTATGGAAATATAGTCTAATCATATGAACTCAAAGTTATTAAAAACCTGTACTGGTCAGAATTATTTTCCTTATTTCTATGAATCTCCTTGAAGCCATAACACTTTTGGATTATAATTGCTTGCGAGACGCTTTCAAAAAGGCATCAAAATAAAGCTATTAACTGTGGACATTAAATATGAAAATAGCCATTGTTAAAAACCTGATGAGAGTCTATTATAATAATGATGGAATTGACAAAAAGAATTTGGTTATTTCTGAAACAACATTGTGACTGATAGCATTTATACCAAGACATATCAGAGTTCCACGAATGTTATACGATTTCGGAACACATATTAATAATATATCCATGTAAATATAACTCAAAAGAAGAATAACCATCATTCCTTATTTAGACAGTGCTTCTCATATAAATGAGCATATCAGATAAGCTGACTTGGTGTAATATCTCTTTTACAACTACTTTCAGAAGTTCTAGGGCTTATCATAATATTCCAAAGTTACTTCAAGGTCAAAAATACTTAATTTTGATATTTGAGAAGTATGTCAACTATCAATGGTCTAGAATACTTGATCAAAATAGGATCACAGGTCCCTATGAAATAAAATGAAAATAACAAAAGATTTCATAAGCACAAAGCCCAAAAAATTATCTTGATTAAACACAGAATCTCTGTTCCCTAGGCCAGTTACCTAAAAGGTAAAGAAAAACCTCTCACAATTTCCTTTTAAAAACAGCTCAATGTTCTGAGAAAATCCAGTTATTCCAACACAGGGGTCCAAAACCTTACCTTCACCAGTGCATTTTTTTTTTATTAATCATCAATTTTTGGCAAAACTTTATATTATTTATAATTAGCTTCTAATTTTAAGCAACTTGATGACACATAAAATTTTTTTCATGAGATGTCTATTCTGTGAACTTTCTATAACTTGCAAAATTTACTTTCCTTTTCCCTATATCATTTTGACCACACAAAGTTCTCTTAAGCAAAAGAAAAAATTACTTTTTTCACCTTTCTTTACCAAAACTACATCTTCATACTTATAACTTTTTTTTTTAATCTCTTCTACTTACTGGTTCCTTCTCTGCCTTGTTTGTCTTTCCTTCTGTAAACCAAAAATAAAATTCTAAGTCCCCTCAAGCATCTGAATGGACTTTCTCCTCAGCCAGCATTCTTAAAATTGAACCTGAGAGACTGTTTTATGTCATGATATGAAGTGGGGGTTGAACGGGCCTCATTATATCTCTCCAACATTAACATCAACATAGGCTTTAAGTCTGGTAAGAAATATTTCACAACCTATACTCTCTGAAGCCTGCTAGCTAAAAGCTTCATCTGCATAGTAAAACTTTGGTCTCTACAACCTCTTGTCACAACCCAGACATTCCTTTCTATTGATCACAGGTCTTGAGACAACCTCAATGAATTGTCATCCAGAAAATGTTTAAATTTACCTTAAATTTACTGATAGCCTGGAAGCCCCCCCTTGGAATTGTCCCGCCTTTCTGGACCAAACCAATGTATTTCTTAAATGTATTTGATTGATGTCTCATGCCTGCCTAAAATGTATAAAACCAAGCTGCACCCCCACCTCCCTGGGCACATGTTCTCAGGACCTCCTGAGGGCTGTGTCAAGGGCCATGTTGCTCATATTTGGCTTAGAATAAATCCCTTTAAATATTTTACAGAGTTTGACTCTTTTTGTCGACACTTCCTAAATCTATATTTTGAAATATCCTTTTAAAAACCTCCAAATTAGATGAAATTTGCTCTTTTAACAAAAACATATTCTCATGTCTTTTTACAATTTCTCTTGCCAAAACACACCTTACTTTCCTTGTACATAATTTTTTTTATTTCTAGTAGTTTTAATTATATATATTAAATACAATTTTAAATTCTTAGTAATCTTATTTTTTTTGTGAAAATGTAAGAAATAGGCAATTTGAACTGTGTTACATGCCAATATTTTATGAATATACTGAAGAGAATCAAAATATTTCACCCCAAAATATACTTCTTTGACATATTTTGAGATGGCTGCCCAGACAGCCAACTGAGGCAGGGAAATAGGGTCTGGAGGTAGGGAACATAAGGCTGATTCACGCTTTAGCCATGACAGGAAATAGCCTCTCCATAGGGCATAGGCCAAGTAAATGACTTTGTAACTTTACTTCATCCTCTCCATTTCTTTTTTCTTTTTTTTGAGACGGAGTCTTGCTCTGTCGCCCAGGCTGGGGTGCAGTGGCCGGATCTCGGCTCACTGCAAGCTCCGCCTCCCGGGTTTACACCATTCTCCTGCCTCAGCCTCCCGAGTAGATGGGACTACAGGCGCCCGCCACCACGCCCGGCTAAGTTTTTGTATTTTTAGTAGAGACGGGGTTTCACCGTGTTAGTCAGGATGGTCTCGATCTCCTGACCTCGTGATCCGCCCGTCTCGGCCTCCCAAAGTGCTGGGATTACAGGCTTGAGCCACTGCGCCCGGCCCATCCTCTCCATTTCATAGGGCATACCCCAAGTAACCAATGGAATCCTCTAGAGGATATCTAAACTCCCAAAAATTCTGTAATGGGTCCTTTAAGCTCCTGTGCTCAGGCCCGCTCCCACACCGTGGAGTATACTTTATAAAACCCTTCATTCCTTCTTTGCTTTGTTTGTGCGTTTTGTCCAATTCCTTGTTCATGACACCAAGAACCTGGACACCCTACACCATTAACACAATGAGCAGAAGTAACCCCACAAAACTCTTTTCTTGTAGGAGATTTGCATCTATAAAAAATCTGCATTGATGCAGCCAAAGTTTCTCTGAAGCCCTTCTTTGTCCAGATCTAGGAAAGATTAACTAACTGAGAGTCTGACACCTTAAAGGTCTATACAAAATATTTACCATCTATTGTTTCTGATGGCTGCTACCTGTGATGTTTCATCTACATAACAAGACAACCTTTGCCAGCCATGCCTCCGCTTCTCTCCCTCCCATAATCCATCTTGCAGCTATAACCTGATTTACCACCATAACCTGTTTTTGGCTATGCTCCATGTCCCCATTCTTGCTGTAACCTCGAAATAGTATATAAGCTTCCATACTCCAATGTGGGGGAGGTTGGGAATCACTCGGTGATTCTCTCCAGGCAAGCCAATAAATGTGCGTGCCATTTCTCCTATTAATCTCCCTCTTGTGAGCTGATTTTTCAGCAAACCTTCACAGAGTGAAGGAGAGGTGTTCCTTTGGCCCCTACAATTTATTTCATAATTTCTAGAAGCATGTACTGTCTCACAGAAAAAATTTTTAAATGTTTACTAACAGACCCAAGTATATTTTGCTTCTCTATACCACATAAAAACAAGATGCCAAGGTATATAAATTTTACACATATGATTAGTAATTAATGTTTTAGTATTCTAACTTATTTAGAAATCACCTGAACATTTAATGACTATTTATTACTTAAGGATTTAAGTTACCAAAAAGATTTTTAAAACTATGAAGAGTTCATTTATAAACATTTGTGTCTAATTTACATATTTAATACCTTTCTTGTGATCTATAATGTTTATGTTCCTAAATCTCTCAAAATGGAGTCACTTATGACAAGTGACTCAGCTGATAGTGAAACTACTGAGCTCTGAGAGCGATAAGCATATGTATGGTGGAATGAGGTGATAAGATGACACTTGTTGTGGCCAGACACTGTTAGGGGTGGCGAATATTCAAGTTACTGACAGCTAATCCATACAGGTCTGCAACAACTGCAGTTCTTGCCTACTCAGAAGAAATAATTTGACTGAGGGGCACAAGGCAGAAGAAGAGACCGAGGCAAGTTTTAGAGCAGGAGCATGTTTGTTAAAAAGCTCTAGAGCAGGAACGAAATAAAGGAAAGGACACTTGGAAGGGGCCTCAGTGGGCAACTTGAAGGACAAGTGCAGCATTTGACCTTTTGACTTGTATATGCTGGACTACTTTTGGTGTCTTACATCTCTTTCCCTTTATTCTTCCCTTAGGGTGGGCTACCCACATGTACAGTGCCCTCATTGCACTTGGGAGGTGAGCATGTGCAGTGTGTTTACTGCAGTTGTACACATGCTTAATGGAGGCTTTCTTCCCTTTTCCAGTGGAATACCCCCAGAAGGTCATACTCTGCCTTTTTGTCTCTTAATGTGCATGCCCAGGCTCACTTGACCAATACCTGAGATTTTATTGGAAGCTGCTGATTACCAATTTCAAGTGTTTTTATCTATTGAGAAATTGCCTCTCCCTGGCACCTGTGACCAATTACATTTTAATGTGACAACTGTTGGATCATCAGGAAATTGCCTCTCCCTGGTGCCTGTGACCAATTATCATTTTTAGAGAGGCAGTGTGACAACTGCCAAACCATCACCTGATGGTCGCCTGACATTTCTGGTGCAGGGGTGGGGAGCCCTCTCCTGCCCCACTCATGCCTGGCTAGCTACCTACTGTAACAAGACCTGACAAGAAAGTGAAGCCAAAAGGTAGCTGAAGATGATGGGTATGGATACTGGACACTTCTACAGAGGACCATAAAAACCACAAAGAAATGGACCATGACAGAGACACCTGCAGAAACTCTGCCTGTGAGAACTCGGAAGCCTCTTTTCCATCCATTGCAGTTACCGGAAGCACTGCTGAGAGAAAAAGAAGCACTCCCCCCACCCCATCCCAGTCAGTAGACTGGTCTCCTGAACTACTTGCTGTGTTCCTTCTCTCTGTCTATAACTGTCTGTGTCTGTTGAATATATTTGCATGATTGGTGGTGTGTGAAAGCCTCGGAGTAAACCATGAATTTGTAGGAATTTAATTAGTCAGTGAGTCATTTTGAAACATTCCCCCCACCACTTTCATAAGAATTTGCACAACCAGGCTGATTTGACCTGACACAAGATCATGAAAATTCTATAAGACATTGAATAAAACTAACCACCATCTCCAGTTATTCTGTTAATCATTTTTACAGAATAAAAATGTTAGGCATTGGCTACTTAACCAAAAATCCGAAAGTTAAATACATCGGTATTTTTGCTGATCAGAAGACATAATTATTTCCAAACAGTCCTATTTACCAAAAATTTACTCAAATCACATAAGCCAAAAGGCATTTGAGTTAGGTTCTATTTTTTGATAAAATATTTGATTCAAGCACTTTTTCTTTAAGTCAATCAGTCAGAGTCTCTTACACATTTTGGTTGAGAAATATTACATAAGCATAACACACATAGATGTGGAAAAAGAAGCAGATTTTATAGCTTTATTAAGATTCTTCATTTGCCAATTTTGAAATACCTTCTCCCCTTTAGACCATCAATCTTTCAATCACCCATTCCGTTGCCCTAAGCAATTGTTAGCCAGGCAACTCTACAATTTGCACTTCCAAAAAAAAAAAAAAAAAGATTACTTTCAGATAAAACAAGACAATTTACAATACTTAGAGCAATATAGAAACTTCGATTAATAGAAACCCTATTATTTGTCAAAACAAGAAAAGGCATAGGTAAAGCTCCAATTAAGACAAGATGGCTAGAAAAAGCACCTTAAACATAGGTAAGATTGTTATGTAAACTAACCCACTACCTTTCCCATCGTTAAAGTTTCTAGTGGTTTAGGTGCAGAAAGGGAGACAACTTTACTAATGGGGATTTCCTTTACAGATGTAAATTTCTTTTACAAAGAGTTTCAAAAGAGCCAACTAAATGTCATACAGTTGTATTTGATTTTATGTATAGCGTTAGAGACGGTCTCTCTCTGTCACCCAGGCTGGAGCGTATGGTCACCATCAAAGCTCACTGCAGCCTCAAACTCATGGGCTCAAGCAATCCTCCCACCTCAGCCTCCCAAGCAACCGGGACTACAGGTGCAGGCCACCAAGTGTGGCTAATTTTATTTTTGTAGGGAGGGGGGTCTCCCTATGTTGCCCAGGCTGGCCTTGAACTCCTGGCCTCAAGCGATCCTCCCACTTCAGCCTCCCAAAGCACTGGGATTATGGGTATGAGCCACAGAGCCCGATCAGTTGTAAAGATTTCATTTCATAGTCTTTTCAATTTAGATTTTTTGATTTTTTGTTAATTTGATTACTGACTTCAGGGAAGAGTCCTTTAATGAATAGGACAAAAAATAACTGGTAGAAACTTAACCTGAGCATTCCTTGGGGGCCTATAAATCCTGGTGTTAAATGAAGATTATTATCTGAGGGAGTGGGTAGCCTGTTTTCAGGGGCTTTCTTGGAAATCTTTGGGGGCACTCCCTGATTTCAATGTCCTAGTTGTTTGCACAAAATGGCAACAATACTTCGCAAACTGCTGTTTTAGGGGTCCCTTATTGGAGAAGTGCTCTGGGACAAGTCTAGAAGTCATTCTAGGTTGTTGGTTGCCATGGAGCTGAAACATTTTGGGAACGACTTTCAAAAGGTCATTTCAGTCTTTCTGGCTTTGCCTGGCCCATAAGTAGACCAGATGGGGCTTGTCAGGTCCTTGATACTGAAAGAGCAGGAGCACCATCATCTCGAACAAACACCGCCACTTTAAGTTCCAGCTCCCTTTCTAGCCTCATGCATTTCAAGGAAATCACTTCTCTTCTAACTTCAAGCAGCCGGAAAGAGCAGACAGTAAAATACAGATAAGACAGCTCTGGCACAGAGGGAGGTGGGAGGAAAGTCTCTTGGGTAACTGCCAAACTTCACCCTCATACAATGGGCCCCAGTAAAACAGTGGGCCTTAATAAACACATTCCTTTCCCTTCGGGTACACTGAGATAGGGAAGCTAAAAGCAGACTCTGGGAGGTGGCGGGGGCCGCGGCG
>NW_012108797.1:918649-919952 GCF_000951045.1 Mandrillus leucophaeus | reverse complement strand
GTCCAAGCCTCTGATAAACTTTCCCACCCTGAATCCTTGAAAACTCTTAGTCTGTAAGGGAGTGTGCCTCTGACCTAACTTGGCCAGATGCCCTTCTCAGATTTGTTTTCTCTAAAATAAACTTTTTGTGTTTCCTCTTTTTTTAATTCTTACAGATACCATTCTCAAGAGAAGATTATTCTGCCGCTTTTACCCTTTTGGGTCTCCCCAGGTCCCACCAAATGTATTAGGTGGTAGAGGTCAAGTATCACAGGGGATCATAAATTACAATTAAGGGCCGGGCGCGATGGCTTACACCTGTAATCCTAGCACTTTGGGAGGCCAAGGCAGGTTGATCACTTGAGGTCAGGAGTTGGAGACCAGCCTGACCAACATAGTGAAACCCCTTCTCTACTAAAAATACAAACATTAGCTGGGTGTGGTGGCACACGCTACTCTGGAGGCTGAGGCACGAGAATCCCTTGAACCTGGAAGGCAGAGGCTGCAGTGAGCTGAGATAGTGCCACTACACTCCAGCCTGGGCACAGAGTGAGACTCTGTTTAAAAAAAAAAAAGTTACAATTAAGACTTTGAATTTTGTTTTGTCAGGCACAGTGGCTCATGCCTGTAATTCCAACGACCTCAGGTGGATTGCTTGAGCCCAAGAGTTTGAGGCTGCAGTGAGCTATGATCAGGCTATTGTACTCCAGCCTGCTGAGTGACTGAGCAAGACTTTGTCGCTAAGACTCCGGCCTGAATTCTTCAGAAAACTTTTGAAGATCTTCGGAATTTTTTTTTTTTTTTTTTTTTTTTTTTTTTTTTTGAGAAGGAGTCTTGCTCTGTCGCCCAGGCTGGAGTGCAGTGGCGTGATCTCGGCTCACTGCAAGCTCCATCTTCCTGGTTCACGCCATTCTCCTGCCTCAGCCTCCCCAGTAGCTGGTACTTCAGGCACCCGCCACCATGCTGGGCTAATTTTTTTGTATTTTTAGTAGAGACAGGGTTTCACTGTGTTAGCCAGGATGGTCTCAATCTCCTGACCTTGTGATCCACCCGCCTCAGCCTCCCAAAGTGCTAGGATTATAGGCTTGAGCCACCACGGCTGGCCAATTTTGGAAATTTTTAAACTATGGCCCTGGCCTCCATTTTTTGTCCAGAAAGTATAAGCAAATAGTGTACTATCTGCAGACTTTTCGAGTGTTTCTACCTTATAAGGAGATCGTTTAACTTCCTTTTTTTTTTTTTTTTTTTTTTTTTTGAACTGGCTTTGACTCCGGCGGTCATTTGGCGGGCTTCATGTGAGAAAAAAACATTTATACACTAAATA
>NW_012108797.1:912001-913231 GCF_000951045.1 Mandrillus leucophaeus | reverse complement strand
AAAGCAAGACTCTGTCTAAAAAAAAAAAAAAAAAAAATAAGGGAACTTTAGCGTGGGTGACTCCATTTTGATTTTTAGTCTATGCTGTTCGGGCCTAGTGCAAAAGGTTAGTCCAAAACAATGGCCTCCTATAATTTCCATTTGGCATTCTTTAGCCTCAGGTCTTTGCTTAAACATCACTTCCTGTGAGAAGTCTTCTCAAATATACTCTAATGCTTTAATTATCATTAGCCACCAAACTCCACTGTCGGGGGAACCAGCCCCCAAAATTTCAACGTAGGTTCTTTCTGTTTTCCCTAAGTGTTGGCTGGTCTGAGAAATAAACAGAAAGAGTACAAAGAGAGGAATTTTACAGCTGGGCCTCCAGGGGTGACATCACATATCTGTAGGTCCATGATGTCCACCTGAGCCACAAAACCAGCAGGTTTTATTAAGGACTTTAAAAGGGGAGGGGTTGTACAAACAGAGAGTAGGTCACAAAGATCACATGCTTTAAAGGGCAATAAAGATCCCAAGGCAAAGGCCAAAGCAAAGATCACAAGGCAAAGGGTAAAATGAGAATTACTGATGAGGGTCTATGTTCAGTCATGTACATATTGTTTTCATAAACATCTTCAACAACAGAAAACAGGGTTTGAGAGCAGAGAGCTGATCTGACCTCAAATTTACCAGGGCAGGATCTTTACCCCACCCTTATAAGCCTGAGGGCACTGCAGGAGACCAGGGCATATTTCAGTCCTTATCTCAACCGCATAAGACAGACACTCCCAGAGCAACCGTTTATAGACCTCCCCTCAGGAATGTATTCCTTCCCCAGTGTATCAATTATTAATATTCCTTACTGGGAAAAGAATTCAGCAATATCTCTCCTACTTGCATGTCCGTTTATAGACTCTCTGCAAGAAGAAAAATATGGCTCTATTCTGCTCAATCCCACAGGCAGGCAGACCTTTGGTTGTCTTCCTTTGTTCCCCAAAATCACTGTTATTCTGTTCGTTTTCAAGGTGCACTGATTTCATATTGTTCAAACACCTATGTTATACAATCAGATTTCATATTGTTCAAACACACATGTTCTACAATGAATTTGTACAATAGTGGTCCTGAGGTGATGTACATTCTCAGCTTATGAAGATAACATGATTAAGAGATTAAAGTAAAGACAGGCATAAGAAATTATAAGAGTATTATTTGGGAACTGATAAATGTCCATGAAATCTTCACAATTTA
>NW_012108797.1:905393-906651 GCF_000951045.1 Mandrillus leucophaeus | reverse complement strand
AAAAAAAAAAAAAAAAAAAAGAAAAAGAAGGAAATTAGGGTTCCCATTTTCATGTTGGATTTTGGGTTTCCCAGAGCCAAGATGGCTTTGGTTACAAGATCTTCTTGACCAACTTAGCCAATGATTTTACAGTTTCTGTCTGACCCAGATGCTTCCCGTACCTAAGTGCAGAAGAAAAAATCCACATACCTGTGAATTCCAAAAGCTGGAGATCACTCCCCTGCAGTAATAACCACTCACTGCCATTCCTCTCAGTTACCTTAAAACTGCAGCCCTTTATGCTAGCTGCAAATGTGGTGAAACCCACATTTCTGTATAGCTATAATCTTGAGAAAACACATGAGATATCTCCAAACAGAGCAAAAAAATGCAGCCCTTGCCAGTAACTTCTCAGCTACTGCAAACCCTGCCCTGCCACAGAACAAACTAACCCTATGTACTCCAAAGTCAAATGCTTTCTCATAGCACAAACTAACCTTGGTACCCACAAAGCCAAAAGTATCGGGGAGCTCAAATGCCAAAGAGAGCTGAGCTCAGACTTAAGAGGGATTTACTCAAGACTTTCAGGGCTTCATGGGGAAGACTGTTCACTTCATGGTTGCCAGATAGGTCAAAAGATAAAACTACAACAAATTTATTTTAAAGATCTCAATTAGCTTTATTTGTAATTCTAGAATCTGGTCACACGTCATACCATAAAATACAGTAAGTCCTCCAATGAGTTGAACAGAAGAGGTTAACTTTATAGACAGAGACAGGCTGAAAATTGCAGAAAGAAAGAATAAAGATCATGTTAGTCATTTCAAAGATACTTTTCTTATAAGGAAGGGACAGAGAGGCAGAACAATAGAAAAACAACTGATTAGTTAACCTCAGGTAACTTCAGGCTATCTTTTTTGTGTGAGAATTAAAGCAGAGGGAACTTCATTATCATGCCAATTGATTTAAAATGGGCTAGTGTGTAGTAAAAGAGACTGTTATCTCTTTCTCTGGAAGGTCATACAGCAACTTAGTTTGGGTTTGGTTACTTAGAACTTTAGCATGAGTGGGCCGGGCACAGTGGCTCATGCCTGTAATCCCAGCACTTTGGGAGGCTGAAGTGGGTGGATCACCTGAGGTCAGGAGTTCAAGACCAGCCTGGCTAAATGGCAAAACCTGTCTCTAATGAAAATACAAAAATTAGCTGGGCGTGGTGGTAGGCCCCTGTAATCCCAGCTACTCAGGAGGCTGAGGCAGGAGAATCACTTGAACCTGGGAG
>NW_012108797.1:872285-904078 GCF_000951045.1 Mandrillus leucophaeus | reverse complement strand
TTATGTTCAGAGACTGCAGTAAAGACAGGCATAAGAAACTATAAAAGTATTAATTTTGGGAACTGATAAATGTCCATATTAAAATGAAATCTTCACAATTTATGTTCCTCTGCCACGGCTCCAGCCAGTGCTTCTGTTCAGAGTCCCTGACTTCCCACAACACTCCAACAGCTTCACCATTTCCAAACGTTACAGGTAGTTAGATAGGCATGAGCAGGACAGAAGAGGACTCTCCCCCCACCCACTAGGAATGTCTGGTGACAGTTTGACAATTATCACACTGCTTCTCCAAAAATGATAATTCAGCGGCCTATGCCAGGGCACCAGGAAGGGACAATCTCTTTTTTTTTGCGACAGAGTCTCACTCTGTTGCCCAGGCTGGAGTGCAGTGGCACAATCTTGGCTCACTGCAAGCTCTGCCTCCTGGGTTCATGCCATTCTCCTGCCTCAGCCTCCTAAGTAGCTGGGACTATGGGAACCCACCACCATGCCCGGATAATTTTTTGTATTTTTAGTAGAGATGGGGTTTCACTGTGTTAGCCAGGATGGTCTCGATCTCCTGACCTCGTGACCCACCTGCCTCATCCTCTCACAGTGCTGGAAATACAGGCATGAGCCACCACACCCAGCCTGGAGGGACAATCTCTTGATGATACACAGCTATTAACATTAAAGTGTTCATTGAAACCAGATGCCAGGGAGAAGAAAATTCCTGGGCATATGCACTAAGAAACAAAATGGTGATGCATGACCTCTCAGGGACATTCCATCGGAAAAGGGAAAAAGGCCTCAAATGGGCTTGCATACAACTTTCTAAGCACATTGAGAGTGCTCAATTCCCAAGGATAAGAAAGGCACTGCACATGCTTCTGTGTCTGGAATTGGTGAGTTCTTTGTCTCACTGACTTCAAGAATGAAGCTGCGGACCCTGATAGTGAGTGTTACAGTTCTTGAAGATAGTGTGTCCGGAGTTTGTTCCTTCAGATGCTCAGATATGTCCGGAGTTTCTTTTTTTCTGGTGGGTTCGTGGTCTTGCTGACTTCAAGAGTGAAGCTGCAGACCTTCACGGTGAATGTTACAGCTATTAAAGGCAGTGCATCTGGAGTTGTTCATCCCTTCTGGTGGGTTTGTGGTCTCACTGGCTTCAGGAGTGAAGCTGCAGACCTTCGCGGTGAGTGTTACAGCTCATAAAGGCGGTGCGGACCCAAAGAGTGAGCAGCAGCAAGATTTATTGCGAAGAGCGAAAGAACAAAGCTTCCACAGCATGGAAGGGGACCCCAGCGGGTTGCCACTGCAGGCTCCGGCAGCCTGCTTTTATTCCCTTATCTGACCCCACCCACATCCTGCTGATTGTTCCATTTTATAGAGAGCTGATTGGTCCATTTTACAGAGAGTTGATTGATCTGTTTTACAGAGAGCTGATTGGTCTGTTTTTACAGAAAGCTGATTCATCTTTTTTGATAGGGTGCTGATTGGTGCGTTTACAATCCCTGAGCTAGACACAGAGTGCTGATTGGTGCATTTACAATCCTTTAGCTAGACAAAAAAGTTCTCCAAGTCCCCACTAGATTAGCTAGATACGGAGTGCTGATTGGTGCACTTACAATCCTCCACCTAGACATAAAAGTTCTCCAAGTCCCCACCCGACTCAGGAGCCCAGATGGCTTTGCCTAGTGGATCCTGTGCCGGGGCCATGGGTGGAGCTGCTCCTCAGTCCCACACTGCATGCCCACACTCCTCAACCCTTGGGCGGTCGATGGGACTGGGCACTGTAGAGCAGGGGGCGGTGCCTGTCGGGGAAGCTTAGGCTGCACGGGATTCCCCCCGTTGGGGGACTAGGGCATGGCAGGCTGCAGGTCCAGAGCCCTGCCCTGTGGGAGAGGCGGCTGAGGCCCAGAGAATATAAGCACGGCACAGGCAGTCCGGCAGTGCTGGGGGACCTGGCACACCCTCCACAGCTGCTAGCCTGGGTGCTAAGCCCCTCACTGCCCAGGGCTGGCGGCACCAGCCAGCCACTCTGAGCGTGGGGCCCACCGAGCCTGGGCCACCTGGAACTCATGCTGGCCCACGAGTGGCACACGCAGACCCAGTTCCCACCTGCACCTCTCCCTCCATACCTCCCTGCAAGCAGAGGGAGCCAGCTCCAGCCTTAGCCAGCCCAGAGAGGGGCTCCCACAGTGCAGCAGCAGGCTGAAGGGCTTCTCAAGCATGGCTGGAGAGGATGCTGAGGCTGAGGAGGTGCCAAGAGTGAGTGAGGGCGGCTGGCACATTGTCACCTCTCAATCCCCCCTCTAAAGAAGACATCCCAACTGCTGTTAGGAATTTGGCCATTGACCCCTCTAATTACTTCCTGCTGGAAAGGGGCAAAGAAGGGGTCCTGCAGTTGTAGTGTCTTCCAGAGGGGGGCCCTCTAGGCCAGTGGAAGGGCCAGCAGGTTGGTCCAGGGGTCCTTGGTAGAAGTTGTTAGTTGAGCTCATTTGGGGTTCCAATTATAAGCCCATCTGTAGCTTGATGGCCTCGATTCTAGAGGAAACAAATTTAACAAGAAGGTTAAAGATACAGGGCCCAAAGGCGAGTAACAGCAAGATGTCTGCCACGGGACCCAGAAAGGGGAGAAGCCATGTTGCCCAACTCCAGAGGTTGGTATATGAGTTTGAAAGGCATTGTCTGATTTCAGAGGCCTTTTCCTGTAAATGCTGGGCAGCATCTCATACTATCCCTGACTGGTTAGTGTAAAAACAACACTCTTCTCCTAAGAAGGTGCAGAGTCCTCCTTTCTCAGCTATGAGGAGGTCTAGGCCTCGGCGGTTTTGGAGAGTCGCTGCTGCTAAAGAGTCTATTTAGGATTGTAGAGTAAGGATAGATTCTGTTATTTCTTGCAAACTATCTGAGAAATCCTTTGAGAGTCTCTGGTAGTAGGATAATGAAGTAGATAAACTGGCTATTCCGGTTCCTGTAGCAGTAGCCATTCTTAACCCTATAAATAGGGGTATTACTTGTATGGCTCTGTGCTGACGGACTTGAGCTTTGAGGGCTAAATATAAGGTCTGATTTCCTGGGGCAATGTTAATGTTGGGACTTGGAAAGACTAAGGTGCAGGTGCCGGTCCAAGTTAGTGGGGAGGCAGATATAGGTCAGTGTTCCACATAAGAAGAATATACCTTGGCTGGGTAGACATTTAGAAATTTACCCCGGCTTTTAAAGGAATAGGGTACACTGTTTTTTCTTTACTACTTCCATCTCTCTTTCTTTCTCTTTGACTTCTCCTTTGTCTCTCTCTTTCTCTCTTTCTCTCTGACTCCCTTTTTGTCTCTTCCTCTCTTTCCTTCTTTGACTTTCTGTCTCTCTGTCTCTTCCTGTCTCCTTCTCTTTGTCTCTGTTTCTTCCTCTCTCACTCTGACTTCCTGTCTCTTTCTCTCTTTCCTTTCTGCTGCCTCTGCCAGCTGCTTATGCTGCTGTAGAATTCTACCTCCTTGGGTTTTTGTAGAATGCTGTGAAGAATTCCACCTCCTTGGGTTTTTGCACTGTGCAATAACTCCATAATTTCCTTGTGGCATTTAATGGGGGTTCCCCCAGAGGTTAGGAACTCCCTTTCTTTCCATGTTGCAGCATGAGCATGTAGGAGTAGATAAGCATACTTGCTATCTGTATACATATTTATTCTTTTTCCCTTTCCCAGTTCTAAGGCTTTGGTAAGTGCCACTAGTTCTGATAACCAGGCACTGGTCCCTGGGGGAAGAGGCTTACTTTCAAGTACGGTTACATCACTAACTATGGCATAACCTGCCCTTCATATCCCATTCTTCACAAATGAACTTCCATCGGTATATAGGTTAAGGTCAGGATTAGCTAAAGGGACTTCCAAGAGATCATCTCGGGTGGCATAAGTCTGGACTACAACCTGCTGGCAGTCACACGGGAGTCTGAGGCAGGAGAATGGCGTGAATCCAGAAGGCAGAGCTTGCAGTGAGCCGAGATTGCACCACTGCACTCCATCCTGGGCGATGGAGTGACACTCTCTCTCAGAAAAACAACAACAAGAAAAAAGCCAAAAAGTGATGGATACAGAGGAATTGCTGACAATGTGTGGAAAATTCCAGAAGGCCATGGCTGATGCCATCAAGCTGGGTCCTTTTCTTCCTCCTATCACTTTTGGCAATTCCTCATCTGAGGTTTCTAAAGCTGTAATTCTGGATGCGATGAGCTAAGAGTCATTGGTCTCCATTTCATTTTTGGTTTTTCTTTCCTAAAATTTAAAGCCCCTAATTTTTGTTTTTGTTTTTGTTCTTTATTAATTTTTATTTCAATAGCTTTTGGGGTACAAGTAATTTTTGTTGTTGTTATATGACTGAATTAAATAGTGGTGAATTCTGAGATTTTTGTGCCCCTGTCACCCAAGTAGTGTACATGGTACCTAATGTATGACTTTTTATCCCTAGCCCCTTCCCACTCTCCCCCTTCTGAGTTCTGAAAGTCCACTATATCACTCAGCATGCCTTTATGTCCTCATAGCTTAGCTCCCACATGTAAGTGAGAACATATGATATTTGATTTTCCATTCCTGAGTTACTTCACTTAGAATAATGGTCTCTAGTTCCATCCAAGTTGCTGCAAAAGACATTATTTCATTCTTTTTATGGCTGAGTAGTATTACATGGTGTATATATACCACAGTTTACTTCTCCACTCATTAACTAATGGGCACTTAGGTTGGTTCCACATCTTTGCAATTGTGAATGGTGCTGCTATAAACATATGTATGCAATGACTTTTTTATATAATGACTTATTTTCCTTTGAGTAGCTACCCAGTAGCAGGATTGCTGGATCGAATGGTAGATTTACTTTTTGCTCTTTAAGGAATCTCCATACTGTTTTCCAGAGAGGTTGTATTAATTTACATTCCCACCAGTGGCATATAAGCATTCCCTTTGCCACACATCGATGCCAAGATCTATTGTTTTTTGACTTTTTAATTATGGCCATTCTTGCAGGAGTAAGGTGGTATGGCTGTGATTTTCATTTGCATTTCCCTGATAATTAGTGATGTTGAGAATGTTTTCGTATGTTTGTTAGGCATTTGTATATCTTCTTTTGAGAAATGTCTATTCATGTCATTTGCCCACTTTTTGATGGGACTGTTTTTGGTTTTTTTTTCTCACTGATTCATTTGAATTCCTTGTAGATTTTGTATATTAGTCCATCGTTAGATGCGTAGTTCACAAATATTTTATCTCTTTCTGTGGGTTGTCTGTTTACTCTGCTGATTGTTTTTTTTGCTGTGCAGAAGTGTTGGGGTGATCAGACCCAACACCAGGTTGTGGGAGTGATGAAGTCTGGTGGAGTGAAAGGAATGAGAAAAAGACGGTTTGAGAGAGAAAGTGGGACTAGGGGGCCAATGCAAGTGTGGAGGCTGTGAAGGCCCTGAGCTCTGGAAGCCCATGCTGTTTACTGGTGCTCAAACAGGTGGTGGGGATGTGGTGGTTGAAAGGAAACAGTGTATCAAGTGAATGAGAAACATATGGCGGCTTGAGATAATGGAAGTGCTAGAAGCAAGGAGCCAGCAAGTCTAGCAGACATGCAAGCCCTGCCTCAGCTTCTCTCCCAACACTCAGCTTTTCTCCCAACACAAAAGCTTTTTGGTTTACTTAGGTTCCATTTATTTATCTTTGGTTTTGTTGTATTTGCTTTTGGAGTCTTAGTCATAGATTCTTTGCATAGGCTGATGTCTATAAGAGTTTTTCCAATGCTGTCTTCTAGAATTTTCATAGTTTCAGGTCTTATATTTTAGTATTTGATCCACCCTGAGTTGATTTTTCTACAAGGTGAGAGATAGAGATCTAGTTTCATTCTTCTACACGTGGCTTTCCCGTTTTTTCAGCACAATTTATTAAATAGGTTGTCCCTTCTCCAATTTATGTTTTTGAAAAATTTCTCCTACTGCACACCATTTAAGTAGAACAATTTATGTTTTTGTATGCCTTTTGAAGATCTGTTGACTGTAAGTATTCAGCTTTATTTCTGGGTTCTCTATTCTGTTCCATTGGCCTTTGTGCCTACTTTTATACCAGTACCATACTGTTTTGGTAACTGTAGCCTTGTAGCATACTTTGAAGTCTAATAATGTGATGCCCCCAGATTTGTTCTTTTTGCCTAGGATTGCTTTAAAGCCCCTAATTATCGAAATGACAAAACAGGTTATTCTTCAGAGTAACTTATGAAACATTTTGGAGAGTCTTTTGCCAGTTATGTTTGGAAAATTCCTATGTATATTAAAAGACTAAACATAAATTTCATTTTATGTTAA
Source organism: Mandrillus leucophaeus (assembly GCF_000951045.1). Lineage (NCBI taxonomy): Eukaryota > Metazoa > Chordata > Mammalia > Primates > Cercopithecidae > Mandrillus > Mandrillus leucophaeus. Next base: position 897,772 of record NW_012108797.1, on the reverse strand, counting down.
CTCCATATATTTTGTTCATTAATCCATCTCCTTTGCTTGCTCTGTGCCTCACCAGTGTTGACTGACATGTCTACACCATACAGTCGGCCCCTCCCAGAGTAGGCCATTGCAGACCCTAGGACCTTACTCCTGTACAGGCTTCCCAGACCTTCTCCCACCCCCTCTTTGTCATCCCCTCTCCAGGACTCTGTGGACGCAGCTGTCCAGATAAGTATCCCTGAATCATGCTCTGAGCTCAGAGGAGCCTGTTGCATAGCAACAGAGCCTCAGAGCCAAATATAGCCCTTGAAACAAAGAATGGTTCCAGATAATGTTGGTGCTGTTAGGAAAGCAGATGAAGATAATCATGCCTTCAAAACATCCTCAAAAGCAGCCCACCTTTTCTCTCTGCCAAGGACACCTCCTTCCCCATGGACCCAGCCCACATTTCTAGCCCTGTGTGCCAAGCACTCTGTGCTCTGAGCAAACTGCACCATTGGCTGATCCCTCCACTTTCCAATCACCCCTGGGTCTCATTAACATGAATGGGATTATATTTGCACTTGGCTTATTTTCTGCACACACAAGATGGCAGTTTACCTTCAGGACCACTCTTTAAGGGAGCAGTGTCTATCCCCTTTTTTGAGATGAGGAAACCCTGTCTTCAAGATGGCAAGAAACAAGTCTGTCTTTCCTTTGAAAAGGCAGCTTGCAGTAATTCATGAGGAGAGTGCAGAGTTGGGAATCAGCAGCCTATGTTCTAGCTCCAGCTCATGAAAGCATGTAAAAGTGCTCTAACATCTCAGGTTAGCATCTCACTTAGCCACAGTTGATGATCCAGGTCCTCATGTGCCACTGTATGGTTCCTGCTTTAAGAGGCACCTGCTGCCCTCCTAGCTGTCTCTACTGCCCTCCTCTCAGCCAGAGGAGGCTGTTCTGTTTCCCATCAGTGGGGTCTTGAAAGTTGCTCTGACCACCTGTGTCCTCCAAAGGATTCAATCCTCTCCCACAACTCCCATCCTCATGCCACCACTCGGCCTTCTGAGAACAACACTAATGCTGTCCTTACTCACAGTGTCAGAAACCAGTTTCCAAGGCACACAAACAGGGTCATAGCCTGACAGGAAATTCAGACGCCTCTGAGGAGGAGAAATATAAGATTATTTTTAGACATCGCATGTGGCTGGGCATGGTGGCTTACGCCTGTAATCCCAGCACTTCGGGAGGCAGAGACAAGATGATTGGTTGAGCCCAGGAATTCAAGACCAGCCTGGGCAACACAGTGAGACCTCATCTCTTTTTTGAAAAAATAATTTCTCTAAAAAGAATTTAAGGCCGGGCACCAGTGGCTCAGGCCTGTAATCCCAACACTTCGGGAGGCCGAGGTGGGTGGATCATGAGGTCAGGAGATCGAGACCATCCCAGCTAATACGGTGAAACCCTGTCTCTAATAAAAATACAAAAAATTAGCCGGGCATGGTGGCGGGTGCCTGTAGTCCCAGCTACTCGGAAGGCTGAGGCAGCAGAATGGCGTGAACCTGGGAGGCAGAGCTTGCAGTGAGCCGAGATTGCGCCTGGGCAACACAGCGAGACTGTCTCAAAAAAGAAAAAAAAGAATTTAAAAATAGACAACACGTGCATGCCAGACTAAACCTGACTTAGGGCCATGGTTTTCACTCCTTTCTTACATCAGGATCCCTTCCTCTCAAGGCCTCCCTAACAGCTGACACCTCCCTAGCATTCCTCCCCATTCCTACTTCCCAGAAATCACACACCAACACCATTCCAACACCATCAGAGCCAGAAACAGAGCACAAATCTTAGTCCACAGAAAATAATTCAGGGAGTGAGGGAAGTAGAGGCACCCCCAGGAGCCTACACTGGGGCTTCCATCTCCAGCTGATGGCATCTTGTGAAGAATAGAGCATCATCAGTCCCTTACCATCTCATCACTTCATTCATGGCCTTTGGGGTCAGGGACAAAAATCAACATCTGGCTGGGCGCAGTGGCTCACGCCTGTAATCCCAACATTTTGGGAGGCTGAGGCAGGTGGATCACCTGAATTCAGGAGTTCAAGACCAGCCTGGCCAACATGGTGAAACCCCATCGCTACTAAAAATTAAAAAATTAGCTGGGCATGGTGACAGGCACCTGTAATCCCTGCTACTCAGGAGGCTGAGGCAGGAGAATCGCTTGAACCCAAGAGGTGGAGGTTGCAGTAAGCCGAGATCACACCACTGCACTCCAGACTGGGCGACAAAGTGAGACTCCATCTCAAAAAAAAAAAAAAAAAATCAACATCCTATTTTCAGATAATAAGCTATTTTGTGTCCTCTCATTTTACCTTCAGGCTTAACATCATGGAAGCATGCCTTGTTTTCACGTTGAGCTCTTGTAACAGGAGACACCACAGAGGAAAAAGAGCTGTGAATCTTTAAGTTAATGATCATCTGAGAGAGCTCTTCCAATGGGCAGGCATAAGGAAATGAGCGTTCTAAGTGTCAGTAAAGGCAAAAGCTGGTCATACCTGGCACTGGTGGAATGAAGGGGAAATAAGCTTTCACATAACACTTCAGGTGTCAAATGGAACATTACTTTCTGAGGCCCATATTACTATGGCTTAATCACTTGAAGGCACTTTAATATATAAGTCCTATTTCCAACAACAAGAGAGTTTCTGCTAAAAGTTTTTAAAAGGCTCTCCAAGCTAATTCTGATGTGCATGCAAGTGAAGGGGTCCTACCTGAGGGGTCTGGGTAGAAGCCACATTAGTTCCCTGATCCAGAGAGGAAAGGCAACTAACAATATTGATGGAGCACATTGTTTAGAAGGTCCAGCTCCATGTTCTTGACTTTAGTGACTGAATTTAATCCTAATGACAACCCTACTAGTGAGGTACAATTATGCTCTCTTCATGGATGTATATGACTACAACGCACTTGCTGCTAAGCACAGAGCTGGATGGCAGAGTTTGCTCACCACACAAACTCAAGCAGTTTGGGCAATGGTACAAAAAATGGTCAGGGTTCATAATATCTAAAAATCCACAAAGTTACCTTATTAGACAAATCTCAGGAGCACTATTTTCAGGGGGAAGAAGGTGTAAAGGGGCACTTATTCTAAGATAGCACAAATATTTACAGCCAAGAATGTGCAATTATACATTTTACATCATTCTCTCACAACAAGTCTGTGAGGAAGGCATCATTATTTCCAGTTTACAGATGACCAATTGAGACTCACTGATAGAAAATTAATTTTGCAGAGGCCTCTAATAATGATGAGGAATGGGGATGTAACTCTTACTCTCCTCAAAGGACAACACATGGTCTCCTTTTATAAAGAATGACCTTCTAGGACTTAAACACCTGTAGTTTTTTATGTTGCTAGGATTGTGCCCTTATGTGTACTCACTCAACAACGTCTCTCTCTTTGAAGAAGCTGATGGTGCAGATGAAATCCCAGCACAAGGTCCTGTAAGCAGTAATGTGTCTGGTATGAGCGTCAAAGGCTTGTGACTCCTGCCTCTTCTTAATCTGCACTCTCTCTTCATTTGAGACTCAATGGGAAACTGCTTTTCCAATATTTATCTAGAAGACCAAAGAATGGGGAAGAAAATGACAAATCTTCTCACCTCACCCCAATGCCTTAACAAACCATCCTGCAACACAGAAATGGCCCCAAAGCTTCATGTATAATGTAAGTGTGAGCACATACTCCATCTTCCTGCTCCACTTTCAGATGGTTTCTGTGTCAGTTATGCTGCTTGGTTTAGATAACAATCATCACTTCTCTGGCAGGGAGAAGAAAGGTGGGCCTGGATGACCATTTGTTGAAATCCTACTAGGTGCCATATACTCTGTGTGGTATTTCTCATTTATCCCCACAGAACAGTTTTTCTAAGAAAGGCATCATGAGTTCCCTTTCACAGATAAGCAAGGGCAGGCCGACAGAGGCTGAAAAGGATTCCAGTGTCACACATCAAATAAGGGGCAGGAATGTGGTTCCAGCTTTAGCTTTCATAACATTATTTTGTGTTCCCAAGAGGGGTGATATTACCAGTAAGGGGCTAAAAATAGATTTTTGAGGATAGAGGGATGATAGACTTTGGAATGATTTTTGGTACTACAAAGGTCCATAGTACATAACGAGTTAACATTTCATCTGTGGTAATAAAATTTCATTATCTGGGCAGAAAGTAGTTGATAGGGAAAATATGTCTAAAAACCACCCTAAGGGAGGTGATACTGAAAGAAGATTGAGAAATGTTTTATATACCCAGTGACCTCCCCTACCAAGACTTAGGGACTAGTCATTTTATATTCCCGCATAGATGCTCACCAAATAATCCTGTTGTTGATGACGATAATAGCGGGAGAAGTGAAATCATCCCCCTAGGACCAGGAGACCTTGGTTTGAGCACTATGTGAATTGACTGTTTTGTTGTTGTTGTTGTTGTTGTTGTTTTGAGACGGAGTCTCACTCTGTTGCCTAGGCTGGAGTTTAGTGGTGTGATTTCGGCTCACTGCAACCTCTGCCTCCCAGGTTCAAGAGATCCTCCTGCCTCAGCCTCCCAAGTAGCAGGGATTACAGGCACCTGCCACCACACCCGGCTAATTTTTGTATTTTTAGTAGAGACAGGGTTTCACTATGTTGGCTAAGCTGGTCTCGAACTCCTGACCTCAAGTGATCCGCCCACCTCGGCCTCCCAAAGTGCTGGGATTACAGGAGGGAGCCACTGTGCCTGTCCCATAGTTTATTTCAGAGTATAGAAATTAGGAGAGGTTAAATAAATCAGGGAAACAACTTTGAATGGCTGATTAAATTCCGGGCTGACCCGGAATTTCTCTCAAGCTTTTACTACTGCACCCTGAAGCTGGGAGGTGACAACGTGCTAGCAACCCTTGCTCTCAGCACCTCCTTGGCCTCGGGGTCCACTCTGGCTGCGCTTGAGGAGCCCTTCAGCCCACCACTGCACTGTGGGAGCCCCTCTCTGGGCTGGCTGAGGCCGGAGCCGGCTCCTCTGCTTGTGAGGAGGTGTGGAGGGAGAGGTGCTGCAGGTGGAAACTGGGGCTGTGTGCAGTGCACCCGGGCCAGCACAAGTTCCTGGTGGGCGCGGGCTCTGCAGGCTCCACACTGGGAGTGGCTGGCCTGCGCCATCGCCCTGGGCAGTGAGGGGTTTGGCACCTGGGCCAGCAGCTGTGGAGGGTGCGCCGGGTCCCCCAGTACTGCCAGCTCGCCTGTGCCCTGCTCAAATTACCCCTAGGCCTCAGCCGCCTCCCAGGGGCAGGGTTCCAGACTCGCAGCTCGCCATGCCCTCCCCGGCCCTTCCCCCCAGTGGGCTGCAGCTCACCAGAGCCTCCCTGACGGGTGCCACCCCCCGCTCCCTGGCCCCAGGTACCTTCCACCGCCCAAGGGCTGAGGAGTGCCGGCACACAGCGGGGAATGAGAGGCAGCTCCATCCGAAGCCCCATGCGGCAACCACTAGGCAAAACCAGCTGGGCTCCTGAGTAGGGTGGGGACTTGGAGAACTTTTAAGTCTAGATAGAGGATTGTAAACACACCAATCAGCACTCCATGTCTAGCTCAAGGTTTGTAAATGCACCAATCAGTGCTCTGTATCTAGCTAATCTAGTGGGGACCTGGAGAACTTTTCTGTCTAGCACTCTGTGTCTAGCTAAAGGTTTGTAAACACACCAATCAGCACCCTATCAAAACGGACCAATCAGCTCTCTGTAAAACAGACCAATCAGCTGTCTGTAAAATGGAACAATCAGCAAGATGTGGATGGGGCCAGATAAGGGAATAAAAGCAGGGTGCCTGAGCCAGCAGTGGAAACCTGCTGGGGTCCCCTTCCAGACTGTGGAAGCTTTGTTCTTTCACTCTTTACAATAAATCTTGCTGCTTTTCACTCTGTGTCCATGCCATCTTTATGAGCTATAACACTAACCGCAAAGGTCTGCACTTTCACTCTTGAAGCCAGCCAGACCACGAACCCACCCGGTAGAACAAACAACCACCTTTAAGAGCTGTAACACTCCCCGCGAAGTTCTGCAGCTTCACTCCTGAAGTCAGCGAGACCATGAGCCCACCAGAAGGAAGAAACTGCAGACACATCTGAATATCTGAAGGAACAAACTCCAGACACACTATCTTTAAGAACCGTAACACTCACCGTGAGGGTCCGCGGCTTCATTCTTGAAGTCAGCAAGACCAAGAACCCACCAATTCCGGACACAAAGCCACCAGGGCCCTGGTTGCCCTCATCTTTTTTGGCACTGATATTTGAGGCTTCCCAAGCCATTGCTTTTTTTTTGTTTTTAATAGTGAGCTGTAGTAGTTTTAAATTATAATGTTGAAAATTTAAAAACATTATGAGTGGCATATTTCCTATTCTCATTGCTCCCATTGGAGACTCTGGGGACCATAGGGAAACAGTGGTTGTCAGGATAGGATTCAACAGGTTTCCACAGGCTGGAAAATGTTGGAAACACACAGCCCTGTGTGTACTACAATTCCAGTAGACCAACCTTCTACAGTTCTGAAATATAGCGGGTCCTGAAATGTTGTCATTTTGTTCTCAATGTTTTATTTTAACACTGAACAGGGGAAAAACTGGATTTCTGGCCGGGGCTGATATCTGTGTGAAGTTTGCACATTCTCCCCATGTTTGCCTAGGTTTTCTCTGGGTAGTCCAGTTTCCTCTCACATCACAAAGATCTGCAGGTTAGGTGAACGGGTGTGTCTAAATGGTCCCAGTGTGAGTGAATGTGGGTGTGTGTATGTGCACCCTGTGATGCAATGATATCATGTCCAGAGCTGGTTCCTGCCTTGCACCCTAAGCTTTGAAGATAGGCTTTAGCAACCGGTGACCCTGAACTGGAATAATTGGGTAGATAATTATCTTGTTCTTATTAATCTTTCTTAAGTGCAGATGTATTAGTTCTCACACTGCTATAAAGAAATACTTGAGACTGGGTGATTTACAAAGAAAAGAGGTTTCAGTGGCTCACAGTTCTGCAGGCTATACAGGAAGCAAGATGGCATCTGCTTCTGGGGAGGCTTTAGGAAGCTTTTACTCGTGGTGGAAGGTAAAGCAGGAGCAGGCGTCTTACGTTGCAGGAGCAGGACCAATGGGAACGGAGGAGGTAATGCACACTTAAATGACCAGATCTTAAGAGAACTCACTCACCACCACTAGAATAGCACCAAGGGGGAAATTTGCCCCCATGATCCAATAACTTCCCAATAGGTCCCACCTCCAACATTGAGGATTACAGTTGGACATGCGATTTGGGCAAGGACATGGATCCAAACCATATGTATAGCTCACATTTATTTCAGTGTTTAATATTAGAAGTGTTTTGAACTTTACTTAAACATTTGGTGATGCTTTTATAAACAGATTGTTATAAAAGCAAAAACTTAACTTTTGTTTATATCAATTAACTTGTGGTAAAAGGAGTTTCATTATACATCATTTCACTTGAAGTTGCCATTTCCAAGAACCTATGGACAAAAAGTGAGGATTTACTGTAGTCTCAATTTTCATCCCTATCGTAAACCATTGTCAGAGAGCATTGGAGTATTACAAGAGCCTCTAGGGTTTGAGTCATGGAAATAGAACCATTGTCCGCCGATGAGAAGAAAGATAGATGAGGGCTATGGAGAACGTGAGACTGCTTGTGGGTGGGTAATATCTTATGGACTGTGGGAATCATTGAGTAGTAGTGGATCACCCTCTTTGCCTATGATCAAAATCCTTGGTAGAACCGTAGAGTTGTGACAACAGAGAATATGAGTATGTGAAGCTGTTTCCCTCTTCCCTGTCCCTGATTCCTTTTCCCCTTACATCTTTCTCTTCCTCAAAACTCATCCCATGCCAGAGAACTGAAGTGAACAATCTGTAAGGACAGCCATTCTATGTCTAAGTCTATGTGCACATGGTTAACCACTTCCTTAGGAAACACTACTAGAGGAATGATTGCAGGCTTAAAGGGTGTGCCCTCTTTCAAATATCTTTTCATGTTTATTGACAATATAATAATACCCAGAAAGTTTTGACAATTGCTATTCTCTGATTGGGATGATTGTTTCCAGTGTTGAGCCACGGAAAAGCATGGCCCTCCTGAGATTGGCACACAAAGTGAGTGAACTGACTCTGGTGCAGAAGTGAGGAGTAGACAAGAACTTTACTCAGTATGAGGGTAACAGCACGGAAGGAAGAGCATAGGACTGGGAGTCAACAGGCCTGGGTTATAGTTCAAATTTTACCAACTGTATGTGAAAACATATCAAGGGTTTTTCTCTGAAGACACCAGCCATTCCTGTGTGGCAGTCCCAGACCAGCATCATATTAGCCAGCCTTGATCCAAATTTCCATCAAACCAATATAGGGCCCCTGCCATGTAAGAGACAGTGAGGGTCCTTACCTCCTGTGTCATTTATACTGGGCCTCCTGAGGGTAGAGAGCTACTCTTACTGAGCAGTGGTTTTTACTTCCCTCTGAAGAAGGTACTCTTCAGAGCTTCAGTTGGCTCCTGGGGGAAATCTCTGAATAATCTCAGAAAAGTCTACAGCCATACCACCCTGAATGCACCCAATTTTGTATGAACAATCTCACAAAAAAAGAAAAGACCCCATGGTCTAGCAAGAGATGAGTAGACTGATGCAGAAAACTGTTAAGCATTTCCAAGTGTGCTGCCTTGAATCTTCCCTTGAAATTGTTTGATGTGTATCAGATTGGCCTACAGAGCTCCATTATTACTTGCAAGATCTTGTGGGCACTTACATGTAGCTTTCATAGCACAAGACCACTGGAAGTGAAGCATGGTAGAGACTCAGTAGACACTTACTGGTTGATGAGTAGATAACAGATTGGGAAGATGATTAAACCGTTAGTCAGAAATAGGAGCACAACACCAATTTCCCTCCCAACTGTCTTGCAGGTTCCACAGAGGAAAAAGCACAGTCTATGAGGGCACTCAGGCCTGGGGTTCATTTTGTGTCCTGCCACCTAATGCCACTGGATTTTTAATCATACTTAAAAAGTTTTCCCTACTTCCAGATTATAGAGGAATTCACTGTTTTTCTTCTAATACTTAGATGGCTTCATTTTTACATTTAAATCTGAACAATCTAGAATTTATCTTGATTTAAGACGGAGGAATGAGTTCATTTTTACTTTTCTGTTTTGGCAGAGCGAGACAGTCTTGCTCTGTCATCCAGGCTGGAGTGCAGTGGTGCGATCATGGCTTACTGCAGCCTCGAAATCCTCGGCGCAAGCAATCTTTCCCCTCAGACTCTTGAGCAGTTGAGACTACAGGTACACACCACTAGAGCCAACTAATTTTTAAATTTTGTTATAGAGATGGGATTCTCACTATGTTAACCAGGCTGGTTTTGAACTCCTGGCCTCAAGCAATCCTCCCACCTTGGCCTCCAAAAGTGCTGGGATTACAGGCATAAGCCACTATGCCCAGCCCATTTTTAGCTTTTTAAACACATGGTTATCTATTTATCACAATATTACCATTTAAATAATCAATTATATCTCTAATGATTTGAAATGCTGCCTTAATCACATATTAAATTTCCAAATATGATTAGATCTATATCAGTATTTTCTCTTTTGTTTCATTAGGTTTTTTGTCCATTCATGAGTCAGTACCACACTCACATTGTATATGCTTTATTTTATGTCTTAGTATCCGGTAGGACCAGCTGTAACCCCCCTCCTTCACTCTTCTTTTTCAGGGTTTATCTGACTGGTCTTGCTTTTATTTTTTTAAAATTTGTATTATTATTATTATTTTTTGACAGAGTCTTTCTCTGTCGCCCAGGCTGGAGTGCAGTGCGGCACTCTCGGCTCACTGCAAGCTCCGCCTCCTGGGTTCACGCCATTCTCCTGCTTCACCCTCCCAAGTAGCTGGGACTACAGGCGCCCACCAACACGCCCGGCTAATTTTTGTATTTTTAGTAGAGACGGGGTTTCACTGTGTTAGCCAGTATGGTCTCTTATCTCCTGACCTCGTGATCTGCCCGCCTCGGCCTCCCAAAGTGCTGGGATTACAGTCGTGAGCCACCGTGCCCAGCCTAGTCTTGCTGTTTAGTCTGCCAAATAACTTTGATAATCAACGTGTCTAAGTCCACAAAAAGAGCTAATGGTATTTTTATTGGAATCACGTTTAATTAATAAATTAATATAGGGAAATTAGCATTTCAATTGTATTGAGTCTCCTTACTCAAGAATATCATGTGTCCTACTTGTTTGAGTCTAAGTTTCTGTTTTAAGTATTGGACATTACTTCTTAAGTTTATGCTAATAATTTTCTTCTCTTTCATTATACGTTTGAATTTTTGTTTGTATATTGAAAGTTATTGATTTTTGATGTTGATAGTATAATCTACTTTGCTAAATTCTCTTTTTGTTTAATTTTTCTATTGTTTCTTTGGATTATCCAATGTATAACCATCACATCAGCAAATAAAAAGAATTTTACCCCTTCCTTTATTTCTAATTGCTTACTCTTGCTAATTGTGTTGGATAATACCTCCCACACAATGTCAAATACGAGAGGAGGTAAGTGGGCATCATATCTTGGTTTTGTATTAGCAGGAAAGCCTCTAGTGTTTCTCCACTAAGTAATATGCTGGCTTTTTGCCCCAGGGGATTGTGTGTGCAAGTTTGTCTGTGTGTATGATCATGTTAAGAAAGTATCCACCAGGCCAGGCCCAGTGGCTCATGCCTGTAATCCCAGCACTTTGGGAGGCCGAGGCAGGCAGATCACGAGGTTAGGAGATCAAGACCATCCTGGCTAACACGGTGAAACCTGTCTCTAGTAAAAAATACAAAAAATTAGCTGGGTGTGGTGGTGGGTGCCTGTAGTCCCAGCTACTGGGGAGGCTGAGGCAGGAGAATGGCGTGAGCCTGGGAAGCAGAGCTTACAGTGAGCCGAGATCACACTACTGCACTCCAGCCTGGGTGACAGTGCAAGACTCCGTCTCCAAAAAAAAAAAAGAAAGAAAGAAAAAAGAAAGTATCCACCAAGCCCAGTGTGGTGGTGCATGTCTATTGTACCAGTTACACAGGAGGCTGAGGTGGGAGGATTCCTTGAACTTAGAAATTTGAGGCCAGCATGGGCAACATAGCAAGACCTTGTCTCTAAAAAATAAAAATCAGGCCAGGTGTGGTGGCTCACACCTGTAATCCTAGCACTTTGGGAGGCTGAGGGTGGCAGATCACTCCTGAGGTAAGGAGTTTGAGACCAGCTTAGCCAACATGGCGAAACCCTGTCTGTACTAAAAATACAAAAATTAGCCAGGTGTGGTAGTACATGCCTGTAATCCCAGCTACCCAGGAGGCTGAGGCAGGAGAATTGCTTGAACCTGGGAGGCAAAGGTTGTAGTGAGCTGAGATCACATCACTGCACTCCAGCTTGGGCAACAGAGAGAAACTTTGTCTCAAAAAAATTAATTAATTAACTTAATTAAATTAAAATAAAAAAAGGAAAGTATCCACCAAAAAAAATCCACCAACTCCCATTTTCTTGAGTTCTTTTAAACATGAATGGATGTTGGGATGTTATCAAAACCTTTTCTGTATCTATAGAGGTGATCATGTATTTTTTCTTTTTTGCTTTATTGATACAATAGATCATATTATTGGATTTAATGATATTGAAACACGTTTGCATTCTTGGAACAAGCTCTACAATGCTGTGATCTGGAGGACAATTTGTGTATGTGCTGTAGGACTGTGTTTGCTGATAGTTAAGAAACTCCCTTCATATTCTTTGTGATTGATCTGTAATTTTAATTTTTGGTGAAATCTTTTTTTTTTCTTTTTTCTTTCTTTCTTTTTTTTGAGATGGAGTCTCACTCTGTCACCCAGGCTGGAGTGCAGTACTGCAATCATAGCTCACTACAGCCTGAAATTCCTGGGCTCAGGTGATCCTCCCACCTCAGCCTCCTGAGTAGCTGAGACTACAGGTGTGCATCACCATGCCTGGTTAATTTTTAAATTTTTTGTAGAGATGAGGTCTTGCTGTGTTGCCCAGGTTGGTCTTGAACTCCTGGCCTCAAGTGATCTTCTGCCTTGGCCTCTCAACGTGCTGGGATTACAGGTGTGAGCCACCATGTCTGGCCATTTTTGGTGAAACCTTTGTTAGGTTTTGGGTTCAGTTATATACTTGTACATCTTTCCATTAAAGGTTTAGTAGAATTCTCCTATGGAAGTATCTAGTCTTGTGCTTTTTTTACGGGAGAGGTCTTGAACTATTTTCTCTATTTCTTCTACATAGTTGATCTGTTTAGGTCTGTTTAGACTTTTGGTCTCTAATGGAGTCAACTAGGGTAAGTTGTAATTTTCTAGAAATTTATCCATTTCATCTGTCTTTAAATGTAATTGAATAGAGTTGTGCAAATTATTCACTGAAGAATCTTGAAACTCTCCATGTTTTGATAACTATTTCCCTCTTGTTATTTTTAATGTTCTATATTTGCCCTTTCTTTTCCTCCTGTTTTCTTTTTTTCTTTTTTCTTTTTTTTTTTGATGGAGTTTTGCTCTTGTCGCCCAGGCTGGAGTGCAGTGGCACCATCTCGGCTCACTGCAACCTCCACCTCCCGTGTTCAAGTGACTCTCCTGCCTCAGCCTCCGGAGTAGCTGAGACTACAGGTGCACGGGACTACAGGTGCGCTCCACCACACCCAGCTAATTTTTGTATTTTGTAATAGAGATGGGGTTTCACCATGTTGGCCAGGATGGTCTCAATCTCCTGAGTTCGTGATCTGCCCACCTCGGCCTCCCAAAGTGCTGGGATTACAGGCGTGAGCCACTGCGCCTGGCTTTGCATTTTCTTCGTCATTATTCTCATCAAATTCTGCAGTTTTCTTCTGTATTTTCCATTTATTTCTAAGATTTGTTTAACAGCTTCTGAAAGAGCCAATTTTCATGAATGTTCATGTAAAGTAGATGTATTGTCTAATATCAGGCTTCCGAATTCAGCATATCTGTCTACCCACTGCATTATGTTGTTTAGGTCTTCTGTATACTCAGCAAATTTTTTGGCAACTTTATCATTCTTTGGTTAAGGAAATTGTGTTTAAATAATTGATCATTAGCATGCTTCTTCCTATTTCTCCTTGCAGCTCCTTTATTTTTTGAACTATGAATATTTTTGTTGTGCAGTTGAGTGCATAAATATTATTTATTTATTTATTTAGAGATGGAGTCTCGCTCTGTCGCCCAGGCTGGAGTGCAGTGACACGATCTCGGCTCACTGCAAGCTCCATCTCCCAGGTTCGCTCCATCTCCCAGGTTCACGCCATTCTCCTGCCTCAACCTCCCGAGTAGCCAGGACTACAGGCGCCCACCACCACGCCCGGCTAATTTTTTTTTTTTTTTTAGTAGAGATGGGGTTTCACTGTGTTAACCAGGATGGTCTCGATCTCCTGACCTCGTGATCCACCTGCCTCAGCCTCCCAAAGTGCTGGGACTACAGGCGTGAGCCACCGCACCTGGCCTGAGTGCATAAATATTAATAACACAACTTCCTTGTAAATTTTATTCTTAGCATTACCAAGTAGACTCTTTTAAACCATTCTGGTGTCAAATCTACCCTCTTAAATATCAAGATTGTAATACATGCTTTTTTTAAAAAAATTGCAATTGCTTGGTGTATATTTACTTAATTTAAAATTTGACCTATCTGAATGGTTTTGAGGTGTATCTATTGAAAAAACATTTTTGAACTTTGCTTCAACTGGCAATATGAAAATCTTTTTCTTTTGATAGGTAAGTTATGCCCATTTATATATATATAAATACACACACACATATATATACACACATACACACATATATATATATATTTTTTGAGATGGAGTCTCACTGTGTTGCCCAAGCTGGAGTGCACTGGCATGGTCTCGGCTCACTGCAACCTCTGCTGTCCAGGTTCGAGTGATTTTCCTGCCTCAGCCTCCCTAATAGCTGGGATTACAGGTGCCCAGCTAGTTTTTGTATTTTTTAGTAGAGACAGGGTTTCACCATGTTGGCCAGGCTGGTCTTGAACTCCTGACCTCAGGTGATCTGTCGGCCTCGGCCTCCCAAAGTGCTGGGATTACAGGTGTTAGCCACTGTGCCCAGCCCCATTTATATTTTTTTATATAATCAGTATATTTGTATGTTTGGGTTCAGTTCTGTTACAATGTTTACACATACAAATACATTCTATATGTAATTTGACTAGGACTTTCACTATTGTCTGTTTCCACTGGTCTTACTTTTTTATTGGTATTTAGAAAAGTTATTACTTTTTTTTCTAGTGGTTACTTTGACTCTTTAATATTCTAATTAATATTCTTAATATGGAAAGAACACGACTCATGAATGAAGAAATGGACAAACGCTACCAACAGGTAATTCACATGAAACAATATACATACTTATGAAACTTTGAAAGTGTGCCAAATTACCATAACTTAAGAAATGGAAATTAATATTCTGAGCTATCATGCTGAATGCAATGGGCAAGTTGCAAGAAAAAAATATATTTAATATTATTTAAATTTTGCAAAAGAATATAGGTATATGAACATATTTTGTGTATTACACACACAAACACACACACACACACATGCCTCTAAGTAGATGTATATGAACCTGGAGTACTAAGTTCCCCTTCATCATGTCTGATCTCTGTCATCCGCAATACAGGCATATTAAATACCTCACACAGCTCTTGTGAGGAGAAAAGAGAAAATCTATAGAAAGTCCTATAATGTTTAAAATAAATATATGTTTAGCCTCTCTTGTGTTCTCCCTCTAACAACATATATGACTTAAATATGAACATCTCATAGAGATCATACAGATTTGAAGCAGTAGGAAAAGAAACACATACATATTTCTACAATGGATAAGCTTTGGTGCCCTTTTTTTTGTAGGATGAGATACCTGAGGATGGTGGAAGCGAGGAATGAAATCATCCCCTAATTACTTTTTGTTTGTGCTATTGTATTTACCACAAACATGACACTCAAAGATCAAACCTGTTAATGTTTGCATCTGCATTATATTCTTCCAGAAGTTTTCTTATGCAGGTATTTGTATACTTATGCATGCATGTATTTGTATTTATACACAGAAAATAACATCTCACATTATATGTAATTTTGCAACCTCCTATATCACTGTATTGGGTTGAATTGCGTCACCCAAAAAGGTAACTCCAAACTGGGTGTGGTGGCTGATGCTTGTCATCCCAGCGCTTTGAGATGCTGAGGTAGGAGAATCTGCTTGAGGCTAGTAGTTTGAGACAAGCCTGGGCAACATAGCCAGACCCTGTCTCTAAAAAAAATAATAATGATAAAATAAAAAGAACAAAAAGGTATCACTAAATCCTAACCCCCCATATCTGTGAATGTGGCCTTACCCAGAAATAAGATTTATGCAGGTATAACTATGCTAAAGAGCTCCAGATGTGATTATCCTAGATTGAGGTTGGTGCCTAAATCAAATGACTGGTGTCTACGTAAGAGAAAGAAGAGGGGGACTTGACACACATAGGAAGAAAGTCATGTGAAGATGGAGGCAGAGGTCAGGCACAGTGGCTCATGCCTATAATCCCAGCAGTTTGGGAGGCTGAGGCTGGAGGATCACTTGAGGCCAGGAGTTCAAGACCATCCTGGGCAATATAGTGAGAGCCCCATCTATACAAAAATAGAAAAATTAGCTGGGCATGGTGGCACGTGCCTGTGGTCTTCATGGCTTGGGAGGCTAAGGTGGGAGGATCCTTTGAGCCTAGGAATTCGAGGTTGCAGTGAGCTATGATTGCTCCATTGCACTCCTGCACTACAACCTAGAGACAGAGTGAGACCCTGTCTCTGAAAAAAAAAGGAGGCAGAGACTGGAGTCACGCTGCCACAAAACAAGTAAACCAGGAACCACTAGATGTGAGAAGAAGAAAAAAAGAACTCCCCCCTAAAGCTTTGGGGGGTTGCATGGCCCTGTTGACATCTTGGTTTCAGAGTTCTGCTCTCAAGAACAGTGAGAGAATAAATTACTGACGCTTTAAACCTGAAGTTTGTAGTTACTTGTTATGACAGCGTGAGACTAAAATTTCTAAATTTTCTTATGCATAAATGTGCTAATTACTTGTATATTTTTTTTCTAAATGTGCTCATTACTTTTATGTATTGATACGTTTAATAGTCACAGCGCACTTCTGAGATAGACATAATGTTATTCTTAGTCTGTAAATGAAAAACCAGAGAGACAGACAAAATAAAGACTTTGCCTGAGAGTGCACAATTAGGGAGTGGAACAGCGTGAATTTGTGTCCAGTACATCATGCTCCAGAGCCTAAAAAAAAGTCAATGACTTGTGGTTAAGAGAAAGAGGCAGCCTGCAAATGCCACTAAAAGTAACATTCAGTATATTAATATCTGTATACAAAATAGCTGGATCTAGTGACAAAAGATAGTCTGTGACGTTGGTGAGCAATTTTATTGCAATTAGGGGTACAGGAGCAATAGTGTGGCTGTAGTGAAAATACGAAGTCAGTATGACGTGAAGAATATTAACAGGAATGTAGAAATCACTTTCTGGAACTCTGTCTTTGAAGGGGAAGGGAGAAAGAAAGAAAGAGAAACACTGAGTGAGACACAGACCTGTGGTTTAATAGGATGAGGAGTCCAAAAAGGGATTTTAAGAAAATCTTCAAGTCCTTTTTAAGAAACAAAATGAAACAAACAAAAAAACAAGGTCTCTTTCTATTGCCCAGGCTGGAATGCAGTGGAGCCATCATAGATCACTACAGCCTACATCTCCTGCTGGGCTCAAGTGATCCTCCCCACTCAGCCTCTGGAGTAGCTGGGACTGCAGGCAGGCAGCACCATGCCCTGCTAACTATTTTTTATTTTTTGTAGAGATGAGGGTCTCTCCTTTTTGCCCAGGCTGGTCTTGAACTCCTGGCCTCAAGTGATTCTCCACACTTGAGAATCACACCCAGCCACAATTCCTTGAAAGTTGAGCAAGTTTAAAAGTTAATGTTTGCTGGGCGCAGTGGCTCACTCCAGTAATCCCAGCACTTTGGAAGGCCGAGGCTGGTGGATCACCTGAGGTCAGGAGTTCGAGACCAGCCTGACCAACATTGTGAAACCCCATCTCTACTAAAAATACAAAAATTTGCCAAGTATGGTGGTGGGCGCCTGTAATTCCAGCTACTCAGGAGGCCAAGGTGGGAGAATCGCTTGAACCTGGGGAGACAGAAGTTGTGGTGAACCGAGATCGCACCACTGCACTCCAGCCTGGGCGACTCCGTCTCAAACAAAAAAGAAAAAAAGTTAATGTGAAAGAACCATCTCGTCTCAGATTTAACCACTGAAGTTGCCCATATATGCATTTCCCTTCTTACTCTCTTATTTTCACTTTAGAGCTAATGAGATGCCTCCACAATGGAATAATATGGGTTTTGAGCTCAATACATATTTCATTATTAACGATGGAAAAAAATCGGCAATTCCATATCAAAGAAATGCTAGTAATTTCTGGATGTTTGCCTCTCAAGAAGGCAGTAAGTGGCTGAAATCCTGGTGTGATGTGGCTGCATAAGGCATGACCTGAGGACACTGCACTGGTGACTGAGATGGGTCCAGAGTTTTTAAAAAATAAATCTATTAATAAACAAAGCAGTCCAGGAGAAGCAGTTAGGCAAAAACCATGCCTTGAGTTCCTGGTGAGATCTATCACTAAGCCCACTTGATGAGTTCAAAGACACACTTGCCTTCCCAGTGTGGGAAAGTGGATTTGGGTGTGCTCAGAGGCATGATGTTGAACAGCTTTTATGAGATTATGAAACATTCAAGAATGTAGAGAACATTCTGTCCAACATTTAAGATACTCAAAGACAATTTTTCTTGACTTATGGATGTTTGTATCTTCCCCGAATTCACATGTTGAAGCTTTAACTCCTGATGTAATGACATTTGAAGATGAGGACGTTGGGAGGTAATTAGGGTTAGATGAGATCATTGGTTTGGGGTCTTCATGATGAATTTAGTGCCCTTATAAGAGAGACATCAGAGAGCTTGCTCTCGCTTGCTCTCTCTGTAATTGCAAAAATGTGAACACATAGCATGAGATGGTAGACACCTATAAGCCAGAAAGAAAGCTCTCATCAGAAAATGATTATACTGGCACCCTGATTTTGGACTTTCATATTCCAGAAATGTGAGAAAATGTCTGCTGTTTAAGCCACACAGTCTATAGCATTTTGTTATGGCAGCCCTAGCTACAGTCAACCATTTCTACTTTGTAGGTCTTGTAACATTTTGTTGAAAACTAGACGTATTTGCTACTCTGGCTTCTGGCTTCTCCTAATGACGTTTGCCTTTATTGCTGGATTTGTTATTTCTTTGTTTAGTACTACGATACGCCTGGGTTAAAACTGTGAAGTTTTTTTTGTCCTACACAGCAGATGACATTTTTCTTCATTTGTGTATGCGTGTGTGTATATGTCTACATGAGTGTGTTGTGTGTGTGTTTGTTTGCTCAGTTGTATTCTTGCATCTATTTATAAAGCTGTCTCATTAGGGATATTCCTTGGTTCTGTGTATCTTAAAAGCCAATAAACGATTGGACAGAATTTGCACTCAAACAATTCCTGTGAGTGAGGCTTCTATCTTCTGTCATTGTATCTGTGTGGGGCTAGGGGAGCACATTCAGAGTTCTGAGTTTTGTTACATCAAGGTATCAAACTCTCAGTTAATCTTTCCTAGATCCCCATAAGGGAAGTCCCCCAGAGAAAGATTACCTACATCAAGGCCGATTTTCTCTACAAATTCAAAGCTCCTTCACAAAAGACAACTTTGCAGCTATTCTTGTATTTCCAGCAGTTGTTCTGAATAGCCACCTTGAAATATGTCAAAGTAGTAACATTATGGGGTGAAATAAATTGATTCCCTTCAAGTGGATATCATTGAGATGGCAATTTCCCTGAGTTAATTTATTAATTTAGTGTGATTTAATAAAAATAGCATTAACTTCTTTTTTTTTGAGACAGAATCTCGCTCTGTCGCCCAGGCTGGAGTGCAGTGGCGTGATCTCGGCTCACTGCAAGCTCCACCTCCCGGGTTCACACCATTCTCCTGCCTCAGCCTCCCTAGTAGCTGGGACTACAGACGCCCGCCACCACTCCCGGCTAATTTTTTTTTTTTTTTAGTAGAGACGGGGTTTCACTGTGTTAGCCAGGATGGTCTCGATCTCCTGACCTCGTGATCTGCCCGCCTCGGCCTCCCAAAGTGCTGGGATTTACAGGCGTGAGCCACCTCGCCCAGCCAAATAGCATTAACTTTTACAACCTATTTAGACAAGCTGGTTGGGAGCTGTGTCTCAGCCCTGTAATCCCAACACTTTGGGAGGCCAAAGCTGACAGATTGCTAGAGCCCAGGAGTTCAAAACCGGCCTGGGAAACATGGCAAAACCTCGTCTTTACAAAAAATACAAAAAATTAGCCAGGCATGGTGGCATGTGCCTGTAGTCCCAACTACTTGTGGGGCTGAGGCGGGAAAATCACTTGAGCTTGGGAGGTCTAGGCTTCAGTGAGCTGAGATCATGCCACTGCACTTCAGTCCGAGTGATAAAGTGAGACCTTATCTCAATTTAAAAATAAATAAATAAATAGGCCAGGTGCGGTGGCTCATGCCTGTAATCCCAGCACTTTGGGAGGCCGAGGCGGGCGGATCACGAGGTCAGATCAAGACCATCCTGGCTAACATGATGAAACCCCGTCTCTACTAAAAATACAAAAATTAGCCAGGCGTGTTGGCGAGCACCTGTAGTCCCAGCTACTCCGGAGGCTGAGGTAGGAGAATGGCATGAACCCGGGAGGCGGAGCTTGCAGTGAGCAGAGATCGCCCCACTGCACTCCGACCTGGGCGACAGAGCGAGACTCTTGTCTCAAAAAAAAAAAAAAAAAAAGCTTTTAGTACATAATTAGCATACTCCAGTGACACACCACAAAATGAAGCACAGCT
Source organism: Mandrillus leucophaeus (assembly GCF_000951045.1). Taxonomy (NCBI): domain Eukaryota; kingdom Metazoa; phylum Chordata; class Mammalia; order Primates; family Cercopithecidae; genus Mandrillus; species Mandrillus leucophaeus. The sequence goes on along the minus strand of NW_012108797.1, from coordinate 877,755 downwards.
CTATTCCCAACATGCCAGCAAGAGCTAAATGGGGAGCATAGATTCAACAATCAGCTGACTGTAACGAGTCTTCCCTCCCCACCTTCTGGGGTAGTATCAGAGAAGGCAACTTGGAGAACCTGAACTTCCATCCCCATCTGGCTGTTATGAGATAACCCCCTTCCTCTACTGGAATGGTGTGAGAGAAGCCTTGCAAAAACATACAACTTAAATAAGACCCAGAGACTTATAATATCCAAACTGTTCTAGATAATACAAAAAAAACTCCTCTCCTATCTAAGTACCAGAAAAATCTGAACCTGAATGAGAAAAGACAGTCAACAGATAATAACACTAAGGCATCGCAGATGTTGAAATTATCAGACAATGATTTTAAATAAGTTATCATGAAAATGTTCTAATTAGTAAATATGGTAGTCCCCCTGTATTTGTGGTTTCACTTTCCATGGTTTCAGTTACCCTCGGTCCACTGTGGTCCAAAAACATTAAATGGAAAATTCCAGAAATAAATAATTCACATTTTAAATGTTGCACTGTTCTGAATAGTGTGATTAAAATGTCTCAGCATCCCACTCAGTTCTGCCCAGGACATGAATCATCGCTTTGTTCAGCATATTTGTGCTGTATATGCTACTTGCCCATTAGTCACTTAGTAGCAGTCTTGGTTATCAGAATGGAAAAAAAAACATAATACATATAAGGTTTGGTACTATTTGTGGTTTGGGGCATCTACTGGGGGTCTTAGAACATATACCTCATGGATAAGGGGGAATTACTTCACATACCTGTTTAAAATAAATGAAAAACCAGAATGTCTCAGCAAATGAATCAAAGGCATAAAGAAGACCCAAACAGAAATTTCATTTTTTAAATAATTATTATATTTTAATTTTAAGAGATGGGGAATCTCACTATGTTGCCTAGGCTGGGCTCAAACTCCTGGGCTCAAGGGTTTCTCCTGTCTCAGCAACCCAAGTAGCTGGGACTACAAGTACATGCCACCACACCCAGCTTGGAAATTTTAGAACTGAAACATATTAGTCAGGGATCTCCAGAGAAACAGAACCAATATGAGAGAGAGAGAGATTTATTTTAAGAAATTGGCTCACAAGATTGTAGAGGTCTGGTAAGTCCAAAATTTGTAGGGTAGGCCAGCAGCCAGAAGACCCAAGGAGGGTTGAAGTTTTGAGTCCATAGGAAGTCTGCTGGCATAATTCTTTGTTGATCAGGGGAGATCAATCTTGTTCTATTATGGTGTTTGACTGATTGGATGAGGCCCATTCACATTCTGGAAGGTAATCCTTTTTTACTCAAAGCAAGTGCTTTAAATGTTAATCTCATCTTAAAAACAAAAAACAAACCAAAAAATACTTTAGCAGAAACTTCAAGAATAATGTTTGACCAAATATTTGGTAATCATGGCCCATTCAAGTTGATGCATAAAATTAACTATCACCTGAAACATGGAATAACTGAAATAAAAATCGAATGAATGAACTCAACAGAAGGAAAGGAAAGAAAAATATATAGTGAACCTGAATATAAGACAATAGAAATTATCCAATTAGACCAACAGAGACAAAGTAGACTAAAAAAAATAATAGAATAAAGGCTCAACAACCTGTGGGACTATGACAGACTATCTAATTTCCTGTCATTGTTGTCTTGGATAGAAAGGAGGAAAACAAAAAGGAAAAAATCTTGAAAGCAGGAAGAAAGAAATAATTCATTGAGAAAAACAATAGGAAGGGAAGCAAATTTCCCATCAGAAATCATGTAGACCAAAAGGAAGTGGTACATTTTTAACTGCTAAAAGAACTGTCAATCTCTGGTGAGTGGAAGTCATGAACTGTGAAGAATGGATGGTCTGGATGGTCAAGGACTTGGAAGGAAAATCATTGGAAAATTGGTGACATGAAAGTCTAGAGAAGAGATATGTGGATAAATCTCTATAAATCAGGGAAAATATGAAAACATATTTTGTCCAATGTGAATGTTAATGAAAGGGTGGATAACATGAACCATTTTGTGGATACCAGTCAGCCTCTTTGCCTAGCCAATCCTGTCATTACCCAATAGGCTTATGAACAAAGTGTCCATGGAAGCAGGGATGGACTTTATGTTTGGCTTAGAAACATGGACTTCCACTCAGCAATGTCAACTTGGCTACAACCACAGCTGAGTATCTGCTAGTACATGAGATCAATCCTGAGTCCCCAGTATGACACTATTTTCCAGAGTCAGCTACCTTGTGGCAGATATATTACATTGGATCACTTTCTTCATGAAAGAGCAGCATTCTGTTCTTACTGTAGTATGTCCTTACTGGAGTATTCTGGATATGGATTGCCCTCCCTGCATGCAGTGCTTTTGCCAAAAATACCATCCATGGACTTACAGAATGCTTTATCCACTGTCATGGTATTACATACAGCATTGCTTCTGACCAAGGAGCTTGCTTCACAGCAAATGAAAAGACAACGGGCCTATGTTCATGAAATTCATTTGTCTTACCAGGTTACCCACCATCATGCAGTGGCTGGATTGATAGAACAACCCCTATATAGGGGATGTGATACTATCTGGTAAAATTGCATAGGTATTTACTCTTGGAAGGAGATCTCGCTTTTCTTGGAATCTATTCCAAAGAAAAAATTAAAAAATGAAAAACGGCATAAACACAAGGCTGTTCCTGGCAGAAAATTTGTAACAGCAGAAAACTAGGAGCAAGACAAATGTTCATTAATAGGAGGATGATTGAATAATCTAATGAATGTCTATATTAGGGAGTGCTGTACTATGAAGCTATAAAAAACAAACTTTCACTCTCTATAATGTTATGAAGTAATCTCTAGGATATCTTGTTAACTGAAAAAAAGCAAGGTGCAAAAACGTGTGTAGAGCTGCTGCTTTCTAATACAGTACTCATTAGCCACATATGGCTATTTAAATTTAAGTTTGATAAATTTAAATGCAATTAAAAACTCAGTTACTCTAAGGATGAAGAGCAGCAAGGATGGAACCTGACGATGTATAGTCTTTTAAAATATAATACCTATTTATAGGATCCATGTACTGTAAAGGTAAGAAATAATGATCAACTCAGCAGCAATGAGAAACCCTATTACTCAGATAGATTCCTCTGAAATCATTTTCTGCTAAAAAGAACTTAGCTTCCTTGGAGAGACATATGATTCCAGGTACAGGGTAAGCTTTGTTACAGATAATTCTGGACCAAACTATCATACCAGAAAGCATGTCAAAGAATACTTAGAAGCTAACCTGAAGGGGCTCCTACTGGCCAAACAGAGAACAATTTGGTCAACAAAAAAATGACTGCAATGGATTATAGCACATCAAATACATACATGTCTATTAACTTCTGATGACAATCTAAAAGAAAAATACAGAAAACAAGCTAACTGCTCACCTATGCAGGCTTCTAGGAAAATAACTCATTATTTTGAAAAGTGGAAATATACTGCAAAAGAATTAAAGCATTCATCCTACCCTTCCTGTGCATACCATTCCCAGCATAACCTAATAGTTGTCATTAATAAAAGAAAGTTTCTTTTATAAAGTAATTACAATTTCCTCTTTTTAAAATTATTATTATTATTATTATTATTATTATTGAGACAGGGTCTTATTCTGTCACCCAGGCTGGAGTGCAGTGGCATGATCATGGCACATTGCAACTTTGACCTCCTAAGCTTAAGCTGTCCTCCCACCTCAGCCTCCCAGGTAGCTGGGACCAAAGACGTGCACCATTATTCCTTGCTAATTTTTATTTATTTTAATTTTTTCTGGAGACAAAGTCTCACTATGATGCCCAGGCTGACCTTGAACTCCTGGCCTCAAGCAATCCTCCTTCCTCAGCCTCCTGAAGTGCTGGGATTGCAGGTGTGAGCCACTGTCCCCAGCCTATTATTATTATTTTTAGACAAATATGGGGTCTCACTATGTTGCCCAGGCTGGTCTCCAACTCCTGGGGTCAAGTGGTCCTCCTGCCTCAGCCTCCCAAAATGTTGGAATTACATGTGTGAGCCACTGTGCCCAGCCAAAGAATTACAACTTATGAATAAAGAAAAAAAAAAAAACCGTAGAATTAGTACATCACCTTTGTGCAAACTTTAATCCAATGTAGTTCTGGCAACAATCTTCAAAGCATGCAAAAACATATGAGGTGAAAAGCACATGGGAAATTTTATAATGGATAGTTCAGGCTGACAGCACCCGAACCCAGTGATCAATTATAACATCACAGGAAGAGAGACAAGCAGACAAGATGAGCCTCCTGGTGTAACTCTGTAGGAAGTAGAGGGAGGTCCACTGTCAGTGGGCTAGATTATCTGCAAGAATTCTAGGATATCTCCTTGCATCTTTGTGTACTGATAATACTCCTGCTGTGTCACTTTTAAAGCAAATAAAACCCCCTGAAAACAAGGACATGCTTCGTTTCAACCACCTGGGCAAAGTTCTGCCAGTTGCCTGTGTCCTAGCCTACTTCTAACTAGTAAGCCTTCTTACGTGGCAGTCTGAAGAATGAAGGTGTTTTGCTTTTAGAGAAAGGCACAGAAGCAGTGGGCTGAGCTGAGGCACTGTGCAGGACCAGACTGCCCGTGGTGGTTGCCATAGAAACTTGACCCCATGGCTGGGCATGATGACTCATGCCTGTAATTACAGCACTTTGGGAGGCTAAAGCAGGAAGATTGCCAAGACTCTCGTGAGTCATGATTGTACCACTGCACTTCCAGCCTGGGTGACAGAGTCAGACCCTGTGAGAGAGAGAGAGAGAGGGAAAGAGAGAGGAAGATAGAAAAGAAAGGAAGAAAGAAAGGGGGAGAGAGAGGGAGAGAGAGAGAGAGAGAGAGAGAGAGAGAGAGAGAAAGGGAAAGGGAAAGGGAAAGAGAAAGAGAAAGAGAAAGAGAAAGAGAAAGAGAAAGAGAAAGAGGAGAAAGAGAAAGAGGAGAAAGAGAAAGAGGAGAAAGAGAAAGAAAGTGAGAAAGTGATTTGGTTTAGGTCTGTGTCCCCAGCCAAATCTCATGTTCAGTTGCAATCCCCATTGTTGGAAGTGAGGCCTGGTGGGAGGTGATTGGTTCATGGGGGTGGATCCTTCATGAATGATTTGGCACCATTTTCTCCCTTTGTACTGTATAGTGGGTGAGTTCTCATAAGATCTGGTTATTTAAAAGTACAACCTCCTCCCCTGCAGTACCTCCTCCCCTCAAGTCTCTCTTCTTTCTCTGGCCGTGTAAGACATGCCTGCTTCTCCTTCTGCCATGATTGTGAGTTCCCTGAGGCCTCCTGAGAAGCAGCTATGCTTCCTGTACAACCTGCAGAACTGTGAGCCAATTAAACCTCTTTTCTTTATATATTAATATTACCTAGTATTTCTTTGTAGCAGTGCAAGAATGGACAGGAAGGAAAAAGAAAGAAGGAAGGAAGGAAGGAAGGAAGGAAGGAAGGA
>NW_012108797.1:870014-871535 GCF_000951045.1 Mandrillus leucophaeus | reverse complement strand
AGATTTATCAATATTGTTGCATGTATCAAAAATTTATTTATTTATTTATTTTTGAGACAGAGTTTCACTCTTGTTGCCCGGGCTGGAGTGCAATGGCACGATCTCGGCTCACCACAGCCTCCGCCTCCTGGATTCAAGTGATTCTCCTGCCTCAGCCTCCCGAGTAGCTGGGATTACAGGCATGCACCATGCCTGGCTAATTTTGTATTTTTAGTAGACACGGGGTTTCTCCATGTTGGTCGGGCTGTTCTCGAACTCCTGACCTCATGTGATCCACCTGCCTTGGCCTCCCAAAGTGCTGGGATTACAGGCATGAGCCACTGCGCCCGACCAATTTTATTGTTTTTAATGGCCAAATAGTATTCTAGTATATGGGTACACTACAATTTATCTATTCAACTGTTGGGAAAATTTTGGCTTATTTTCAATTTGTGGCTCTTGTAAATAAAGCTGCTATGAAGATTTGTGTATAAGTCTTACCATAGACATATGCTTTCTTCCTCTGTGGTAAGTAAATACATAAGAGTGCTAAGCTGGATTATATGGTAGATGTAAAATTAACATCGTAAGAAACTGCTGACTGGATGTGGTGGCTCATGCCTGTAATCTTAGCACTTAGCAATTAGCTGGGCGTAGCGCACGTGTACTCCCAGCTGCTCAGGAGGCTGAGGCAGGAGAATCGCTTGAACCCAGGAGGCTGAGGTTGCAGAGAGCCGAGATTACACCACTGCACTCCAGCCTGGGCGACAGAGGGAGACTCCTTTAAAAAAAAAAAAAAAAAAAGAAAGAAAAAAGAAGGAAAGAAAGAAAGAAGAAACTACCAAACTATTTTCCACAGAGGTTAAACCATTTTTCATAACCACCAGCAGTATATGAGAGTCCCATCCTCCACAATCTTACCAACATTTGATATGGTTAGTCTTTTAAATTTTGGCCATTCTCAAGAGAGTGTAGTGGCCTCTTATAGTTTTCTTTTGCATTTCCCTGATGCGTAATTGTGTTGAGCATCTTTTCTTGTGCTTACTTGACATTTGTATATCTTCCTTCTTGGAGTGTCTTTTCACAGTTTTGCCCATTTATTTATTGGACTGTCTCACTGATTTTTGTGATAAAAACAAACAAAATAAAATTTACCAACCATTTCTAAGCATACAGGGCAATAGCGTTAACTATATGCACTTGTGCAATAGTGTTAACTATATGCACTTGTACAATAGAGTTAACTATACGCACATTGTTGTGCAATGGATCTCTGGGAATGTATTATCTGTTGAAACTCTATACTCATTGAACAAAAAATTCCCTTTTCACAACTTCCCTAAGCCCCCAGCAATCACTATTCTACTTTGTGTTTCTAAGAGTTTAACTACTGTAGTTACATCATATATTTGGACTAACACGCTATTTGTCTTTTTGTGACAGCATAATGTCCTCAAGGTTGATCCATATTATAGTATATGACAGGATTTTCTTCTTTTTTTAAGACTGAATTGTATTTCTTTTTTCTTTTTTTTTTTTTTT
>NW_012108797.1:864191-865139 GCF_000951045.1 Mandrillus leucophaeus | reverse complement strand
AAGAAAGAAAGAAAGAAAGAAAGAAAGAAAGAAAGAAAGAAAGAAAGAAAGAAAGAAAGAAAGAAAGAAAGAAAGAAAAGAAAGAAAGAAAGAGGGAGGGAGGGAAGGAGGGAAGAAAGGAAGGAGGGAAGGAAGGAAGGAAGGAGGGAAGGAAGGAAGGAGAGAAAGAGAAAGAAACTTGATATCGTTGTGATGACTGAAGACTTTTTAATAAAGACCAATGTTGTCTAGAGAGAAGAGCAGGAGCACAACTTCAGGAGTTCGGGACTCAGATGAAGGTGTGGGTGCCCCACGGTGGGGGATGAACCTCCCTGGGGTGTGGTGAGATGAAGCGATCCTGGATGCAAGTCACCTCCTTTCCACTTTGAGACAAGTTGCCCTGGCTGTCTGGTGAGGTGAGGCAGGGAGATATAGGACTCTCCTGTCCCCAGTGAGTGTGGTGTCCTGCACCAGTGTCCTGGAGCTACTTTCCATATACAGACAGGATGTGGGAGGATGAGACAGGTAATGACTCTCTCTGAGCCTAGCGTTCCCGTTTGTAAAATGGGGATAAAAATACTCACCCACAGGATTGCTGGAATAGTGATAACACAGGTGAAAACTCAGAACCCTGTGATTGTTGTACTCATAGGTTGTTGTTTTGTATTCATAGGCTCCCATCATCCTCCCTCCCTGTCCTGTCCTTAGGCAACCACTGATCTTCTATTACTTTAGATTATTTTTCATTTCCTGGAATTTTATTTAAATGGAAACATGAAGGTTGTATTTTTTATTGGCCTCACTTCTTTCCTTCTGCTTATTTAATTTTAGATTTATCAATATTGTTGCATGTATCAAAAATTTATTTATTTATTTATTTTTGAGACAGAGTTTCACTCTTGTTGCCCGGGCTGGAGTGCAATGGCACGATCTCGGCTCACCACAGCCTCCGCCTCCTGGATTCAAGTG
>NW_012108797.1:847102-862741 GCF_000951045.1 Mandrillus leucophaeus | reverse complement strand
ATGTCCTCAAGGTTGATCCATATTATAGTATATGACAGGATTTTCTTCTTTTTTTAAGACTGAATTGTATTTCTTTTTTCTTTTTTTTTTTTTTTTGGACGGAGTCTCACTCTGTCGCCCAGGCTGGAGTGCAGTGGCGCAATCTCGGTTCACTGCAAGCTCCTCCTCCTGGGTTCACGCCATTCTCCTGCCTCAGCCTCCTGAGTAGCTGGGACTACAGGCGCCTGCCACAACGCTGGGCTAATTTTTTTGTATTTTTAGTAGACACGGGGTTTCACCGTGTTAGCCAGGATGGTCTCGATCTCTTAACCTCATGATCCACCCACCTCGGCCTCCCAAAGTGCTGGGATTACAGGCGTGAGCCACCACGCCCAGCCCCGACTGAATTGTATTTCTATGTCACATTTTCTTTACGTATTCATTCATTGACGGACAATTAACTTGCTTCCACCTCTTGGCTACTGTGAATAATGCTGCAATAAACGTGGTCATGTAACATCTCTTCAAGACTCTGTTTTCAATTCTTCTGGATATATATCCAGAACTGGAATTGCTGGATCATATGATAATTCTATTTAAAAATTGTTGAGGAACCTCTATACTGTTTACATAGTGGCTGCAGCAGTTGAACAACATGAGTTTGAACTACACAGGTCTACTTATACGTGAATTTTTTTCTATCACCTTTTCCACCCCAGAGTCAGCAAAACCAACCCCTCCTCTTGCTCCTCCTCTTCAGCCTACTCAACCTCCCAGAAAATACCTTGAGACAAATGAAAATGAAAACACAATATACCAAACCTTACGGGATGCAGCAAAAGATGTACCAAACAAGAAGTTTATAGCAGTAAGCATTTACATCAAAATAGAATAAAAATCTCATCAACAAACTAACTGTATACTACAATGAACTAGAAAAAAATTAACTACAGTGGATCCTTGAACAATGTGAGGGTTAGGGTCACTGGGCCTCATGCAGTCAAAAATCCTTATATAACTTTTGACTCTCCAAAAACTTAACTACTAATAGCCTGCTGTTGACCAGAAGACTTACCAATAACATAAATGGCTCATTAACACATATTCTGTATGTTATATGTATTATATACTGTATTCTTACAATAAAGTAAGCTAGAGGAAAAAAATGTTATTAAGAAAGTCACAAGGAAAATAAAATATATTTAATATTCATTAAATGGAAGTGCATTATCATAAAGGTCTTCATCCTCATCATGTACAAGGGAGCTCCCATAAGATTATCAACAGAATCTCAGCAGAGACATTATAGACTAGCAGGGAATGGGATACTATATTTAAAGTAAGGAAAGAAAAAGATGCTGCCAATTAAGAATACCAAATCCAGCAGATCTGGTCTTCAAAAATGAATGAGAAACATATACCTTCTCAAATAAACTAAAGCTAAGGCAGTGCCTCACAGGGTGAAAAGTGTCAGCCAGGAAGCAAAGGGAGCAAGGGGAAATCATGAGCAAGATTTTATATCTATTATATATATATAATTTATATAATACATATATATATATAATTTAAAGCCAGTCAAATTTAGCAGTGAGGGGTGGATACCAACTTTAATGACATTAATGTTAATAAGGTTTGATAACCCACTACCATTGGACAAGCCAAGATTCTTTATTGTGGTTTCTGTCAGGAGAAATGGGCAAGGTAGGGTAGCCAGTCTTAGTGTTGGCTGGTTTGAACATTTTCAATGGGCTTTGGGACACAGTGGTTGTCCCAAGTTGCCTGGTACCTGGCCCTTGGTTGATTAAGCAGGGGAGTAGTGGTGTTGTGAGTGTGAGAAGACATGGAAGGGATGTGGACTCCGGATTTGTTGGTTTCTATATGAAAGGCATAATCCAGTACTTTGCTACATATAGGAATTGGTTAGCCCTGGGAGTGGCAGTCTCTTCAGTGTCAACAAGGTCCCAGACATTAAAGCATAAGAATACAAAGTTACCTTTAATGCACAGCCTTTTCCATATAACCAGTCTTTCAGACCACCCAAGAATATTGTAGAATATTGTTATCCCATTTGGGAAAACAATCTGTGGTCTTCGGTGGGATGGAAAGACCAGTACACTTTCAAGTAATTACATTAACAGAGACACTTCATATATTCCAGAATTCTGCATGGTAGACATAAAATTAATAGTATGCAAATGTCAGTTGTTTAGGTCAGAATGTTTCCAAGTGTGATTCATGCATCACTTCATCAAAATCATCAGAAAGTACTTGTAAAAACTGCAGATTCTTAGGCCTATCCTGGATGTGATAAACCAAAACAAGGAAGGTGAGGTAGGAGGTGTCTTCATTTTGAGTAATTTTGTCAACTGGTTTTCATACTCATCCAGATTTGAAAAGCACTGCTATAGATCTACAACAAAGACTTCTCAAAATTTTAAATCTTCTGATACTTAATTTTGTTGTCATTTTTTTCTGCTACTCACACTCAGCTTTAAACAGTTCTCTATTGCAGTATGTAAAATAGGTAACAATTCCTTCACTTAATACTTATCCAGTGATTTATATGTGAGCCACTAAACCAGGAACTGAGGATATGGCACAGGGAACAAAACAGGTACAAAACAAAACAGGGAACAAAACATAGAGCTTTCATTTTAATCTGGGAAAACCGGCAATGAGCAGGTAAACAAATCAATAAACAGGGTGATTTCATATGGGGATGAATGCTTTGAAGAAAATAAACATGTAAATATAGTAGAAAATGACCAGTACAGAGATTATCATAGGTGGGGATGTCAGTGAAGCTCTTTCTCAGGAAATGGCATTTGAAATAAGTCCTGAATGACAAGAAGCCAAGCATGGGCAAGCCCCCTTAACTGGACAGGAAGTCTTAAATGAAGCAGAAACTCCACATCATCACAGACGGGCTTTTTGCATAAGTAAATGGGAAGGACCCCCTTCCTAGGGATAAGGCAGACACAGAAACACTCGGAACTAACAAAGAAATAATGAAAAAAGTAAAATCTCTACGTCCCACCTGTGAGAAGAACGAAGATGAAACCATACAACGGTTGCCTCATCTTTCATGCTGTTACAGAGATCCTGTCAGGAGAAGGCACTAGCGTGTTGGCACTGTGCAAGAGAATAAATATTTACTTTACAAGTTGCCTCAGTTTTCCAAGGTAGTAATTTATCTCCACTCAATCACATAATTTCCTCTTTCTGTGCTGAGTTTCCAAGACTCAAGGGGAAACTTAACTAAACTAGCTTGGAATGGTGTGTTTGATGTCATACCTCACCCCGCCATGGGGTGGGCACTAACATTCATCTTGTTCCCTGTGGTGCAGGTCTAGATATCAAGAGAGGGAGGTCCGGGATGCAGAATTAGAATTGAACTGATAGCACCTGCCACATAGTAGACATCTAATACATATTAATAAGTTAGTGATATGTACATACAGGAGGAAGCAGAAAAAGAAACTAAGTATATATCTCCTAAATCTTTTTATATACATGCATTTTTCAAGGAGAGTTGGAATCACTGTGTACTTATTGTTTCATAATGTACTTTGAAGAAAATATTTTGTTTCTGTTTATTAAAAATATGGTCTTTCACTGGGGGAAAAACTTTAGAAAATGGATAACAATGCCACCTTGTGCTCAGAGTCAGAATTGCAGGAGTGAAAGTCAACCAGAGGACTTGGCAACGGGTTGAGGATTTGGGGAGTGAGGGAGGTGGATGAATTCCATTGTACAGAACAAAGCTTTCTGGAATATTCCTCACACTGGCAGCAATTCTTCCATATCTATGCCCATCCTGGGATCTTCAAACCCTAGGACTGAAAGTTCGGTCCCTATTGAACCAAACAGAAAGCTTCACGAGTTGGTGTGTGAATAATTGTGTAGTACAGACACACACAGAAATACTGCCAAATCGTTGTGATCTGCTTCTTTACTCATAAAACATATATCGTGAATACATTTACAAAGCAGTAACTATATAAGCATCGTACTTTGTAATCATTCCCAAGTTTTATATTTCTAACCTTTTATTCAATAAAACTTCCATATTTTAAATCCTACAGAAATGCAAATTTAAATGAAAGTGTCATACTAACATACACACATTGTATCACACCATCATCAAACCAACATACACTCATTGATTAGCAAAGGAACTTTTTTAATGTGCTATTTTGTGGAGCAATATTTGCACATATTTTTTAGTCAATAAATGTATCTCTACCCTGTCATTTTGCAGCTTGGTTTGCAGATTTTCCTTTTTGTTGTTGTTGTTGTTTTTTGAGACGGAGTTTCGGTCTGTGGCCCAGGCTGGAGTGCAGTGGCGCGATCTCGGCTCACTGCAAGCTCCACCTCCCGGGTTCATGCCATTCTCCTGGCTCAGCCTCCCAAGTAGCTGGGACTACAGGAGCCCGCCACCATGTCTGGCTAATTTTTTTTTGTGTGTGTGTTTTTAGTAGAGACAGGGTTTTACCGTGTTAGCCAGGATGGTCTCAATCTCCTAACCTCATGATTTGCCCGCCTTGGCCTCCCAAAGTGCTGGGATTACAGGCATGAGACACTCTGCCCGGCCAGATTTTCCTGTTTTACAAAACTTTATCTCATAACCTTGTCAGATTACCAATTATGACTTTCCATTGTTTAATAAGTATGAAAGGATATAGAAATGCATATTTAGAAATTATTCTGTTTTCCTCTTCTGCCCCACCTTCTGCCCATTATTGTAAAAACGTAGTCTCTGTTAATTCATATATGCCTATTTTCCAAAATTTTTCTCTTGTAATCATACACATACTGTATCTGGAATTGGTGGGTTCTTGGTCTCACTGGCTTCAAGAATGAAGCCGCAGACCCTCACAGTGAGTGTTACAGTTCTTAAACATGGTGTGTCCGGAGTTTGTTCCTTCAGACATTCAAATGTGTCTGGACCTTCTTCCTTCTGGTGGGTTTGCGGTCTCGCTGTCAGGAGTGAAGCTGCAGACCTTAGTGGTGAGTGTCACAGCTCTTAAAGGCAGCGCGTCTGGAATTGTTGGTTCTTCCCGGTGGGTTCACGGTCTGTTGGCTTCAAGAGTGAAGCTGCAGACCTTCGCGGTGAGTGTTACAGCTCATTAGGGCAGAGTGGATCCAAAGAGCCAGCAGCAGTAAGATTTATTGCAAAGAGCCAAAGAACAAACCTTCCATGCTCCCAAACGGGAACGCAGCAGGTTACCACCACTAGCTCGACCAGCCTGCTTTTATTTCCTTATCTGGCCCCACCCACATCCTGCTAATTGGTCCATTTTACAGAGAGCTGATTGGTCCACTTTACAGAGAGCTGATTGGTCCATTTTGACAGAGTGCTGATTGGTGCGTTTACAATCCTTGAGCTAGACACAGAGTCACAGAGTGCTAGTTAGCTAGATACAGAGTTAGCTAGATACAGAGTACCAATTGGTGTATTTACAAACCTTGAGCTAGACACAGAGTACTGATTGGTGTATTTACAAACTATGAGCTAGACACAGAGTGCTGATTGGTGCATTTACAAACCCTGAGCTAGACACAGAGTGCTGATTGGTGCACATATGATCCTCTGGCTAGATGTAAAAGTTCTCCAAGTCCCCATACAGTTCAGGAGCCCAGATGGCTTCACCCAGTGGATCCTGCACTGGGGCTGCAGGCCTAACTGCCTGCCAGTCCCCAGCGGCACCTGCACTCCTCAGCCCTTGGGCTGTGGATGGCACCCGGCACCACAGAACAGGGGGTGGCGCCCATTGGGGAGGCTCAGGCCCCGCGGGAGCCCACGGCAAGGGGAGGAGCTCAGACATGGTGGGCTGCAGGTCCCAAGTCCTGACCCACGGGGAGGCAACTAAGGCCCGGCGAGAATTTGAGTGCCGCGCGGGGAGGCCGCACTGCTGGGGGACCCTGGGCAACCTCTGCAGCTGCTGGCCTGTGTGCTAAGCCTCTCACTGCCCTGGGCCAGGCGGCGCCGGCTGGCTGCTTCGTGTTCGGGGCCCGCGGAGCCCACGCGGCCAGAACTCACACTGGCCCGCGAGTGCAGCCCTCGGTTCCTGCCCATGCCTCTCTCTCCACACCTCCCCATAAGCAGAGGGCGGAGGCTCCGACAGCAGTCAGCCCAAAAAGGGGCTCCCACGGTGCTGTGGAGGGCTGAAGGGCTCCTCAAGCACAGCCAGAGTGGACACCGGAGGCCGAGGAGGTGCTGAGAGTGAGAGCTGCTAGCACATTGTCACCTCTCAATACCTATACGCTCATGTTGATATATATTCTTTTGCAAAGTGCAATCATATCTTATGCTTTATTTTTATAACTTATCTGTTTCACGTAATTATGATGCATTTTCATTTATTTTAATTTGTTCGGTTTGGCATATTTCCAGGTGTTTATTGGAGATTTGTGTTGCTTTATGTCTAAGAGTATATCACACATATAGCATATAAACCCTATATCTGAGTACAAGTAGCAATTTTACTAACTTTTCACATGCCCCCCACTTTTTTTTTTTTGAGATGGAGTCTCACTCTGTCACCCAATCTGGAGTGCAGTGGCATACACATGGTCACATGCTTTTTGATTTTTAATTTTTGCTATATGGATGGCATTTTACACTTTATAATGGCTTTTAGAATTTAAAAAATACTTTGGCACATTTTTTTTTAAAAGGACAACTTAATAATAATGCTTTAAGATATATCTTTAGGCCGGGCGCAGTAGCTCATGCCTGTAATCCAAGCACTTTGGGAGGCCGAGGTGGATGGATCACAAGGTCAGGAGATCGAGACCATACTGGCTAACACGGTGAAATCCCATCTCTACAAAAAATTAGCCGGGCGCAGTGGCGGGCGCCTGTAATCCCATTTATTCGGGAGGCTGAGGCAGGAGAAAGGCGTGAACCTAGGAGGTGGAGCTTGCAGTGAGCTGAGATTGTGCCACTGAACTCCATCCTGGGCAACACGGCAAGACTTCATCTCAAAAAAAAAGAAAGAAAGAAAGAAAAAGATACATCTTTCGAACATGTGGGAAAAAGAAATAAAAGAAAAATATAAGAAATAAAAAATAAGCCAGGCATGGTGGCTCATGCCTGTAATCCCAGGACTTTGAGTGGTCAAGGTGGGAGGGTCACTTGAAGCCAGGAGTTGGGGAGATTGAGACCAACCCTGGCAACATAGAAACAAAATAAAACAAACAAACAAACAAAAACAATTAAAGGGGCAGAGCAAGATGGCCGAATAGGAACAGCTCCAGTCTCCAGCTCCCAGCGCTAGTGACACAGAAGACAGGTGATTTCTGCATTTTCAACTGAGGTACTGGGTTCATCTCACTAGGGAGTGCCGAACAATCGGTGCTGGTCAGCTGCTGCAGCCCAACCAGCGAGAGCTGAAGCAGGGCGAGGCATCGCCTCACCTGGGAAGTGCAAGGGGGAAGGGAATCCCTTTTGCTAGCCTGGGGAACTGAGACACACAACACTTGGAAAATCGGGTAACTCCCACCCCAATACTGTGCTTTAAGCAAACGGGCACACCAGGAGCTGTCTCTTATACACATCTAGATGTGTATAAGAGACAGGATGGGTGCAGCACACCAACATGGCACAAGTATACATATGTAACAAACCTGCATGTTACGCACATGTACCCTAGAACTTAAAGTATAATAATAATAAAAAATAAAAATAAAAAAAATAAAAACAATTAAAAACATGGCCAGGTGTGGTGGTAGCTGCTACTCATGAGGCTGAGGTGGGAGGATCACTTGAGCCCAGGAGTTTGAGGCTGCAGTGAGCTATGATTGCACCACTGCACTCCAGCCTGGGTGACAGAGAGAGATCCTGACTCAAAAAAGAAAAAAAAAAAAAAAACACAGAGAAATAAATAAATAAAATAATAAGATATATCAAATGTCAGCTCACAGGACAGAGGGAGGAAAAGCTTAATATTTTCTGTAATCTTAAGCTTTGAGTTCTGGAATAATAATTTAAAAGGCTGTTTCCCTAGGTTGTACTACTTAGCTTTTAGCTCCAGTTTCCTTATCTGAGTAATGGGGATAATAATTGGTCTTGAATGGAGTTGATAGGATCAAATGAGGTTTAATATAAAACACTTTCATACAATAGTTTTGTGTATGTTAATATCCTTAAGTCCGTAACACCATTCCAACCATATTTCACAGGGATGATATCTCTTAACCTCAACAGCATCATTACAGTTTGATGTGTATTTGGGAATGTAAGAAGGGAACCACACTCAGCTATATTATGTAGGAAATTCAGTGCTATCTCTGGTCTATGCACTCCAATGGAGTTGGGGTGGAGAAGGTCCTCACTCCTTTTCCATTGAATAATTGTGCTTTTCCTGCACTCTGTTGGGGCCTTCTGTGTTCACATCAGGTGTGAACATGACCTGGGGCTCTGGGGCCTTATTGGAGCTTCAGACAGAGGTTACTGATGGTGAGTGTGCAAGGAGGAACACTGGAGGAAGAGTCAAGAATTATTCCTGGGACCCAGTCCCCGAACCATCCAGGGTAAGTTTCTTCTCTTGCCTTGACCTGAACTGTCACACAGTTGTTCACTGAGCATCCATCACACCTCCAGTGGCCCAGGGGATGGAGGGGTCATGGTAATCATTGCATGAAGTCCAGATCCTGGTGGAAGTTATGGTGAATTCTGTAGCACCACCTTATTATACAAGAACAGGGAGGCCTCGCTGGAATAATCAGAGACTCCTCAAAGAGGGGCTAGGCCTAGTACAATGGGCAGGACTTGTTGGGGGTAGTTGGAGAAGAGAAGACAGGGGTGTCCAGCCTGACTGACTGGACCAGGGGAGCAGACAGGGCTCTGAGATAACTGACCAGACACTCTAGGCCTGAGGCCATCCAGGTTTAGGACCAATTGGTGAAGGACACATTTGCTTCAATGGGATGCTGCAGGTTACCTTTACCTGAAATTGCACAAATATGGTGAGAAGGGAAGTGCCCTGTATGCCTCTCACTGGTCCATGACAGCAGGGAAGAAACAGGAGCACTGACAATAATAAAGTGATTGATGTCAGCACCCTAAACCTTCATTAAAGTGGAAAGTGGACATCAAGGGGAAGGATTTACACTAATTGAGCACCCACGCTGTCTGTAAATTGTCCATCCATTTTAATTTCTCTGTGACCCCAGGCCCCATAGACCCCTATCTGCCAGTGAGTCCTAGAGTTACATTCTTAACCAGAACATTCTCTCCACGAGGTCACACTCTCCATGTTTTCGTTTGTTTTCTCTCTGCATCCTCCCTGAGATTTTTCACGAGGCTTTTCTCTCCCTCTGTTGCCTCAGCTCTTTTCATCAGCTCAGTGTGTTGTATCACAACTCAACAAGGTTCTGACAAGATTGAGCACAAGTTAACACACCTTTACTATCTTTTACGTATTGCATTTTTGCAGTTATTTCTGCAGAGTTATATATATAACCTCACTCTAACAAAGCTGCATGTATTGACCAAACAGCCTTTTGTGGTTGGGCGACTCTGTGCTGTTGTAAGCATATGGATTCACTCGACTTTACTCAAATGTGCACTTTTCTGTTGTCCACAGACTGCCTGTCCTTTTCAACTGTGTTCTCTGTACGAGATTTCCCCTGGGATGTAACGATTTGTTACTGGATTTCAGCCATGTTATCTGCATATGTTCCCACATGCAAAATTGGCCTATCACTATCTTTTTTGGATGGCCTTCAGTGATTTAGCAGGTAGGCCCATAATGCCCCTTTCATTTCTCTCTAAATTCATGTCTCTCTCAACTTTCTCAAGGTAGGGAGTAATGAAGATGCAGGAGATGATTCCTGGGCTACCCTGAGCCCTTTGACTTGAGGGAAGAAGCATTTAATGCCCAGGAAGTGGATCTGACAAAATTTGATTGGTGGCGTTAGCACAACTTGGAGCGTCTGGAAAGTGTTACTTTCCAGTAGAGATATTTTTGAAGGGAAGCGGAAAGATCTTTGAGGCCAAAGTAACCAAGTGTCCAAGGGAGTGATGTTCAGATCCTGTTTATTTAGAGCATGGGAAAACTGTGTGTCCCATCCCAGTATACTTCTCATTCATTCATTGTTTCATGTATCCTTCAGTAATAGGTATGCTAAACAGTGGCAAGTGTGTGTATGTCCAGCTGTTTCCAATGCCAAGGCCAATAAAGTCTCTTTGTCATCAGCCACTTATTATAGTCTTCAATATTTCTTCTACATATATTGAGAACTAATCAGATGGTGTTATACTTTTTACTTCAACCATCAAACAGAATTTAGAAATCTCAAGAGGAGAAGGAAGAGCTATTGTATTTACTCATCTTTTTGTTCTTATGTTCCAAGAGCACTTCTTGGCTTTAGCCAGTTCCTTTCTGGCTAAAGCCATTGTTTTAGGGTATGTCTGCTGGTTACAAATTGTTTTTCCTTCATTTGAGAATATCTGTATATCCTCAATTTCTAAAGGATAATTTACTTGAATACGTACTTTGAGGTTAACAATTCTTTTCGTTAAGCACTTGAAAAATGATGTGCCACTCCTTTCTGTTCTCCGTGGTTTCTGATGAGAAATGTGCTGTATTTTTCAATTATAGGCAATGCGTTATTTATCTCTTCCTGACTTTAGGATTTTTATCTTTGTGTTTAGTTTTCTAAAGTTTGATAATGATGTGTCTTTTCATGGATTTATTTGGGATAATCCTTTTTGGGATATGCTCAGATTTGTACTTCTCAGTTTATGTCTTTTGCTAAATTTGAAGGTCTTTAGCCATTATTTCCTCAAATACTTTTTCGCTCATGCACTCTTTCTCTTCTCCTTCCAACACAAAAATGACACAAATATATCTTTTGTCATAGTCCCACAGGTTCTTGAGGCTTTGTTCTGTATTTTTAGTGTATCCTCTCTTTCCAAAAGGGTTAATTTCTGTTTCTCTATATTCAAGTTCCCCGATTCTTTTCTCTTTTCTCTCCATTATGCTGTTGCATCCATTCATTGAATGTTTACTTTATTTTAGAGATGGGGTCTCACTATATTGCCCAGGATGGTCTTGAACTCCTTGTCTCAAAGGAATCTCTCACCTTAGCCTCCTGAGTAGCTAGGATTACAGCTGCATCGCAAGCACACCCCGCCCACTGAGTTTTATTTCAGTTATTGTATTTTCTGGTTCTAAAGTTCCATTTGGTTCTCCTATATATCTTTATTTGTTAAGATTTTCAGTATTTTCATTGCTTTCCAGCATTTGATTTGTGCTGTTAGCACAGTTTGGAACATCTTATTTGCTCACTGAAGCTTTTTCATGACGACTGCTTTTAAAATCCACATAGGATAATTCCAACACCTATGTCATTTTGGTGTTGGTATCCATTTATTGTATTTTCTTTCTCAATTTTAGATTTTCCAGATTCTCAAAGATAGATTTTTAAATTATACCCTAAATATTTTTGGTATCATGTTATGAAACTCCGGATGCTATTTAAATGAAAATCCAGATTCACTACTCAAATCTCTCTGACACAGGGGCTGGAGGGTGGGAGGGGAAGTGGTGCCTTATTACTGCTTAGGAGAGATGGGTTTCAGGATTCTCACTAGGCCTCCATCTACACTACTCTGGCTAGGAAGAGCAGCACGCCTCCTTGCTATTTCCTGTGTGGCCTCCACTGACACCATGGTGTGTGTGGAGGGGAATAGGGAGAGCTTATTACTGCTGGGTGGAGATAAAAGTCTAGGTTCCCCACTCAGCCTCCACTAACACTGTGGAGGGGGCAGGTGTGAGATTGGAAGGGAAGTGTCTCCTTGTTACTGCTTGGCAGAGGTGAAATTTCACTCCCTGCCAGGCTTCCACTGACACCATCCTGGCAGGAGGGGGAAGACACATTGTAACTGTTCTCTATGTAGCTTCCACTGACCCTGTGAAGATAAGAAAGCCCCGTATTACTGGATGATCATAAACGTTTCACCTTCCCACTCAACTTCTGGTGACTCCAGCCCAGAAAAGAAGAGAAGGGGCATCTCATTATCATTGAGTGTAGGCACAACTCAAGTTTCTTGCACGGTGTCCACTGACACCATTGGGGGTTATTCATTTCTACCAGGTGAGGATGAAAGTACTTGTTCTCCACATAGTCTTCTCTGGTATCACCCCAAAGGGTAGAGATGGGTGAGTGTTTACAATCTGATGAGTATGGAATCAATGCTCCCCACTCAGTCTGCTGGCATTGTGGGGGTGGAGCTGTGTTTTATTCCATTGTCCTTTGCTAAAACAGGGCAGTTAGAGTCTAAAAGCTTGCTTTTTTACTATATGTCCCCTTTTCTGGTTCTTTGTCTAGAGGTAGCCTTTCAGAGTCTTATGTTTATTTTACTTAAAATATTGAGAGGTTTTAGCCATGCTCAGCAGAAATAGTACTGAGAAGTGTATCTATTTCATCTCATCCCCCAAACAGAAGTCCTTTTCTTTATTTTTAATACAAGTAAAAAAAAGTATATATTTTTGCATTCCCCCTTCTTACATTAAAAAGTATCATGCTACTCACATCTTTATAATTTTTTTTTTTTTTACTTTATATCCAAAGCACTATTTGGAGATTTTCATCAGTTTTCTTTACATCTAACTTAGTGTCCACCTTTGTGTGGTTATATGATAGTATTTCATGCACCCTACAATGATGAGTATTTACATTTTTCCATTCTTTTGTTCTTCAAATAGTGCCACAGGGCATTTGGTAGATATTAGCAAATTCCCGTCCATAGTGGTTGTGTTAGTTTTCTATGGCTACTGTAACAAATTACCACAAAATTAGTGTCTATAAACAGCTGAAATTTATTTTCACAGTTCTGGAGGCCAGAGTTCAAAATCAGTTTCATTGGGCCAAAACTAAGGTATCAGCAGGACCATCCTTTTTCCAGAGGCTCTAGGAAATAATCAATTTCTTGCCTTTTCTAGTTTCCGGTTTTCCAGCATTCCTTGGTTTGTAGCTTCATTGGTCCAATTTCTGCATACCTGGTCACACTGCCTTACTGTCTTCTACTGTTCTATCTGTGTCAATTCCCTCCCTCCCTCCCTCCCTCCCTCCCTTCCTTCCTTCCTTCCTTCCTCTCTTTCTCCTCTCTCTCTCTCTCCTCTCTCTCAGTCTCGCTCTGTTGCCAGGTTGGAGTGCAGTGGCGCAATCTTGGCTCACTTCAACCTCAGGGTCCCCTGTTCAAGCGATTTTCCTGCCTCAGCCTCCCAAGTAGCTGGGACTACAGGCGTGCACCACCATGCCCGGCTAGTTTTTTGTATTTTAGTAGGGACAGGGTTTCACCACGTTGGCCAGGATGGTCTCTATCTCCTGACCTCGTGATCTGCCCACCTCGGCCTCTCAAAGTGCTGGGATTACAGGCATGAGCCACCGCGCCCAGCCTTGCTTCTTTTTTTTATAGAGGGAGTCTTGCTCTGTCGCCAGGCTGGAGTGCAGTGGCGCGATTTCAGCTCACTGCAACCTCTGCCTCCCAGGTTCAAGCGTTTCCCCTGCCTCAGCCTCCCGAGTAGCTGGGACTACGGGTGTGAGCCATCTTGCCCGGCCACTGCCTCTTTCTTATAAGAACATTTGGTATTGCATTTAGGGACTATCTGGATAGTCGAGTATATAATCTCTCCATTTCAAGATTCTTAACGTAATCCCATTTGCCAAGATCCTTTTCCTATGAGTAATATTATCAGTCTTCAAGCAGTGAGACCTTACATCTTTGGGGGCCAGTATTAAGCCTTCTACTTTGATCATACCATTTTCCATCCCTGTGAGCAATGTACAAAAACACGTGCCTTTTTGCACTCCCTCATGAACTAAGTGAATTGACAAACCTATGAATATTTGACAATCTAATAGGTGAAGAATGGTACTTAGTATAGTTTTAATTATATCTCTCTTACTAGAACCAAGTTTGAGTTTCTTTGCATTTTCTTCCATTAACTGTTTATGGTTCTTACAAGTCTTTGATAGGGTTGTTGTTTTTTAATGGCTTTATATTTATAAGCTTTTACATAGAATGGATAGCAACACTTTCTTAGAAATATTAGTTGAGAATATTTTAGATATCTTTTAGTTGTATACCATGTTTTTTGTCATACAATGTGGCTGTTATTTTAATTTTGTTAAATGTATCAACCTTTTTTCCTTAATGCACCTGGATTTTGAGTCATAGTTATGAAAGTGTTCTTCACTTCCTCATGATAGAGGAATTCACCAGTGTTTTTTCCTAATATTTGTATGCATTCATGTTTTACATTAAAATCTGCACCCTTTGGAATTTATTCTGATGTAAAATGAATCCCTTTTTGCCTTTATAACTATTTGGTTTGCTAGCTATCAGGACTTCTGAAATTATCAATCATATCTTCAATGATTTGAAATGCACCTTAATCACATGCTATTAACAAATTTCCAAATGTAATACTAGAATATAAATACAATATCAGTATTTTCTCTATTTTATTAGCTTTCTCTGTCTATTTATGAGCCAGTGTCATACTTGTATATTGCACATACTTTATTATATGCATTAGTACCTGGTAGGGCTCCCTCCCTTCACTTTCTTCTTTTGCAGGGTTTATCTGACTAGTCTTGCTGTTTATTAAGCCAAATAAATTTGTAATTCCAGCACTTTGGGAAGCTGAGGCGGGCAGATCACATGAGATCAGGAGTTTGAGAGTTCAAGACCAGCCTGGCCAACATGTCAAAACCCCGTCTCTACTAAAAATACAAAAATTAGCCAGGGGTGGTGGAGCACGCCTGTAATCCCAGGTACTCAAGAGGCTGAGGCATGAGAATCACTTGCACCCAGGAGGGGGAGGTTGCAGTCAGCCACGACCACACCACCGCATCCAACCTGGGCGACAGAGTGAGAGAATGAGACTCTGTCTCAAAACAAAACAAACAAACAAACAAAATATAAACAAACAAAAAAACTGAGATCACATTAAATTTGGCTTTTTAACTCAGCATGTTAGCCTGGAATATTGTTTTGCATTTCTGCACTTTTTCTAATTTGACACATTTTTTAAAGGTTTAATGAGTACGTATAATGCTTATTTATTTATTTATTTATTTTTGAGAAAGAGCCTTGCTCTGTCGCCCAGGCCTGAGTGCAGTGGCGCAGTCTCGGCTCACTGCAACCTCTGCCTCCTGGGTTCAAGCAATTCTCCTGCCTAAGCCTCCTGAGTAGCTGGGATTACAGGCGCCCGCCGCCACACCAGGCTAATTTTTGTATTTTTATTGGAGGCAGGGTTTCTCCATGTTGGCCAGGCAGGTCTCCAACTCCTGACCCCAGGTGATCCTCCAGCCTCGGCCTCCCAAAGTGCTGGGATTATATACCGGCATGAGCCACCGTGCGTGGCCTTATACTGCTTTTTATATGAATTATCTGTTAATATCATTTGTTCATTTCTCTATCCATTATTAAGAGGGTTTTTTTTTCCATATCAAGTATATGAAGCAGGTTAGTTAAGAAGTTAGCATAAGCGGCCAGGCGTGGTGCTCACGCCTGTAATCCCAGCACTTTGGGAGGCCGAGACGGGCGGATCACGAGGTCAGGAGATCCAGACCGTCCTGGCTAACATGGTGAAACCCACTCTCTACTAAAATACAAAAAATTAGCTGGGCATGGTGGCG
>NW_012108797.1:842809-846217 GCF_000951045.1 Mandrillus leucophaeus | reverse complement strand
ATTTTGGAAGGCCTGTGTATATAATATGAAAAAGCTGCTCTCAACTCCACCCCAACCTTTTAATAGAAAACATTTGTCACATCTAGCCCTTTTAGATGGAAAGAGGTTGCCGACGTATGATAAAGTAGAGTTAGAAAGTCACACATCTTGTAAATTCTCATTTGTTTAAAAGAAATCGTAGAAAATACGTGTCTTCTGGAGATGACTTTTGGAAATGAAGTTGTTAGACGGCCTCTGGAAGCGATACGTCCACGTTAAGTGGGTTAGATGACATCGAGCTGGAAGACGTGAGAAGGAAAAGAAGGTTCTATGCTAGACTGGTCATATTTAGAAGACATTTTCATATTCTATCCATTGTTTTGTGTGCATTTTATTCCTCACTACTGTGTATATAGTTGACAATTCTAAGCTTTTTTGAAATGTCTATTCTTTTTAGATGTTCTGAAGTGCCTGATATATGTTAAAATTAGAGGTAGCAAAATAACATTTTGTAAGTATCTTTTTGTTACAATTCATAGGAAATGTTTTTTGGGAGGAATGGCCAAATCACCTGTTGAGTAATACTCATTGTGTTTGTGCAGTGGTTCAGGGGAGGAGAGAAGAGGGGGAGGTGCAGAGAGCTCTATGCCATCCTGCTTGCAGCGAGGCAAGATGAATCATTATCTCTGTGCATTTTGTTTTACTTATCTGTGTATATAGTGTACATAAAGGACAGAGGAGTCCTAATTGACAACATCTAGTCTTTCTGGATGTTAAAGAGGTTGCCAGTGTATGACAAAAGTAGAGTTTAAACTAATATATTTTGTACATTTTGTTTTACAAGTCCTAGGAAAGATTGTCTTCTGAAAATTTGATGTCTTCTGGGTTGATGGAGATGGGAAGGGTTCTAGGCCAGAATGTTCACATTTGGAAGACTTTTAAATTATAAGTGTTGTTACATGTTTGCAGTTTATTCAAGACTGCTATGTATATAGTGGACAAATTAACTCCTTACTTGAAACATCTAGTCTATCTAGATGTTTAGAAGTGCCCGATGTATGTTAAATGTAGAGGTAGTAAAATACCACTTTGTAAATATCTTTTTGCTAAAATTCATAGGAAATACTTTTGGAAATTGAATTGTGAAGCCACCTTTGTGAGCAGTGTAGTAATGTCTATACTTGTTCAATGGTTTAGAGGAGGTGGGAGGGAAGAAATTGCAAAAGGTAATATACTAGTGTGTTCATACTTGGACATTTTCAGACATTTTTCTGTATGTTTTGTGCATTTTGTTTTGCTCTGTATATAGTGTATATAATGGACAAATAGTCCTAATTTTTCAACATCTAGTCTCTAGATGTTAAAGAGGTTGCCAGTGTATGACAAAGTAGTAAAATTAGCATATTTTGTATGCTTTGTGTTGAAATTCATAGGAAAACTTGTCTTCTGTAAATGACTTTTGCATAGGAATTTGTTCAGCCATCTCTGAGCATTACACTTTCCTGTACTTGTCCACTGGATTGAAGACAGAGAAGGAAGGAAGAGAGGAGGGAATGATTCAAGGCCAAAATGGCCACATTTAGAAGATACCTCAGATGATAACTATTGTTATATGTGTGCAATTTTATTTAACAGTGCTGTGTACGTGGTGAACAAGTTATTTGAAATATCTAGTCTTTCTAGATATTTGGAAGGAAGTGCTTGATGTATTTAAAAGTGGTAGTAGAATAACACTTTTTGTAAATAGCTTTTAAAAACTGATGGGAAATGCTGTTTGGAAGTGGAATTGTTGAACCACCTGGGAGGTGGGAAGGAAAAAACTGCAAAAGGTGTTTTGCCATTGTTTATTAGAACATTTCAGCTTAATCCATTGCCTGTATGTTACATGCATTTCATTTAACTTTGCTATACTGTATATATTGTGTATATACTGGACGAATGAGTCCCGATTTTGTAATATCTAGTCTCTAGATATTAAAGAGGTTGCCAATGTATGACAGAAGTAGAGTTAGTAAACTAACACATTTTGTACACTTTGTTAAAATTTGTAGAAAGGCTGTCTTCTGAAAAGGACTTTTGGAAGTGAAATGATAACATCAGCTCTAAGTGACACGTGCCTATATTCACCAGGTTGGTGGTGGAGAGGAGTTGGAAGGAATGAAGGGTTCTAGACCAGAATGTTCCTATTTAGAAGACACTTTGAGATATAACCATTGTTACCTGTGTGTAGTTTATTCAACACTACTGTGTATATAGCAGACAAACTTAAGTCCTTATTTGAAACATCTAGTCTTTCTAGATGTTTAGAAGTGCACAAAGTATGTTAAAAGTAGAGGTAGTAAATAACACATCTTGTAGCTATCCTTTTGATATGAAATATTGTCTTGGAAACTGATCAATTCTCTGAGCAGTACACATTTTGAGATATTTGTGCTGGTTCAGGGGGAAGGAGGAGCACAAAGTGCAAAGGGCTTTCTACCAGTGTCCAGTGTGTTTAAGAGGAGGCACATTGACCATTGTCCCTTGTGTCTGCATTTTCATTTACTGTGCTGTGTATATAGTGTCTATAAGTGGACATAGGAGTCCTAATTTACATCTAGTCGATGTTAAAGAGGTTGCCAGTGTATGACAAAAGTAGAATTAGTAAACTAATACATCGAGTACACTTTGTGTTAAAATTCACAGGGAAGACTTCTTAAAAACAGAAGGGAAATTGTTAAAATCCCCCCCTAAGCATTACAGATGGCTTATAGCTGTCCACCGGGTTCGTAGAGGTGGGAAAGGGAAGGGTTCTAGGCCAGAATGTTCCTATTTAGAAGACACTCAAATTATAGTCTGTGTTATGTATGTATACCATTTATTCAATGCTACTGTGTATATAATGGAAAACTTAAGTCCAGTTTGAAACATCTAGTCTTTCTAGGTGTTTAAAAGTGCACAACGGCCTGGCACAGTGGCTCATGCCTGTAATCCCAGCAGTTTGGGAGGCCGAGGCAGGCGGATCATGAGGTCAAGAGATCGAGACCATCTTGGCCAACGTGGTGAAAACCACATCTCTACTGAAAATACAAACATTAGCTAGTCGTGGTGGTGTGCACCTGTAGTCCCAGCTACTCGGGAAGCTGAGGCAGGAGAATCGCTTGAACTTGGGAGGCGGAGGTTGCAGTGAGCCGAGATCGCACCACTGCACTCCAACCTGGCGACAGAGCAAGACTCCGTTTCAAAAAAAGGTGCACAATGTAGGTTAAAAGTAGAGGGCTTAAGTAACACCCCTCTAAGCGTTTGTTTTCAGTACTTCCTAGGAGTGGTTGCACTTGGAAATGGAATTGTTAAAACCATCATTCTTAGCAAACTATCACAAGAACAGAAAACCAAACACCGCATGTTCTCACTCATAGGTGGGAACTGAACAATGAGATCACTTGGACT
>NW_012108797.1:827499-842429 GCF_000951045.1 Mandrillus leucophaeus | reverse complement strand
AGGGTTCTGTGCTCCTGAGATTAGTTCAGATGGTCTAACCATTGTTCTATATGTGCATTTTAGTTAATATTGTGTATTAAAGGATAAGTCTTAATGCTCAAAGTATGTTAAAAATAGATGTAGTAAACCAGTCCCTTTGTGAATGTCCTTTTGTTATATTTTAGGAAGGCCTGTGTTCTGGGAGTGACCTTTATGAGTTCACCTCTTGGAACTAGACATCCTATACTTAGTCACTGGGATGGTGGAAGAGGGAGACGAGGAAGGGTGAAGGGAAGGGCTCTTTGCTAGTATCTTCATAGCTAGACGATGGTTTTAGATGATAACCACAGGTCTATATGAGCGTTTTTAGTAAAGTGCCTGTGTTCATTGTGGACAAAGTTCATTATTTTGTAACATCTGAGCTTTATGAATGGAGTGACAACTTATGATAAAAACTAAGCTAGTGAATTAGCCAATTTGTAAATACCTTTGTTATAATTGATAGAAAGATGCATCTTGGACATGGAATTGTTAAGCCACCTCTGAGCAGTGTATGTCAGGACTTACTTGTTCATTAGGTTGGCAGCAGAGGGGCAGAAGGAAGTATACAGGAAGAGGTGTATGCAGATGTGTCCATGTATGTCCATATTTACATTTTGATAGCCATTGATGTATGAATCTCTTTTGGCTGTACTATAGAAATACATTAATTCAATGGAAGTATACTTTGCTAATATTTTAATGGTATAGATCTGCTAATGAATTCTCTTAAAAACGTTATACTTAGTATATTCTGTTGCTGTGTGGTTCATTTTAAATTGAGCATTAAGGGAATGCAGCATTTAAATCGGAACTCTGCCAATGCTTTTATCTAGAGGCGTGTTGCCATTTTTGTCGTCTATGAAATTTTTGTCCCAAGAAAGGCAGGATTACATTTTTTTTTTTTTAGCAGTTTGAGTTGGTGTAGTGTATTCTTGGTTATCAAAATACTCATATAGCTTTGGGATTTTGAATTGGTAAATATTCATGATGTGTGAAAAATCATGATACATACCGTACAATCTCAGTCCCATAAAATTGGATGTTGTGCCTACACACACACACGATCTAGAAGAACATGTCAAACTATAAACTGCTTGTGATTTTGAATGACTTTGTTCTTTGCTTCTTGTGTTTTTCAGTTTCCTGTAATGCACATATTAACTTTTAAAAAATAAAGTTTATTTTAAAAGCCAAAAAAAAAAAAAGTTAGCATAAGCTGGACGCTGTGGCTTTTACTTGTAATCCCAGCTACTCAGGAGGCTGAGGCAGGAGGACCCCTTGAGCTCATAAGGTCAAAGCTGCAGTGAGCTGAAACTGCACTACTGCACTCCAGGCTGGGCAACAGAGTGAGACCCTATTTTTTAAAAAAGAAAACAAAAGTATAAATATAACCATTAGAATAAAACTAGGCCGGGCGTGGTGGTTCACGTCTGTAATCCCAGCATTTTGGGAGGTCGAGGTGGGTGGATCACCTGAGGTCAGGAGTTCTAGACCAACACGGAGAAACCCCACCTCTACTAAAAATACAAAAATTAGCTGGGTGTAGTGATGGTCACCTGTAATCCCAGCTACTCCGGAGGCTGAGGCAGGAGAATCACTTGAACCCAGGAGGCGGAGGTTGCAGTGAGCCAAGATTGCACCATTGCACCCTAGCCTGGTGACAGAGAGACTCTGTCTCAGTAATAATAATAATAAACCTATAACAATTCTAAGTACCAACTAAAAAGAGAGAGCAAATAAAACCAACAATCCAGTGTAATACGTAGTGAAATTTTATTTTATGTAAAGTTATATAAATAATTGTATATTTATGTTACATGTATAAACAATACAACAGAACTGAGTCAAATATTCAAAACCTATACAGAATGCAAAACTAGGCTTGGACAAACAGAAAAAAAACCCATGATATTCCTGAGTAAGAACACTCAATTTCATAGAGATGCCAGTTTCCCCAAGTTAATTTATTAACTTAATGTAATCTAAATTAAATACCATTAGCTTTTTTTGTGATTTAGACAAGTAGATTATCACATTTATTTGATATATATTTCATACATGTGTATGTATCTATATATATTTGTCTCTATATATATTTGTACATATAGTGGATAGAACCCCATTCTTGCTTCTAAGTAGATGTGTTACCATAGAGTAATGATATTTCGTTCTTGAAACTGACTTTGAACATTTGTAAAATGGACATACTGATACTTGCCTCATAGAACCATTATGAGGAGAAGAAAAAACCTACAGAAAGTTTCATACATCTATATATCCATCTATAGATAGATAGATAGATAGATAGATAGATAGATAGATAGATAGACTTTCTTCGTGTTCTCCCTCCCACAAACAAGATGACTTAAATATGAACATCTTATAGATATCGTTTGGATTTGAAGCAGCAGGAAATGAAATGTATATGTATTTATATGATGGATAAGTTTTAGTGCCATTTCTTTTTTTCTTTTTTTTTTTTTTTTTGAGACAGAGGTGACCCAGGCTGGAGTGCATTGGTGCACTGCAACCTCCGCCTCCTGGGTTCAAGCAATTCTCCTGCCTTAGCCTCCCTAGTAGCTGGGATTACAGGTGCTAGCCACCACATCTGGATAATTTTTGTATTTTTATTTTTATTTTCTATTTATGTATTTATTTATTTTGAGACAGAGTCTCACTCTGTTGCCCAGGCTGGAGTGCAGTGGCGCGATCTCCACTCACTGCAAGCTCCGCCTCCTGGGTTCATGCCATTCTCCTGCCTCAGCCTCCCAAGTAGCTGGGACTACAGGCACCCGCCACCACGCCTGGCTAATTTTTGGTATTTTTAGTAGAGACGGGGTTTCACCATGTTAGCCAGGATGGTCTCGATCTCCTGACCCCGTGATTCACCCGTCTCG
This sequence comes from Mandrillus leucophaeus, assembly GCF_000951045.1. Classification (NCBI taxonomy): domain Eukaryota; kingdom Metazoa; phylum Chordata; class Mammalia; order Primates; family Cercopithecidae; genus Mandrillus; species Mandrillus leucophaeus. The sequence continues at coordinate 839,511 of NW_012108797.1, read as the reverse complement.
GCCTCCCAAAGTGCTGGGATTACAGGCGTGAGCCCCTGCACCCGGCCAATTTTTGTAGTTTTAGTAGAGACGGGGTTTCCCCATGTTGGCCAGGCTGGTCTTGAACTCTTGACCTCAGGTGATCTACCTACCTCAGCCTCCCAAAGTGCTGGGATTACAGGCATGAGCCACCATGCCCGGCCTTTAGTGCCATTTCTTTGAAGGATGAGATACTGGAGAATGGTGAACAAGAGAAAGTAAATCATTTGCTCTTTAGTTTTTGGTTTATTATTTTCTCCTTCTATTTTACATTTTGATATTGCAAAGAATGAGGACAGTATTGACTAACAGCATTTAAGGAACATTTGCTATACAACAGACTGAAATCAGGAGACTTTGGTTTCTAGTACTAGATCCTTCCTTGTCCATAGGACCATGATGTGTCACTTCCCCTGAGCTGGCCTCAGCCCTACACAGAAAACGATTGTGTATCCCAGTGGTTAGGGATGGGGACTTGGGAGTCAGATAGAGCTCAGTATAAACTTCAGATCATTTAATAACTGGTTTTATGCTGTTTGGCAAATGTTGAGTGTCAAGATATGTGAGACCCACATACAATGAATATACATTATATATGCACGCATGGAGGAATATAATGAGAGGAATGCACGCACGATATATTTTTTGAGGTACTGAGAGGTAGAGTTGCTTATTAATTATCTCTAGACTTGACTATGTGATATAGAAATATAAATAAATATATAAATATAAATATATAAATATATAAATATAAATATATATGTATGGCACAATCTTGGCTCACTGCAACCTCCGCCTCCTGGGTTCCAGCAATTCTCCTGCCTCAGCCTCCCGAGTAACTGGGATTACAGGCGTCTGCCACCATGCCGGCTAATTTTTTCTATTTTTAGTAGAGACGGGGTTTCACTATGTTGGCCAGGCTGGTCTTGAACTCCTCCCAAACTGCTGGGATTACAGGCGTGAGCCACCATGCTCGGCCTCTAAATATACTTTTTTAATGTACTCTATATTATGATGTTTTAACATCTTAAAATATTTCTGGCTGGGAAGAGACTGCTCCTCCAGGGGTTAGCCAATTCTTAGTGATAGCAAAGGGCCCTCCCTGTCAGGAACATGCCTTTGATATGCAAACTAACCAATTCAGAGCCACACATCCTCTGTCTGACCCACATGCTCCAGAAGGCTATATTCCTCTGCCTTAATCATCCCAGGGCCAGGTACCAGAAAACTAGGGACCAATTCTGTGGCATAGAGCTCACCAAAATTATTCAAGCTAGCCAAATGTTTTAATCTTCCCCAATTTAAATCTTTTAATTTAAAAGTAAACTTTACTGTCAAAAATGCAAACTTGGGGAGGGCAGAAAGATCACACACAGGCTGCCACTTCCACTTCACACCTGGAGGGTTGCACTGTGGCCGGGGCAAAGGCACTCCTCACTTCCCAGACGGTGGGGCGGCCAGCCCAAGCTAGTCAATTTTTAATTGTTCACCTTGCCCTGCCTTGCTTTTCCTATAACTCCAATGAAAGCAGTGGCCTAAACCTACCCCTAATCCTGACCACCCTTGCGTCCTTCCCATGTGGCTGTGAATGATTTGCTGTGCCTCCTGCATCTAGGACCTGTGAGTAAAACTATATTTTTTCCTAAACCTCTCCTGTGTCTCTTCTTATGACTGTACCTAATTGATGATTTCATAAAAGAATACAAAACACTATGTTTTGGATACATCTCTGATGTTTTAAGCCATGAAGCATGTGTAATTTGTTGCGGTGATGTGAGTAAACAGCATTCTTTTTTTTTTCGAGATACATTCTCGCTCTGTCATCCAGAGTGCAGTGGCAGTATCTTGGCTCACTGTAGCCTCTGCCTCCCAGTCTCAAGTGATCTTCCCACCTCAGCCTCCTGAGTAGCTGGGACTGCAGGTGCATGCCTCCATGCCTGGCTAATTTTTTGTGGTTTTGGTAGAGACAGGGTTTCACCATGTTGCCCAGGCTGGTCTTGAACTCCTGAGCTCAAGCGATCCGCGTGCCTCGTCCTCCCAACGCGCTGGGATTACAGGTCTGAGCCACTGTGCCTGGCCTTAAACATTGACATGGGAGAGTTCCCTGGACCCCCTCGCAGGGTGTGCAACAGAGATGTGGCTCTCTGTTCCGCCACTGAGAGCGCAGACCGCTTATGGGAAGGGGAGCATTCAGGCACTCCTCTCCTCTGCTGCACCATTCTGCCATTCCTCTGCCCATCTCCTTCTAGAGCCTGGGGTTCAGGATTTATACGGGTACAGGATAGGGGGCCGTGGGAGGCCAAAAGGCAACTTTTTGGGTGCAAAAACGGGAATGTGTGTTGTCACATAGGACCACAGGTTTCTGGGCTCGAGGGTGGGGCCTTTGCCGGGGAACTGCCCTCTTCTACCCAGTATATCCCTGTCTCCTATCATTATCAACATCAGTCTTTATGTCTTTATCTTATTTTTTCATGCTTCTGAGTATAATAATGCCAATAAAAATACATATAAAGGAAAAAATGGCTAAAATATATGCCATTGGGGTGAAAAGGAAGCTTCCTTCTTGCCCTTGGAGGGTTTGCTGAAAAAATCAAGTCACAATAAGTCATATTAATAAGAGAAAAGGCACATACATTTATTTAACCAAGTACATGAGGGGAATGGCAGAATGATCGCCCAATTTCCCACTGGGGTCTAAACATATATAACCTCCTTTCAGAGTGGATCGAGGAGATGGGGAGCACAGGTAATTCCGTTAAGGGGCATTAAATAATTAGCAGGAAAAAAATGAATGGATACTTGGGAGAATGAATGGATGGAGGGAACAGAGATTGACTTGTAAGTGGTTCTCTTTGGAAGTTGAACCTGAGAGAAGGGCATTATTCTGTAAGACGACTGGGCCAGACCTGGTTACATTCTTCCTCTCCTTACCTGAAATAGATAACAGGGAAGAGAAGGAAAAGCAATTATTCTTCTTGATGGGTTCATCTGATCTTTAGGAAGATAGGGGAAAAGTCTCTTTCGAGGCCCATTGATTTCCAAGAGTTTTTAATTCAAAATATTCATTATGCCACGGAGGCATATTTTGGGGTGAAATTCTCTGTGCTCCTTCAGTGTGTGAAAGGAACATAAATCTCAGGATCCAAAATCGCTAAGTCAAAGGGTGTCAAGCAAACCTGCCTCCTCCCATTTTATTCCTAAATACGATAGCTACAAAGATTAAAGGCTACATTTCTCCCTCACAGTTTGCCCACAAGGAAATTCCTTGTGAGCTTCAACATATTTACCCTAAAACAGTTCTGTTAAATTTTACCCTGGCAATGTAAAGTCGACAGCTTATCTTTGCAGGTGCAGGACAAAGGACAAGCAGAACTCAAATTCATCCCTCTGCTCACCTGAGACAAATGCATATTTGATTGCTTCCTCTGCCCTATTGTTTATGTAAAAATGCAGATTCCCTGAGTCAGACTAAGGCATAAATGACTATTCCTCTACACCTGTCTCACGCATAAATTGTGTATTCAGAGAAAGGCTAATCAAAGACCCAAAAGGATGCAAACTTTTGTCTCTTATCTACATATGACCTAGAAGCCCCCACTTTGAGTTGTCCCACTTTTCCAGACCAAAGCAATGTGCAGCTTATACATATTGATTGATGTCTCATGTCCTCCTAAAATATATAAAACCAAGCTGTGCTCCGACCACCTTGGGCACATGTTCTCAGGATCTCTTAAGGGCTGTGTCATCGGCCATTCATTATCCATATTTGACTCAGAATAAATCTTTTCAAATATTTTAGAGTCTGACTCTTTTCTTCAAGTGCCAAGTTATTGTTATGTGTTGATTCATTTAATGCTCACAGCACCGTATATGAAGTAGATACTAAGTAGTTGCTAATTCCCATTTTACAGTTGAGAAACTGAGGGACAGAGAGAATAAGCACTTTGCCTGATTAACTGCACAGTTAGGGAGTGGGAAAGCTTAGATTGTGACTAGTACGTCATACTCCAGAGCCTGAAAACTCAGATTTGTAAATGAAAAAACTAGTCTGCACATGCATGCATTTAAAGCAATTTAAAGTAATATTTATTTATTTTGAGGCAGAGTCTTGCTCTGTTGCCCAGGCTGGAGTGCAATGGTGTGATCTCGGTTCACTGCAACCTCCACCTCACGGGATCAAGTGACTCTCCTGCCTCAGCCTCCCGAGTAGCTGGGATTACAGGCGTCCACCACCACATCCGGCTAATTTTTGTGTTTTTAGTAGAGACGGTGTTTCACCATGTTAGCCAAACTGGTCTTGAACTCCTGACCTCAAGTGATCTGCCCGCCTTGGCCTCCCAAAGTGCTGGGATAACAGGCGTGCGCCAGCATGCCAAGTCTAATATATTTATTTTCAAAATAGCTAGTCCTAGTGACAAAAAGGTGGATTGAGATATTGGTGCGATCACACTCATTGTAATCCTGAAGGAACAACCTGTAGGACGGTGGGATAAGGAGTCAGTGGGAAGTGAAGAATATGAACAGGGAATGTAGAAAATTCTTTTTGAAACTTTGTCTTTGAAGGAGAAGAGAGAGACAGAAAAGTAGAAAGGGAGAAAGAGGTCTATGGCTGAATGAAGTGAGAGAGGTGCCCAAGAGGGGAAGGTGGATCATGAGGTCAAGAGATGAAGACCATCCTGGCCAACATGGTGAAACCCCGTCTCTACCAAAAATACAAAAATTAGCTGGGCTTGGTGGCATGTGTCTGTAGTCCCAGCTACTTGGGAGGCTGAGGCAGGAGAATTGCTTGAACACGGGAGGCACAGGTTGCATTGAGCCAAGACTGTGCTACTGCACTCCAGCCTGGTGACAGAGCGAGACTCCGTCTCACACACACACACACACACACACACACACACACACACAAAAGAATTTTTAAACATCTTTAATTCCTTGAAAGTTTGGCAAGTTTAAAAGTCAATGTGCAGGAGCCATCTCATATCAGACTCAAACCTTGAATTTTCCCACATATTAATCTCCCTTCTTACTCTCTTATATTTACTTAAGAGGGAGCTAATGAGATGCCTCCAATGAAATAGTATGGATTTTGAGCCTAATACATATTTAGTGAATTGGTGAATGTAAGAATAGTTAATTGTCTGTTGAAGAAATGGTAGTAATTCTTGGATTTTTGTCTCTCAGGGAGGCAACAGATGGCTGAAATCCTGTTGTGATATGGCTGGATAATGCATGATCTGAGGATCCTGCACTGATGACTATGGAATGGCTCCAGCATTTTCCTAAATATATTAACATTCTGAGCAGTCCAGGAGCAACCTTTAGGCAAACAATACACCATGCTTCCCGGGTCCTATGTATTAATGAGATAACCAAGAGAGTTCACAGACACATCTGTCTTTCCAGCATAGGAACTGAATTTGGGTCCACTCAGAAGCATGATATTGAACAGTTCTTATGAGATTATGAAACATACAAGAATACTGAAAACCTTCTGTCTCTAACATGTTGAAATCAAGGCATATCAGAAAGATAGTTGCTTCCTTTATCTACACGTCTATATTCTCATAAGGGAAAACAATGAAAAATAATTTTTCAGAATGCCTCCTTAGCCCTGAGTCTCAGCCATTCCCTGCTGCTGTTCTCAACAGTTAATTCACCATTGAAGTCCCATTCTATGCCATAGAGTCTGGAAAAGTTTTCTCATTTGACTCTCAAGACAGCTCTGTAAGGATGGTATGGTCAGTCCCATTTCACAGATGACCAAATGGAAGTTTATAGAGCCTGAGTCACCTCTCCACGTAACTGACAGGATTGGAATGAGGTCCTATGCCTCGCCCTTTTTAAAAGACACTGAACACCCTCCCTTTTAGAAGATGGGAGCCCAGGGCTTGAGAAATGGTCAGATTCCACTCCCCTGCTATTGTGGTCTCATGGGTCCTCATTCAAGAACCTTTCTCAGTGATGAAGACGGTAGTGCACATATATGTCCACATATATTCATTACTTTGGAAAGGCATTCATTGTGTTTAATTTCATAGGAAAATGAAATAGATAAAAAGTTGAATTTACTCTGTGTGTGCGTGTGTGTGTGTGTGTTTCTATGTCTCCTGTAGCTGGACTGCCTCACCTCACAGGTGTTGCTTTATCTTTAGTTGAGACTGCAGCTGAATTCCAATCTGAGGTTCAGATGTCCTAGAAAATGATGAATACAGAGAGATTGCTGCTAATTGGTTAAAAAATTCCAGAAAACTGGCCTGGTACCATTAAATCAAGATCCCCAACTCTGGCTGGGCACAGTGGCTCACACTTGTAATCTCAGCACTTTGGGAGGCCAAGGTGGGAGGATAGCTTGAGCTCAGGAGTTCTAGACCAGCCTAGGCAACATACTGAGACCTCATCTCAAATAAATAAATAAATAAATAAACAAACAAACAAATAAATAAATACTTTAAAAGACCCCCAACTCCATTTCTCCCTACTCCTTGCCGAAACCCTTGGACTGAGACTTTCAGAGTTGCAATCCTGGTTGTGACCACCAGACTATATCCACCTCCAATTTCTTTTCTATTTTTAATTTTTTTGAGACGGGGTCTCGCTCTTTCACCCAGGCTGGGGTGCAGTGGCATGATCTCGGCTTACTGCAACCTCTGCCTCCTGGGTTCAAGCAATTCTCTGCCTCAGCCTCATGAGTAGCTGGGATTACAGGCACCCACCACCACGCCCTGCTAATTTTTTTGTATTTTTCGTAGAGACGGGGTTTCACCATCTTGGCCAAGCTGGTTTTGAACTCCTGACCTCGTAATCCAACCGCCTCGGCCTCCCAAAGTGCTGGGATTACAGGCATGAGCCACCGTGCCCAGTCCAATTTCTTTTTTTTCTTTCTTTATTTTTTTTTCAGACGGAGCAATTTGTTTTTTAAAGAAAAGGAGTACAGTACGGTTTGCAGAGAGTAAGAAATGACTTGGAATGTTTTGTTTACTATAATAAAAATTCTGTTTGGAAAATTCATATGTATATTAAAGCAGCTCCAATGGCTGTCGACTTCAAATCTACATCACATTCACTGATTTATCTCTTCCCTCCTGAGTGTAGTTTGAGGGGTCCACACTGTAGGAGAGACCCTCCCTTCCAGAAAGCAGGGCATTTACTCTTCATTACCCTACTCCTGTATAGGTTTCCCAGACCTTCTCCCATCTCTTCTCAGTCATCCCCTCTCCAGGACACGGTGGACACAGCTGCCCAGACCCCTCAGTGACTGCCAATCCTCTCTCAGACATCTCCCGCCTGCCCTCTGCTGCGCTGTGCTCGCCTACCGGCCACCACCAAGGTGCACTGCTGCTACCTGGTGTTTCATTATATGGTTTTACACCATTATTTTATACCTATCCGTTTTCTTCAGAGAGTATTAGAATATTCTGTACCGAGATTTATAAACTGGGTCACAAGGGAGGTCTTGTAATTTTTGCTCCTTGCAGACACTTTGAAGGGTGAGAAGAGTAGTATATAGTGGTACTGTGGTGCCCCCTCGTGACATAAGCCTGAACTGCAGCTTGAACATCCATGAACAGGAATTCCGCCAGACAGTTCTCTGGTCTGGGAAGAAAGTAGACATACCCTGGGTATCTAGGCAAAAAGTGAAGCCTCTTTCTATGCTTTGTAGGTTGAACAAAAGAGTAATTTTTATGTTTATACTTTAGAACCTCTGGATAAGTAGGTTGAGACCCATATAAACAAAAATGGATCCAGGCTATTTGTGACCATTGCAACCTGCTTTCACACTTAGTAGATTTCCATGTAAATACATTTATATGCTAGCACTTTAAGTTACTTTGCAACAAAATTTCACTTTTTTTTTTACAAGAACCAAGTGTTTCATTGTATAAAGCTCTCAAAATGTATTTTTCCAGTACCCTAGCGATGGAAATATAGTCATTTTACCACATTTTCTATTTAAACAATAACATACTTAATGTTCTTGTTCATATACATGAAAATATCTTAGTAAGTGTTTCTTTATAATAAAGTCTTGAAAGTGTCCTTTCAAAACCCTGGTAAATGATAAAATTTTATATTAGCATAATGAATTCAAAATGCTATTACTGGCCAAGCACAGTAGTTCATGTCTGTAATTGCAGCACTTCGAGAGGCTGCCTCGAGAGGATCATTTGAGCCCAGGAGTTGGAGACCAGCCCGGGTGACATAGCGAGACTGCATCTCTACAAAAATTTTAAAAATTAGCCAGGCATAGTGGCATGTGCCTGTAGTCCTAGCTACTCAAGAGGCTGAGGTAGGATTGCTTGAGCTCGGGAGGTTGAGGCTATGGTGAGCTGTGATCACTCCACTGAACTCCAGCCTGGGCAACAGAGCAAAATCCTGTCTCAAAAAACCCACTATATTACTAGTATATATTTTAACTTTGCAGCATGAAAGTACTTGTTTCTCTGCACATTCGAAGTAATGGGAATTGTTATTAATCTGCTAGGCAACATATCATCTCTCATCGTTGTTTTCATCAAAATTTGTTTTTGTTGCCTTCCAAAATTCCATCCTATAGATGTGACATAATCAGTTTTCACAAGCCCATGTTATTTAGAGTGTTCTGATATTCCCTATTATCTACACTCTGTGGATGGTATCTTTTCAGAGTCTGCACTGCTAAAGAGTGCAGTTCAGGGCAATGGTCATGTGGTTGTTTGCACTGGTAAGTGGAATGTGCCCACTTTGAGCCCACCTAACTGGCTTGGAAGAATTCTAGTACTGTGATGACAGAATATGGTTGGGATCTCTCTCTCTCTGTCTCTCTCTGTCTCCATCTCCCTCTGTGTGTGTGTGTTTGTACTGACAACCACATATCCCTCTGTTTCCTTCTGCCCCTGGATGTCTTTGCTTCCCATTAGTCTCCCTTCCTAAATTCTGGCCCAGAAGGAAAGGTAAAGAATTATTAAGGTGGCAATCCTGGCCCAGTGCGGTGGCTCACACCTGTAATCCCAGCGCTTTGGGAGGCTGAGGCGGGTAGATCACGAGGTCAGGAGATCCAGACCATCCTGGCTAATATGGTGAAACCCCATCTCTACTAAAAAACACAAAAAATTAGCCGGGCGTGGTGGCACATGCTTGTAGTTCCAGCTACTTAGGAGGCTGAAGCAGGAGAATCTCTTGAACGTGGGAGGCAGAGGTTGCAGTGAGCTGAGATTGCACCATTGCACTCCAGCCTGGGTGACAGAATGAGACTCCATCTCAAAAACAACAACAACAACAACAACAACAACAACAACAAAAGATGGCAATCCTTATATCCAAATCCTTATCAATATCCTTCACTACATCCTGAAAATAACCTTCTAAAAGATTGTTGGTGCAAAGGGTGTGCAATTATGTAGCCTGTTGATAAGTATTGCCATACTGCTACCCAGAAAAATAGTGCCATTTAGGCTCCATAAGTAGAGTCATATGAGAAAGGCCACAGAGGAGTGAAGAAACTAATAATGTTAACATCCAATGATAGAGGGAAGGTCTTGGACCCTGTCATGGACTCACATGTCAGCAGTAGCCCTAGGAGAACCTGCAGGCTCTTGTGCTTGTTGCTTATTGTGTCTGTTAGGCTGCATATGTAACTGGACCCTTTTGCATTGAAAAATAGTGATAACGATATTAACAGAGTATTTGTTTACTAGATAATTCTTTAAAAGTTACCTTAATATCCAGTTAAATATGATTACAGTGAGAGAATTTCCACCTGTCGTGTTATCAAAGTATAAAAAAAACTATTGAGGATTCCAGTGAGGTGTACATGCAGAGACATCTACCCTGTCTCATATTGCTGGTGGGGATGTCACTTAGTACAACCTCTTTTCAGGTTGATTTGTCAACATCTATTAAAGAGTCTATGCATCTCTGATCTGTATATGTTTGGAAACTGTCCCTTCAAATATTCATCCTCAGTATGATACCTGTCCCTTTATTAGAGAATGCATGTTCCTCATGATATCAGTTGTCTGGGGACTCTACTTTCTAAAGCACTGACCCTAACACACTCCTTTGTCATTATAAAGTAGGAAATCGAGGTCCAACAAGGTTATCTGACCTACAGAAAAAAAGAAGCCCGGTGCAGTGGCTCACACATGTAATCCCAGCTGCTCAGGAGGCTGAGACAGGAGGATCGCTTGAGCCCAGGAGGTCGAGGCTGCAGTGAGCCATGATTGTGCCACTGCACTCCAGCCTAGGAGACAGAGAAAGACCCTGTCTCAAAAAAAGAGAAATGCAAATCGCCAATAATCATGAAAAAATATGTTCTAACTCATGAATTATGTAAAGAATGCAAATAAAATCAACTAAATATCTTTTTAGTATCTATCATGTAGATGCTGCTACAAGAATCTCACTTCAAATGAAATGACAGATGTAGGTTGAAGGCAAAGGGATGTGTGCTAGTCTGTTTGTGCTGCTATAACAAAATACCTAGACTGGGTAATTTATAAAGAACACAAATTTATTTCTCACATTTCTGGAGGCTGGGAAGTCCAAGATCATGGCACTGGTATTTATTATCTGGTGAGAGCCATCTTGCTATATTCTCACATAATTAAAGGGAAAAAAAGTTGTATGCTTACATGGCAGAAGGTGGAAGGGCAAAAGGACAAATCTGGTTCCCTCTAGCCCTTTTATAAGGTTGCTAAACTCATTCATTAGGGCAGAGCCCTCATGACTTAATCACCTCCTAGAGGCCCTACCTCTTAATAGGCTCACATTGACAATTAAGTTTCAAAATATAAATTTTGGGGGAAACATTCAGACTATAGCAGGATGAAAAATATACATTATGAAAATAAAGGAAAACAGGAGTGTGGTTGTATTAGTTTCAGATAAAGTACACTTTACAGAAAAGATAATTACTAGATACAGAGAGGAATATTATAAAATAAGAGTCAATCCACCTAGAAGATACAGCAATCCTAAATGTATATATAGCAAACAGCAGAGTTACAAAATATGCAAAGTAAAAACTGATAGCAAGGAAAGGAAAAATACACAAAGTCGTGACATTATTAGGAGACTTCAACACTCTTCCCTCTACAATTGATGCAACAACTAGATAATTTCTGTCATGTTATTGTTGTATTTAGACCTGTGTGGTATTTTCTCACATCAAGTGTGTGTCATTTTTCCACACCAACAACCAGTTCTCCAATTTTTCAACAGCTCAGTGCCCAACAGTTAAATTCAATTCTGATGCTAGCTACCTAAATTAGCTTCAGATCTCTCAAGTTAAAAGGCTCGGTCCTGTAAGATTGTCCAAGTTCAGATGTCAGCCACAAACAAGTAGGGTCCCCAGGCAACTCACCCTTCTGCCCAACTGACTACAAATTCAAGGGTTTCTAAGGTTCCCCCACCATAGATTTGATAATTCTCTAAAATAACTCTTAGAACTCAGGAAAATGTTTTACTTGCTATTACCAGTATATTATAAAGAATATAACTCAGGAATGGCCAAATGGAAGAAATGCATAGGGCCAGGTAGGGTGGGGAGGATGAATGTGGAACTTCCATGTCCTCTCTGGGGAACACCATCTTCCCAGCACGTGAATGTGTTTGCCAGTCTGGAAATTCCCCAAACTCCATTGTTTAGGGGTTTTATGGAGACTTCATTACATAGATATGATTGATTTAAATCATTGGCCATTGGCGACTTACACTTAATTTCTCCACCTTCTGGATATCAACGGAGTGGGGCTGAAAGTTCTAACACTTTAATTACCTGGTTGGTTTTTCTGACAACCAGGCTGCACCCTGAAAGTATCTACACCCTCACCCTGCAAGATCCATCTCACCACTCTATAAAACCTTTTGGGCCGGGTGCGGTGGCTCAAGCCTGTAATCCCAGCACTTTGGGAGGCTGAGGCGGGCGGATCACGAGGTCAGGAGATCAAGACCATCCTGGCTAACACGGTGAAACCTCGTCTCTACTAAAAAATACAAAAAACTAGCCGGGCGAGA
>NW_012108797.1:826534-827411 GCF_000951045.1 Mandrillus leucophaeus | reverse complement strand
GGCAGAGCGAGACTTCATCTCAAAAAAAAAAAAAAAAAAACCTTTTGAAGATTTTAGCTCTGTGCCAAGAACTGGGGACAAAGACTAAATACAGTATTTATTTTTATTATATCAAAAAGCTTTTTACATTTAATGTAATTTTTCAAATATTTGGATTTATGTCTACCATTTTATTATATATTTTCTCTTTATTTCCTCCATTTTTTATTTCTGTTTCCCCTTTCCATCCTTCCTTTGGTTTATTTGAACGGTTTCATAGTCCATTTTATTTTTTCTGTGGTGATTTTGACACTATTTCTTTGTTTAACACTTTTAGTGGTCACTCTATTTAGTACAAACTATTATCTTAACTTTTCACAGTCTTTTAGAATTTTAGAATCAAAATTTTACCATTTTGATTGATTTGTTGAAATCTCATCATCTTATAAGTTCCTATACCCTCCCCTTTATGCCATAAAAATCTATAAATATCTCATGTGCTATGTCTACATTCACTGAAAACACTATCAGGCAATGTTATACTTTTGCTTTCAACAAACGTATTTTAAAGGAAAAAGGAGAAGAATAGTCTATTATATTTGCCCAGATATTTACCATTTCTGTTGCTCTTCTTCTGCAAGTAAAGTCATGATATTTCTGTCTTAAAATAAAATTGTATCTTAATTAAAATTTTATGACCTGCCTTTCTTCACTAGCAACACATATTGAATATCATTCAATGTCAATAAACAACCATCTGTATCACAGTTTCAGTGCTTGCAAGAATACAAATGGACACTAAAATATGAAAGTATTAAAATTAGCTAACATTGTTGCACAAGTAGCCATATTTATTCTCAAAACTACAGTATAATCTTTTTCATTTTTTTTTTTTTTT
>NW_012108797.1:823176-824574 GCF_000951045.1 Mandrillus leucophaeus | reverse complement strand
ACTTTAGATTGATCACTGCATTTAGGTGTTGTCAACCTAATCCATGCATTGTAAAATTTCCCATAGGTTTTTCCCTTCATGGGTTTTTTTTTTTTGTTTTTTTTTTTTTTTTTGTAGCTTCTGATGATTGTTGCCTACAACTGCATTTAATTAAAGGTTTCAAATTATGATGTACTAATTCTTTAATTTCTGTTGCATTTATTAGCTGTAATTCCTTTATAAAAGAAACTTCCTCTTATCAGCTATTAGGTTATGTTTAGGAGTAGTACACACAAGAAAGGTAAGGTGAATATTTAATTCTTTTGTAATTTTTCCACTATATATGAGTTGTCTCCCCAGGATCCTCCAAAATTGAGCAGTGAGTTGATTTTATTTGTTGTTTCTTTTTTAGAGTGTCATCATGAGCTCATAGAGTTTTCTATATTTAATGTATGTTAATCCATTTCAGTTATTAATGTTTTTGATACTTAAACTTTTTATGTTTGGCCAGTGGGAGCCCCTGTAGGTTGTCTTCTGAGTCTTTTCTAAAAAATAACTGTAAATATTTATGTGGTGCAATGTGAAATTTTCATATATGTTTACATTGCAAAATGACTCAATCAAGCTAATTAACAAATCCATCACCTCACATATCTTTGTGGTAAAAATATTTGAAATTTACTCTTTTAGCAATTTTGAAAAATACAATGCATTATTACTGATTATAGTCACAATTCTGTGCAATAGATTACTAAAGCTTAACCTGCCTAATTGAAACTTTGTATCTTTCAGTCAGCATCTTTCCTTTCCCCATTCACTCCTCACTTCCAGTCCTTGGTAACTACCATCCTACTCTCTACTACTATGTGTTCAACTTTCTTAGATTTAATATATAAGTGAGATCATGCCATATTTCTCCTTATGTGCCTGGCTTATTTCACTTAGCATAATATCTTGCATTTTCATCTATGTTGTTACGAATGACAGAACTTCCTTCTTTTAAAGGCTGAAGAGTATTCCCTTGTGCATATATACTACATTTGCTTTATTTATTCATCTGCTGTTGGACCCCTAGGTTGCTTTCATATCTTAGGTATTGTGAATAATGCTACAATGACAATGGGAGTGCAGATATCTTTTTGACATATCAATTTCAATTCTTTTGGAAATAAACCAAGAAATTACATATGCATGTATTTGTCAAGTACAACATGACATTTTGAAATATAGGCTGAATGAAATGGCTAAATGGCTAAATTGAGCTAGTTAACATATGCATTACCTCACATCCTTATTTTTTTTGTGGTGAGAATACTTAAAATATACTCTCAGCAACTTTCAAGAATACAATATATTGTTATTAACTATGGTTACTATGTTGTACAATAAATGTTTTGAATTTATTCCTCCTATCCAGTT
>NW_012108797.1:817529-819321 GCF_000951045.1 Mandrillus leucophaeus | reverse complement strand
GGCTAATTTTTCGTATTTTTTAGTAGAGATGGGGTTTCACCCTGTTAGCCAGGGTGGTCTTGATCTCCTGATCTCGTGATCCACCCGCCTCAGCCTCCCAAAGTGCTGGGATTACAGGCGTGAGCCACCGCGCCCGGCCAAGAATGCAACTCTTAACTAATACACTTAGGAGGAAGAAAAAGCCATGTGTTGAACCATGTCAGTCCACGGTGGTTGATGGTAGACAGGGCCCTATCTCTTTTGATGAAAATTACCGCTTGGTAATTGTACCATGTAAGAGAGGATATTTATATAAGAAAAACAAAAAGGTAATACTTACAAAACCATAAAAAGTAACAACCATAACAGATACTACACACTAGACCACTTGGCTATTAAGATAATTCCTTGGACTTCCACAGTAAATTCTATTTTTTTTAGGAACTCAGACGGCTTTCTAGAAGGAAATAACATTTTTCTGTGCTCTGGGTTTCATTATTTGAGAGGCAGTGCAGATCTGACCCCCACTGATGGATGAGGCAGATGAGGTATAGTGATTTACCCAAGGTCACCTAGAGTTAGTGTCTTGCACTCAGTGCCTGTCCTCAGACGCGACATTAGCCTAGTTCCTGCCGGTAGCAAATTTCGTTTCAAGAGCTGAGTGGATACACGCTTCTCTGAGATTAACCTGCAGATAATATAAAAAGATACTAAACACCTTCAAATAAAATAAGATGGGATGTTGATTTTCCTCTTCTTCCCCAAACTTTATTGGGAGATTTGAAGAAAAATTGTTTTTGGAATCATACAGCTTGTACTTTTTTTGTGTTTGGCTCCTTTTAATCAACATAACGTGCATGAAATTTACCTCGATAGGTGTTTATGGTTGTAGACTATTCATTCTCATTGATCTATAATATTACATCATGTGACTATTTGAAAATACATATATTTGTCAATGGGATTTAGGTATTTTTCAGTTTTTGACTTATTATGAATAACGGTGGTATGAACATTCTTGTTTGTATCATTTGGATGGACTTTTACTTTTATTTCCCTTGGGCATGTATGTACCTAAGCATGGTATTTCTGAGTCACAGGGTATGTGTCTGCTCAGCTCAGAATACACCACCAAGCAATTTTTCAAAGTGGTTGTTTCCAATCTGTATTCCCACCAGCAGTGTTGAGAGTTCCACTGCTACACGTCCTTGCCCGCACTCGGTACTTTCTTTCTCGTTTTTGTTGTTTTGTTAGGTGTGTAGTGGTATCTCATTGTGGTTTTAGTTTTAATTTCTATTAAATCTAACTTTGAAATGTTGTCTCTTTTATTCTAAGGAAGGTCTGTTTTCTCTCTCTCTCTCTCTCTCCCTCCCTCCCTGATCCTCTAGTTTATTTATTTAAGGAACTCGGTGTTTTGCCCTGTGGAGTTTGCATTTTGGGTTTTGCTGATTGTATCCCTATAGGTGTTGCTTTTTATGTTCCTCTGGCCCCTTCTAATTCCTTTAATTAGATTTATAAGCTTGAACAGATTCTGGCTTTTTGGCAAGAATACCTCAAATGTGATGTTATGCTTCCTATGGCTTTCAACTAGGAAGCTTATCTTGTCTGGCTGTCTCTCCTGTGACTTTAGATTGATCACTGCATTTAGGTGTTGTCAACCTAATCCATGCATTGTAAAATTTCCCATAGGTTTTTCCCTTCATGGGTTTTTTTTTTTTTTTTTTTTTTTTTTTTTGTAGCTTCTGATGATTGTTGCCTACAACTGCATTTAATTAAAGGTTTCAAATTATGATGTACTAATTCTTTAATTTCT